>NW_027167988.1:1132500-1482500 GCF_040954835.1 Lepisosteus oculatus
AAAAAAAAACCCGTCTGTAAAACGAATATCGAAGCAGCCTCTAAATCTGCAAATGAAGATGAGTCGATAAACCACTCGTTTTTCGTATAACTAGACATATATTCATTTGTTACCGATTTCATTCATTGAGCACGGATACAATAGAGGTACAGCCATTCACTGTTTGACATGTCTGCACTGGTACAGAACCCAGCAATCAGAAAACGGGTGAAACTGTCTTTAGACTCAGCATACAGTACCGAGGCCCCCCATGACCAAATAAAGGCTAACCTCGATAATCAGCCTAAAGAACGCAGACTACAGCAAAACGACTGACTTTGAAAAGGGATTGAACGTCCGGAAGGAGTAGTGGAACTAGCTTGAGATGCTTCTCCGGACCCCTAACTAAAAGCCAGCGAGAACCAGCAGCGGCGTCCACTCCTGTCGAACCGGGATCCTTCCGCAGCCACGCAGCTCGTGGTGTCCTATCCCTCCCGTATCTGATTTTGGACCAAGCACATCAGGGGAGAGCGCGAACGCAGTCCCCCACTACCAGAAATTATGCAGTCGAGATTCCCACATTTGGGGAATTCGCAGGGGTCAGCACAGCCGGAGTGCAATGGCCGAGCCTCGCCCTGGGTGAACCTCCTTCTTGATCAAGGTATCTCCCCTGCCAGGTAAGTATGAGTTAAACAGGCCCCTGCAAGCGGCCCGCACCCATAGCACAAATCGCGCAGCCTAGGCCACCTCCTCGCCCCGCACGCCACCGCCTCCTGCTGGGCCCACTCTTTCACACACTCACACGCCACACTAACACTCAAAAGTGTGGGCAAAACGAGAAAACGAGCGCGCCGTTTCCTACACATCTGCAGTCGCCGTTGCGCATTCGCAGCATGTCCCGGGATGCAATTCGGCCTCATTTGCATAACTCCAGACCGGCAGATCGCCACGCAAGCTCGCGACGTGCGCCTACCACACACCGCACAAACCTTTTCAGCAATTTCCAAAAAACGGGCCTGCTCGCCTGCCCACAAGGCTCCGTCTCTTACCTGCACTCCAGAGCCTGCTGCCTTCTGTGCTTTTCTCTCGGCACCGCTGCAGTGCACACAACTCCTGCAGCGGGAGGGGGGGAGAAAGTTCCCGCGCTCCGCCGCAGGGAAGGCTCGCTCCGTGCGCACACGTCCTTTCGATGCCAGTCCAACAAGTGCTCCGCATTAGCTGCGTCGGGGCTCCGGCGTGTCTCACCTCACCTCACCTCGCACTGCCCCCTCCTTGAATGTCTGCCGCTGGGTATGCCCCGCTCTCCTCCGCCTTATCTTATCGCGTGTGAGCACCGACAATGGCCACAATGCCGGGGAATGGCACCTGTAAAGTGTTAATTGGGGCACAGGAACAGCCCGTCTCGTCTCGGGGGGGCCGGCTTCAGAGACAATACAGCAAACACAGCGGGGCGGGGGAAGAAGACGACACCACACATGCGGGTACATTCAGCTCCGGCGGGAACGAGACATTTGTCGGTCTTTTCAAGTGCCGAGAGCCGAGCAATCCTTCACTTGTATCGGTTCTCCCCGGTGACTAGATCTGGCCCTGCGACTCTCGACTGGGCTCACCCCCGGGGCAGCCCAGGAGGTGTGAGCCTGGCCGGCACCCGGATGGGAGATTCCACCCCGGAAAAGCTCCGGTTGCTGCTGCTCCTGCAAGAGGTGTGACTGGGACCAGTAGGGAGCGCTCACCCTGCGGGCTGTGTGGCTCTCTTACGCCCCAGCCTCCTGATGGCGACACTCTGCTGCACAAACAGGCGCCGTCCTTCGGGGGAGGCGTCAAACCGAGGTCCCGACCCTCCTTGGCCATTAGGAAACCCCAGGGCGTCTCTCAAAAAGAGACGCCGGGGGTGTCCCTCTGGTGTTAGTGCTCCCCTTTACCCATCAGTCGGGGTCTCCTCCTAATCCCCGTCTCACCTGTAACAATCAATGACGAGGCCCCCCTGTCCGTGAGATTTAGTACTCGCGCAAGAGACCGGGGGCAGAGCGCGAACGCGGTCCCCCGCCCCCCACAAAGTGCGCGTTCCGGGTTCCCTCTCGGGGCCCTGCAACACAGCGGAAGGGCAGCGAGAAGGAGCCTCTTGCTCTGACGCCGCAAGGCCACAAGAGGGCGGAGGCGCCGCGCGCCCGGCCGACATGTTGGACCGGAGCGCTTTACGTGCTGAAATAAACACGCAAAAGCCCCGAAATGTTTCCAGAGTGCTGTGCACTGGAGGTTTTTGTCTGGTGAAGACTTGCCTGGTGCTCCTCCGTGCAGATTGTTTGTCCTCCTCCAGTGCGGGACGAGCCAACACAAGGGAGCGCATTCGCCAACATCCAGGCACGCAATGCGATTTGGAAAGCAGCTCCTTTCCAAAGAGTTGCACACGAACGATCCTTCAGTCCCGCTCGGGGGGCACGGAACCCCCGCCACACACAGCTTCAAGTAGCGAGTCAGGCGCCTGGGATTTCGCTTACGGCCACACCACCCTGAACACGCCCGATCTCGTCTGATCTCGGGAGCTAAACAGCGTCGGGCTGCCTGGGATGGGAGACTGCCTGGGAATACCAGGTGCTGTAAGCTTTTGCTCTCCCGGCCAGCAGGGGTCGCCGTTGGTGCCGTAGGCTTTGGGAGGAAAACCTGCAGGATGGAAAGGTGATCTATAGCCTCATCTCTAGAGATGTTTTGTTGCTGTGGCATGTGTGTGACCCATATTCAAAAAAAAAAACCCGTCTGTAAAACGAATATCGAAGCTGCCTCTAAATCTGCAAATGAAGATGAGTCGATAAACCACTCGTTTTTCGTATAACTAGACATATATTCATTTGTTACCGATTTCATTCATTGAGCACGGATACAATAGAGGTACAGCCATTCACTGTTTGACATGTCTGCACTGGTACAGAACCGAGCAATCAGGAAACGGGTGAAACTATCTTTAGACTCAGCATACAGTACCGAGGCCCCCCATGACCAAATAAAGGCTAACCTCGATAATCAGCCTAAAGAACGCAGACTACAGCAAAACGACTGACTTTGAAAAGGGAATGAACGTCCGGAAGGAGTAGTGGAACTAGCTTGAGATGCTTCTCCGGACCCCTAACTAAAAGCCAGCGAGAACCAGCAGCGGCGTCCACTCCTGTCGAACCGGGATCCTTCCGCAGCCACGCAGCTCGTGGTGTCCTAACCCTCCCGTATCTGATTTTGGACCAAGCACATCAGGGGAGAGCGCGAACGCAGTCCCCCACTACCAGAAATTATGCAGTCGAGATTCCCACATTTGGGGAATTCGCAGGGGTCAGCACAGCCGGAGTGCAATGGCCGAGCCTCGCCCTGGGTGAACCTCCTTCTTGATCAAGGTATCTCCCCTGCCAGGTAAGTATGAGTTAAACAGGCCCCTGCAAGCGGCCCGCACCCACAGCACAAATCACGCAGCCTAGGCCACCTCCTCGCCCCGCACGCCACCGCCTCCTGCTGGGCCCACTCTTTCACACACTCACACGCCACACTAACACTCAAAAGTGTGGGCAAAACGAGGAAACGAGCGCGCCGTTTCCTACACATCTGCAGTCGCCGTTGCGCATTCGCAGCATGTCCCGGGATGCAATTCGGCCTCATTTGCATAACTCCAGACCGGCAGATCGCCACGCAAGCTCCCGACGTGCGCCTGCCACACACCGAACAAACCTTTTCAGCAATTTCCAAAAAACGGGCCTGCTCGCCTGCCCACAAGGCTCCGTCTCTTACCTGCTCTCCAGAGCCTGCTGCCTTCTGTGCTTTTCTCTCGGCACCGCTGCAGTGCACACAACTCCTGCAGCGGGAGGGGGGGAGAAAGTTCCCGCGCTCCGCCGCAGGGAAGGCTCGCTCCGTTCGCACACGTCCTTTCGATGCCAGTCCAACAAGTGCTCCGCATTAGCTGCGTCGGGGCTCCGGCGTGTCGCACCTCACCTCACCTCGCACTGCCCCCTCCTTGAATGTCTGCCGCTGGGCATGCCCCGCTCTCCTCCGCCTTATCTTATCGCGTGTGAGCACCGACAATGGCCACAATGCCGGGGAATGGCACCTGTAAAGTGTTAATTGGGGCACAGGAACAGCCCGTCTCGTCTCGGGGGGGCCGGCTTCAGAGACAATACAGCAAACACAGCGGGGCGGGGGAAGAAGACGACACCACACATGCGGGTACATTCAGCTCCGGCGGGAACGAGACATTTGTCGGTCTTTTCAAGTGCCGAGAGCCGAGCAATCCTTCACTTGTATCGGTTCTCCCCGGTGACTAGATCTGGCCCTGCGACTCTCGACTGGGCTCACCCCCGGGGCAGCCCAGCAGGTGTGAGCCTGGCCGGCACCCGGATGGGAGATTCCACCCCGGAAAAGCTCCGGTTGCTGCTGCTCCTGCAAGAGGTGTGACTGGGACCAGTAGGGAGCGCTCACCCTGCGGGCTGTGTGGCTCTCTTACGCCCCAGCCTCCTGATGGCGACACTCTGCTGCACAAACAGGCGCCGTCCTTCGGGGGAGGCGTCAAACCGAGGTCCCGACCCTCTTTGGCCATTAGGAAACCCCAGGGCGTCTCTCAAAAAGAGACGCCGGGGGTGTCCCTCTGGTGTTAGTGCTCCCCTTTACCCATCAGTCGGGGTCTCCTCCTAATCCCCGTCTCACCTGTAACAATCAATGACGAGGCCCCCCTGTCCGTGAGATTTAGTACTCGCGCAAGAGACCGGGGGCAGAGCACGAACGCGGTCCCCCGCCCCCCACAAAGTGCGCGCTCCGGGTTCCCTCTCGGGGCCCTGCAACACAGCGGAAGGGCAGCGAGAAGGAGCCTCTTGCTCTGACGCCGCAAGGCCACAAGAGGGCGGAGGCGCCGCGCGCCCGGCCGACGTGTTGGACCGGTGCGCTTTACGTGCTGAAATAAACACGCGAAAGCCCCGAAATGTTTCCAGAGTGCTGTGCACTGGAGGTTTTTGTCTGGTGAAGACTTGCCTGGTGCTCCTCCGTGCAGATTGTTTGTCCTCCTCCAGTGCGGGACGAGCCAACACAAGGGAGCACATTCGCCAACATCCAGGCACGCAATGCGATTTGGAAAGCAGCTCCTTTCCAAAGAGTTGCACACGAACGATCCTTCAGTCCCGCTCGGGGGGCACGGAACCCCCGCCACACACAGCTTCAAGTAGCGAGTCAGGCGCCAGGGGTTTCGCTTACGGCCACACCACCCTGAACATGCCCGATCTCGTCTGATCTCGGAAGCTAAGCAGCGTCGGGCCTGGTTAGTACTTGGATGGGAGACTGCCTGGGAATACCAGGTGCTGTAAGCTTTTGCTCTCCCGGCCAGCAGGGGTCGCCGTTGGTGCCGTAGGCTTTGGGAGGAAAACCTGCAGGATGGAAAGGTGATCTATAGCCTCATCTCTAGAGATGTTTTGTTGCTGTGGCATGTGTGTGACCCATATTCAAAAAAAAAAACCCGTCTGTAAAACGAATATCGAAGCTGCCTCTAAATCTGCAAATGAAGATGAGTCGATAAACCACTCGTTTTTCGTATAACTAGACATATATTCATTTGTTACCGATTTCATTCATTGAGCATGGATACAATAGAGGTACAGCCATTCACTGTTTGACATGTCTGCACTGGTACAGAACCCAGCAATCAGAAAACGGGTGAAACTGTCTTTAGACTCAGCATACAGTACCGAGGCCCCCCATGACCAAATAAAGGCTAACCTCGATAATCAGCCTAAAGAACGCAGACTACAGCAAAACGACTGACTTTGAAAAGGGAATGAACGTCCGGAAGGAGTAGTGGAACTAGCTTGAGATGCTTCTCCGGACCCCTAACTAAAAGCCAGCGAGAACCAGCAGCGGCGTCCACTCCTGTCGAACCGGGATCCTTCCGCAGCCACGCAGCTCGTGGTGTCCTAACCCTCCCGTATCTGATTTTGGACCAAGCACATCAGGGGAGAGCGCGAACCCAGTCCCCCACTACCAGAAATTATGCAGTCGAGATTCCCACATTTGGGGAATTCACAGGGGTCAGCACAGCCGGAGTGCAAAAATGACTCTGTTTTCTCCCCGAGCGAGGAGGAAGGAGAGCATGGCGATGGGGACAGCTGGAACCCCTCCACCCCTCCCTCTACCCCCTTCCTTGAAATGGACTCCGTGAACGCTTTTACTGCTGCCACCCTGATGAAGGCTCATTCAGAGGATGGCTGGCAGGAAATTGGTAAGAAGAAAAAGAAAAAGAAGAAGGTAACAGGTGAGACCGAAGAGAAATGTGTTTTGTAAAGACTGGTTCCACTTTCTTATGTAATATGGCTCTAAACATAATTTCTCTTAACACCAGAGGTATCAATGACAGAGTGAAATGCCAGTCTGTCTTTGATTACCTCCAGCAGAGAGAGGGAGATGTGTTGATGTTGCAGGAGTGTGCTTTAGCCTATCAAGAGAGGTATAAAAGCTTTGAAGATAGGTGGGATAAAGGGCCTTCTGTTTGGTCAGGGGACAATAAAAACAGAGCCTCTGGCGTGGCCATTCTTTTCAAAGGATGGGCTTTCAAATTGAAAAGTATTCAGAGGGTCATAGATGGCAGGTTGCTGTGTGTGGATGTGGAATGGGGGACCGTTAACCTGCGGCTAATCAATGTGTATTGTCCTACTGACGTGGGAGGAAGGGTGGAGCTACTCAAGGCACTCTCTCCCCTATTGTTAAGTAGCACAGACGTGATAGTGGGAGGGGATTTTAATTGTATCTTAGAGCACACAGACAGGCAGTCTAGCTCTCCGATAAAATTGGATTCCAGCTCACTGGCCCTGCAAAACTTAGTTCAAGACTTTAAACTCTCAGACACATATAGATGTATATATCCCACAACAGCAGGATATACATGGTCAGGGAGGAATAGCAGCTCCAGAATTGACTATTGCTTTGTCTCAGAGAGAGTGAAAGTTGTTGGGGTCACTCTTCAGCCTGTCTTCTTCTCAGATCATCAGGCTTTAGGGTGTAGAGTGGAACTCCAGGGCGGGACTGTCTTTGGCCCAGGCCTCTGGAAACTCAACACAAAGCTGCTAGAGAACGAGGGGGTAGTATCCCGCTACAAGGAGAAACTATCACAGTGGCTGTCCTTGCAGTGTCTGTACGGGTCAGTAGGAGAGTGGTGGGAGGAGGTGAAGGTGAGGACAAAGGCCTTTTTCATGGCTGAGGGAAGGAAGGCTGCTGCCAGACGGAGAGGAGTGCTAGCCAGGAAACAGAGGCAGCTGCAGCGTCTCTACACGATGCTGCACAGTGGCTTCGATGTGCTCGAGGATATCACCCTTTTAAAAAAGGACATCCGGAGCATAGCCGAAGAAAGTAGTCGAGGAGTGCTGTTAAGAAGCAGAGTGCAGTTCTTGGAAGAAAATGAGAAGTGTACTCGCTTCTTTTTCAGGAAAGTGGTAGGCTCCAAGTCTGTCATGGAAAGTGTAGTTGATGAGGAGGGACGAGAGAGAACAGAGCCGAGTGCTATCCTCTCCTGCACCGAGGCCTTCTACTCAAGACTGTACAGCTCTACAGAGGTAAAGGATGAAGAATTTCATTTTTTTACCTCAAAGCTAGAAAACGTTTTGAGTGAAGAAGATAGGGAAGTACTTGAGAGGGATTTGACAGTAGAAGAGCTGAGTATGGAGAGCTTACAGAAGGGGAAAACTCCGGGTGCTGACGGGCTCCCTAAAGAATTTTATTGCACCTTTTGGGATCTGCTTCAGGATCCGCTACTGCTCCTATTCGAGGAAAGCTATAAGACAGAATTGCTGCCTGACTCCTTAAGAGAAGGCACTATCTCTCTCTTGTTTAAGAAAGGAGCAAAGAATGACATAAAGAACTGGAGACCCCTCAGCCTCTTAGGCGTGGACACTAAGATCCTGCGCCTACAAAATGTAGTGGCCTCACTGGTAGGGAAAGAACAGACTTGTGGGATAGCAGGACGCCTGATGAGCGACAACCTGGCCTTGTTGAGGGATGTTTGTCTGTACTCAGAGGATCGCTCCCTCCCTCTGTGCATTTTAGGTGTAGACCTAGAAAAGGCCTTTGACCGCCTAAACCGGCAGTACTTAACATCGGTACTTGAGCACATGAATTTTGGCCCCATCATGAGAAAGTGGATTAACCTGCTGTACACAGGTAGCAACAGCAGAGTAATGGTTAATGGCAATAGATCACGCCCCTTTGAAGTCTGTTCAGAGGTGAGGCAGGCCTGCCCATTATCCCCCTTGTTATTCGTTTTGGCTATGGAGCCCTTAGCCTGTGCCTTGCGCCAGGATCAGGCCATTAATCGGATACCAGTGCCTGGAAGTGGGGGAGGAGAGGTAAAGACATCTCTATACATGGATGACGTCACCCTGCTCCTCTCTGACAATGCCTCAATTAGCAGAGCTCTGCAGTGCTGTGATCGTTTCTCTTTGGCTTCATCCGCAAAAATTAACAAATCTAAGAGTGAGATTTTTTATCAGAACTGGAGGGAGCCAAAAGAAGGACATGATCTCAGGCTGCAAGAGAAGAGAATTAAGGTCCTGGGGGTGTATTTTGGAGAAGAGATGGGAACAGTAAATTGGCAGAACAAATTGCCAATCTTAAACAAAAAACTGATGCAATGGAAGGACCGAGACCTCACCATGACAGGGAAGGTGCTGGTCATCAAAGCCGAGCTCTTGCCTGTCTTGAATTTTCTGGCTTCTACCTTCCCAATCCCACACCGTGTTGCAGCGGTGCTGAGGAGATTGATGTTTCAATTTCTATGGGGTGGGAAGCAGGAAAGACTCAGAAGGGAAATAATGTACAGGCCGCTACCCTCAGGGGGGAAGTCTGTCCCAGATATTGCTACGAAGCTGCTGTGCATTTTCCTGGCCTCTGTGCTGAGAGGCTTTGCAACAGCACCTGCAGCGCGTACCTGGACTTATTTTTCCAGGCTCTGGGTAGGTAGGGAGGAGTTCAGAGTGTGGGGTGTCAGACCCAAGCTGGACGTCCCACTCTCTGACACATGCCCTGCAATTTATGGGACAGTTAAAAGTTTTCTAAGATCTCACCCAATTGGCCATATTCCCCTCCGAGATGTCAGCGTCCAAAAACTGGAAGATTTCGTTGCACCCCAGAACAATAGGCAGACCCCTGTGGGCATTTTAACATCAGCCCAAACAAGGAAGGTGTGGAGACACACATCCTCTAAATTTCTGTGCAACATTAACAGAGATTTAGCCTGGAGTGTATTCCACCAGTGCTTACCGGTACGAACTTTCTTGTACCGTAGGGGCCTCACCCCCAGCCCTCGCTGCATTAGGGTGGGCTGCGGCGAGGAGGAGACTGTGACCCATCTCCTGTGGTCCTGTTTTTTTGCTAAGGCCTTCTGGGCACAGTTTGAAGATTGGTTGCAGGCTCTCTTGCCCCAATTTACCCTGACCGCTGCTTTCGTCATATACGGCATCTCTCCTGTCAAACTTCCTCCCGACGTGTTTGACAGGATCTGGGCCGTGGTGAACAGTGGGAAAGACGCCCTGTGGAGAGTGAGGAACATGGGGCTGTTCAAAGGCATCGAGGTCCCAGTCAAGGCAGCAGGTAGCCTGGCCCTGTTCATCACCCGAGAGAACTATTACCTCAGAGATCTGTGGAGAGAAGGGAGGGAGGAAGCAGAAAATCTGTGGGAAATAGAGAGCATAGGTCAATATCTCAAGAAACTGTGAAAAACATTATCATGTTTAAGTAAAGAATGTGATTTGCACCAGAAAAAAAGAAAATTGTTGCTATGTAACTGTTACCGTGTCAAAATGTAATGAGATGTGATCATATATACTGTTTTAAGTATGTATATTAATGTAAAGCTTTCTGATTTGTGATGTCCTGTATTTTTTTGTGAAAAGAAAATAAAGTTCTTAAAAATCGAAATCGAATCGGTTCACCCAGGGCGAGGCTCGGCCATTGCACTCCGGCTGTGCTGACCCCTGCGAATTCCCCAAATGTGGGAATCTCGACTGCATAATTTCTGGTAGTGGGGGACTGCGTTCGTGCTCTCCCCTGATGTGCTTGGTCCAAAATCAGATACGGGAGGGTTAGGACACCACAAACTGCGTGGCTGCGGAAGGATCCCGGTTCGACAGGAGTCGACGCCGCTGCTGGTTCTCGGTGGCTTTTAGTTAGGGGTCCGGAGAAGCATCTCAAGCTAGTTCCACTACTCCTTCCGGACGTTCATTCCCTTTTCAAAGTCAGTCGTTTTGCTGTAGTCTGCGTTCTTTAGGCTGATTATCGAGGTTAGCCTTTATTTGGTCATGGGTGGCCTCGGTACTGTATGCTGAGTCTAAAGACAGTTTCACCCCTTTTTTTAATTGCTAGGTTCTGTAGGTTCTGTACCAGACATGTCAAACAGTGAATTGCTGTACCTCTATTGTACCCGTGCTCAATGAATGAAATCAGTAACAAATGAATATATGTCTAGTTATACGAAAAACAAGTGGTATATCGACTCATCTTCATTTGCAGATTTAGAGGCAGCTTCGATATTTTTTTTTTAATATGGGTCACACACATGCCACAGCAACAAAACATCTCTAGAGATGAGGCTATAGATCACCTTTCCATCCTGCAGGTTTTCCTCCCAAAGCCTACGGCACCAACGTATGCTATTGCAGACACCAACGTTGCCTAGATAGAAAACCGAAATAGCCGTGGGTTTGCTTGCTGGTCTGAAGGATCTCTCTTCGAATCTCTATCATTTGTCAATGGAAGTAAAAGGCACTGCAATCTCATACATTCAGAATCAAACCCGCAGCTGTTGTTCGACTTTATTTCTTGACTAATTACATCTGAGTGTCGCATGAGCAGTTACATAAACTTGTCTGGTATATTTGAACACAAATGCCGTTCTTCAATTAAAACTAACAGTACATTGTCAGGGACATTCAGTTCTATACAAACAAGAGACAGACAAGAGAATATTTCTACCGTTCATGTGGACTACGTGTTGACTTACTGATCGGAATAATTGAAAAGTTCAGGCTCATAGCCGATGCAGTGCGTGCTAATTAGAACAGCAACGCTGAGCTCTCAGCACCGTACTGAGGCCAGGTGTTTTTCTAAAGCTGTCAGGTGCAGTTCATTTACATGAAGGAAATCTCTTACTGGGTACGATTACAATGCAGTAAGTAGCACAGACTAATTAGGGAGTAGCCCGATGCGTTTAAAAACGACCCGAGCCAGACAAGAGTCGAACCTGCAATCTCCTGATCTGTAGTCAGACACATTATCCATTGCACCACTGTAACCCAGTGAGATCAGCACTGCAACTAGTAAAATATTACCCCCGGTCCATTCTTTTCCAAAAGTGAGAAACACCTGTTTTCTACATTTTGTCTGTTTTAAAACCATATCTCTTTAAACCAAACCAAGAGTCTGTCTTTTGCACTGATATTCTGATTCATTTCGATTTCAAAGAAAAAAAAAACATTATCTTCCAAAGCATCATAAAATTGTCCCTTCTTCCAGACTCTACTTCTCTCTTGTAGTAGTACAGCAGACCTTTCCAGGTGAGCAGGTCACAGAGTCCGAAATGAGCTTCCTCCATCAAGCAAAGTACCTGAACATGACTCTGTCTTCATAAAAGTGCCCCTGTAATAAAGAAATTAAATCCGAAATCAAGAGGGCAGTTGCCTACTGAAGTTCAAGAAGTCATCAATTTTAACCTAGCAACACATTAAAGGCTGCATCTATACAAGTACGATTCTAGAAATGCTCACCAGATTACGTTTTAAGAAGGAACTGCGCCTCAGGTTCCGCCGAGATCTTAACTCGGATGGCAGGATTCAGAGTCCGGAGTGCGGACTGATGGCGCACGGAGGGTCCACATACTGTGGATCCCTCAGTGATCTTCCGCGTGTTCAAACAGCCAGCGTGTGACTCCCCTGTCCCCGTGACCTCATTGCTCTGCTCTCGCCTCTGTGCAGCCGAGCCCGACTCATGGTAAAGTGGAAAAAAATATGCCCTCAACGTGAGATTGACTCTGGAGTGAGGATAGACGTTACCTTTTTATCGTTGAACAGGATGTATGTGATGTGGCGACTAGGTTCAATTTTGTATCCTCTTTAAAAGATTAAGGACTGGGGTGAGCGTGATTTACCACCCTTTCAGCTAAGAACCCGACGTGCGCACCGTTTAAGCTGCATAGACTCGGTCGTTTAACTCTTCTCCATTAGAAGGGTTAAGGTTAAAGAAAAAAACATTGCTGACTTCTTTTTTTTTTTGCCAGCCACGAGTGCTGATTAGCAAGGTTTGTATTTCATGTTTTGCAAGTTGCATCCATTATAAGAAAAACAAGTTGTTCAAGACAGGAAATGAATGCTTGCATTTAATTAAGTCTAGCCGTAGGCGGTTGTCCATAATGACCAGTTCTGTTCGAGAAGACAGAACAAAAAAGGCACCGCTGGGATTCGGAGCCAGGGTCTCCTGTGTACTAGACAGGCACCTTAAGCAACTAAGCCACGGCGCCCCGGGAGAGCTGTCCTTTGACAGCCACTTGGACACACCACTCAGACACATCTGCATTCGGTGTGTGCTCCGCCTGCTCGCTGAGCAAGTTGCCACCTTTACATATAATAGCAACATCAACACCAAGAGAAAGGGTGACAAATGGCTTTTATCTGGAACTTTTCATGTCCAAGGAGCTCAATGTGCTTTCTGTGTACAACAGGGCCACTGAACTCCACACTGGCCACTGAACCACAGCAGTGGCTTGCTGGCTTGACATCTCCCAAGGAAAATGTTGAAATTGCATGTGGAACAGGAAAATGACCCTCGAGTACGGGGGAAAAAAAAGAAAAAGATCATCTGGAGCGCGCCAACCCATGTCCGGACAGCGCAGATCCCTTGACGAGGTGGCCGAGTGGTTAAGGCGATGGACTGCTAATCCATTGTGCTCTGCACGCATGGGTTCGAATCCCATTCTCGTCGCGCTCCATGTCTGACACGTGTGCCCGTTCGGCGTTGGCCCTCCTGTCGTTTGCTCCGGTTCTAGAGCCGTGCATTTTCTAGCGGTGGCTGAACATGGTATAGTAGGCTAACGTCGGTATCGAGCAGTAACAGTAACGGTATTTACGTGTCGCTGCTGCCAAGTGGCTCTGGGTTGAGACCGCGTTTTCACTTACTTGCAACGCAAACGGAGAAAGCGATTTTTGACAGTCTCTCGAGAGACCGCGCTAGGTGTTTAGGGATAGACTTTGTCAGTTCCCCCTGGGATGGTGGCCTCTCAAATAGTTTGTGATTCCTTATACAGTAGAAGCCTGCTTCGTGGCTTAAATCCAAGCTAAGGAAACGAGTTAGAGGTCTGATGCAGAACTGCGAATTCAATGAAGGGGAACACTACAGTACATTGCACTGTATGTGTGAGGAAAGCTGCCCCCTTCAGTCCCTTGTCGACCGAACAGAGGACTGTAAAGGATACCGCCAAGAAACTTAAGGATGCTGGTTGGAATCCAGCTCCAAAGAAGCCCCTTTGGGTGTTATGTCATCAAAAAGTAAGAACAGCGAATCTCCCTTTGATCAAAAGCGCAACAGAGCTGTTTTCCGTGGAGCAGGTTTCAGAGCCGTAGACCTGTTTTATTTGTAGGGCAGGGCGCATTCCCAAACGCGAATCTCCTGTTTTAGAAATGCTTTGGGCGGCGTGAAGTGAAAATAAGAAGTGGGCTCCAGATGCACATGGAAGCAATCAAGTGTTTCATCCGAGCTGTTTCAAAGACTGCCCAAGAGCTTTCCTTTCACAGAGGCGCAACGATTAATGATGGGGGTGCACCCTTCAATGCGCCTTACGACTCTAGGGAGTGATTGAGACGATTCGAAGCGTGTGCTCATTTCTCTCTATTCCCCGTGTTGCAGTGGTAGGATGACGTAAATTACTGCTTCGACACGTAACGGCATTATAATCACGTGCAGGAGCTGAGGGCTTTAGTTTTGTTTCGTTTTCCATGGCGTTCGTAAGCGCGCAAATCAAAGGCAAGTCCTGCGTCTAACACGAACGTAAATGCTTTTGAAAGTGCAGTGTGGTGCAGCTTGTAAAATCCTTGTCCACATTTGTGGTTTGTTGATGTTTGTTCTGTCTGCCAAAGTTGCATTTTGACATCCGGACGGGGGGACTTTATCATTTGAACGTGAAGCCAGCCTTAAACCCTCTGAGGCGTGTCTGTCTGCCGGCACGTATCTTGTGAAAGGTATTTTTTTTTTAACGGAGAGCAACTTTAAAAAGGTACCTCGCAGTCCGTGTTTGATTATAGGAGGAATGCGGCGGCGGCGGGCTCGCTTTTGTCGTGGTCGAGTGGTTAAGGCGATGGGCTCGAAATGCGTTGGGGCTTCCCCGCGCAGGTTCGAAACCTGCCGACTCCGGCGTCTGCCGCACGTCGCCTTGTGCCTGCGCGGCAGAGGCGAAGTGCCGCTTCTCCTTTCCTGGTACTATAACAACGCTAAATCGCTTGGCCCCGCTGCCATGGACATCAATTCTTCAGATAACCACACACTTTGCCTTCGCACCTCTGGTGCTCTGCTTATGCCTTTGAAAACCTAATGAATAAAGCTGAAAGAACCGACACGATATGTAGGTGCTCCTAAAGCACGCAGTAAAGAACTGTTAACAGCAAGGGTTTCAGTGGGTTAACTGAGGAGAAGGCGTGATCGCTAATTGTTGACTTTTTATTTGGTGTTAGAAACACTCTTACTGTGCATGACGTGCAACAAATGTAGCCACAGAAATTGCATCACGCTTTCATGTATGCTATTGCAGACACCAACGTTGCCTAGATAGAAAACCGAAATAGCCGTGGGTTTGCTTGCTGGTCTGAAGGATCTCTCTTCGAATCTCTGTCATTTGTCAATGGAAGTAAAAGGCGCTGCAATCTCATACGTTCAGAATCAAACCCGCAGCTGTTGTTCGACTTTATTTCTTGACTAATTACAACTGAGTGTCGCATGAGCAGTTACATAAACTTGTCTGGTATATTTGAACACAAGTGCCGTTCTTCAATTAAAACTAACAGTACATTGTCGGGGACATTCAGTTCTATACAAACAAGAGACAGACAAGAGAATATTTCTACCGTTCATGTGGACTACGTGTTGACTTACTGATCGGAATAATTGAAAAGTTCGGGCTCATAGCCGATGCAGTGCGTGCTAATAAGAACAACAGCAACGCTGAGCTCTCAGCACCGTACTGAGCCTAGGTGTTTTTCTAAAGCTGTCAGGTGCAGTTCATTTACATGAAGGAAATCTCTTACTGGGTACGATTACAATGCAGTAAGTAGCACAGACTACTTAGGGAGTAGCCCGATGCGTTTAAAAACGACCCGAGCCAGGCAGGAGTCGAACCTGCAATCTCCTGATCCGTAGTCAGACGCGTTATCCATTGCACCACTGGCCCCGGTGTGACACTGCAGGACTGTAACCCAGTGAGATCAGCACTGCAACTAGTAAACTATTACCCCCGGTCCATTCTTTACCAAAAGTGAGAAACACCTGTTTTCTACATTTTGTCTGTTTTAAAACCATATCTTCTGTCTTTTGCACTGATATTCTGATTCATTTCGATTTCAAAGAAAAAAAAAACATTATCTTCCAAAGCATCATAAAATTGTCCCTTCTTCCAGACTCTACTTCTCTCTTGTAGTAGTACAGCAGACCTTTCCAGGTGAGCAGGTCACAGAGTCCGAAATGAGCTTCCTCCATCAAGCAAAGTACCTGAACATGACTCTGTCTTCATAAAAGTGCCCCTGTAATAAAGAAATTAAATCCGAAATCAAGAGGGCAGTTGCCTACTGAAGTTCAAGAAGTCATCAATTTTAACCTAGCAACACATTAAAGGCTGCATCTATACAAGTACGATTCTAGAAATGCTCACCAGATTACGTTTTAAGAAGGAACTGCGCCTCAGGTTCCGCCGAGATCTTAACTCGGATGGCAGGATTCAGAGTCCGGAGTGCGGACTGATGGCGCACGGAGGGTCCACATACTGTGGATCCCTCAGTGATCTTCCGCGTGTTCAAACAGCCAGCGTGTGACTCCCCTGTCCCCGTGACCTCATTGCTCTGCTCTCGCCTCTGTGCAGCCGAGCCCGACTCATGGTAAAGTGGAAAAAAATATGCCCTCAACGTGAGATTGACTCTGGAGTGAGGATAGACGTTACCTTTTTATCGTTGAACAGGATGTATGTGATGTGGCGACTAGGTTCAATTTTGTATCCTCTTTAAAAGATTAAGGACTGGGGTGAGCGTGATTTACCACCCTTTCAGCTAAGAACCCGACGTGCGCACCGTTTAAGCTGCATAGACTCGGTCGTTTAACTCTTCTCCATTAGAAGGGTTAAGGTTAAAGAAAAAAACATTGCTGACTTCTTTTTTTTTTTGCCAGCCACGAGTGCTGATTAGCAAGGTTTGTATTTCATGTTTTGCAAGTTGCATCCATTATAAGAAAAACAAGTTGTTCAAGACAGGAAATGAATGCTTGCATTTAATTAAGTCTAGCCGTAGGCGGTTGTCCATAATGACCAGTTCTGTTCGAGAAGACAGAACAAAAAAGGCACCGCTGGGATTCGGAGCCAGGGTCTCCTGTGTACTAGACAGGCACCTTAAGCAACTAAGCCACGGCGCCCCAGGAGAGCTGTCCTTTGACAGCCACTTGGACACACCACTCAGACACATCTGCATTCGGTGTGTGCTCCGCCTGCTCGCTGAGCAAGTTGCCACCTTTACATATAATAGCAACATCAACACCAAGAGAAAGGGTGACAAATGGCTTTTATCTGGAACTTTTCATGTCCAAGGAGCTCAATGTGCTTTCTGTGTACAACAGGGCCACTGAACTCCACACTGGCCACTGAACCACAGCAGTGGCTTGCTGGCTTGACATCTCCCAAGGAAAATGTTGAAATTGCATGTGGAACAGGAAAATGACCCTCGAGTACGGGGGAAAAAAAAGAAAAAGATCATCTGGAGCGCGCCAACCCATGTCCGGACAGCGCAGATCCCTTGACGAGGTGGCCGAGTGGTTAAGGCGATGGACTGCTAATCCATTGTGCTCTGCACGCATGGGTTCGAATCCCATTCTCGTCGCGCTCCATGTCTGACACGTGTGCCCGTTCGGCGTTGGCCCTCCTGTCGTTTGCTCCGGTTCTAGAGCCGTGCATTTTCTAGCGGTGGCTGAACATGGTATAGTAGGCTAACGTCGGTATCGAGCAGTAACAGTAACGGTATTTACGTGTCGCTGCTGCCAAGTGGCTCTGGGTTGAGACCGCGTTTTCACTTACTTGCAACGCAAACGGAGAAAGCGATTTTTGACAGTCTCTCGAGAGACCGCGCTAGGTGTTTAGGGATAGACTTTGTCAGTTCCCCCTGGGATGGTGGCCTCTCAAATAGTTTGTGATTCCTTATACAGTAGAAGCCTGCTTCGTGGCTTAAATCCAAGCTAAGGAAACGAGTTAGAGGTCTGATGCAGAACTGCGAATTCAATGAAGGGGAACACTACAGTACATTGCACTGTATGTGTGAGGAAAGCTGCCCCCTTCAGTCCCTTGTCGACCGAACAGAGGACTGTAAAGGATACCGCCAAGAAACTTAAGGATGCTGGTTGGAATCCAGCTCCAAAGAAGCCCCTTTGGGTGTTATGTCATCAAAAAGTAAGAACAGCGAATCTCCCTTTGATCAAAAGCGCAACAGAGCTGTTTTCCGTGGAGCAGGTTTCAGAGCCGTAGACCTGTTTTATTTGTAGGGCAGGGCGCATTCCCAAACGCGAATCTCCTGTTTTAGAAATGCTTTGGGCGGCGTGAAGTGAAAATAAGAAGTGGGCTCCAGATGCACATGGAAGCAATCAAGTGTTTCATCCGAGCTGTTTCAAAGACTGCCCAAGAGCTTTCCTTTCACAGAGGCGCAACGATTAATGATGGGGTGCACCCTTCAATGCGCCTTACGACTCTAGGGAGTGATTGAGACGATTCGTAGCGTGTGCTCATTTCTCTCTATTCCCCGTGTTGCAGTGGTAGGATGACGTAAATTACTGCTTCGACACGTAACGGCATTATAATCACGTGCAGGAGCTGAGGGCTTTAGTTTTGTTTCGTTTTCCATGGCGTTCGTAAGCGCGCAAATCAAAGGCAAGTCCTGCGTCTAACACGAACGTAAATGCTTTTGAAAGTGCAGTGTGGTGCAGCTTGTAAAATCCTTGTCCACATTTGTGGTTTGTTGATGTTTGTTCTGTCTGCCAAAGTTGCATTTTGACATCCGGACGGGGGGACTTTATCATTTGAACGTGAAGCCAGCCTTAAACCCTCTGAGGCGTGTCTGTCTGCCGGCACGTATCTTGTGAAAGGTATTTTTTTTTTAACGGAGAGCAACTTTAAAAAGGTATCCGCAGCCACCTCGCAGTCCGTGTTTGATTATAGGAGGAATGCGGCGGCGGCGGGCTCGCTTTTGTCGTGGTCGAGTGGTTAAGGCGATGGGCTCGAAATGCGTTGGGGCTTCCCCGCGCAGGTTCGAAACCTGCCGACTCCGGCGTCTGCCGCACGTCGCCTTGTGCCTGCGCGGCAGAGGCGAAGTGCCGCTTCTCCTTTCCTGGTACTATAACAACGCTAAATCGCTTGGCCCCGCTGCCATGGACATCAATTCTTCAGATAACCACACACTTTGCCTTCGCACCTCTGGTGCTCTGCTTATGCCTTTGAAAACCTAATGAATAAAGCTGAAAGAACCGACACAATATGTAGGTGCTCGTAAAGCACGCAGTAAAGAACTGTTAACAGCAAGGGTTTCAGTGGGTTAACTGAGGAGAAGGCGTGATCGCTAATTGTTGACTTTGTATTTGGTGTTAGAAACACTCTTACTGCGCATGACGTGCAACAAATGTAGCCACAGAAATTGCATCACGCTTTCATGTATGCTATTGCAGACACCAACGTTGCCTACATAGAAAACCGAAATAGCCGTGGGTTTGCTTGCTGGTCTGAAGGATCTCTCTTCGAATCTCTGTCATTTGTCAATGGAAGTAAAAGGCGCTGCAATCTCATACGTTCAGAATCAAACTCGCAGCTGTTGTTCGACTTTATTTCTTGACTAATTACAACTGAGTGTTGCATGAGCAGTTACGTAAACTTGTCTGGTATATTTGAACACAGATGCCGTTCTTCAATTAAAACTAACAGTACATTGTCAGGGACATTCAGTTCTATAAAAACAACCCAGTGGGCATTGATTCATCGAATATACGTATATTTACGGCGAAATTACGTCTATACGTATATATACGTCGCCTAGACGTATAATCAACGTCGAATTGCAACCGTAAAATCGACGACATGAATAAACGCATATATAACGTCGAAAACACATCTAACACAGTGCCTGAGGCTTTTTATTGTAAATTACGAAGTAAATTATTTTGGCAGTAATTAATTTACACGTGTATAATACATATAGTAAATATAATAAATTAATTACTGCCAAAATAATTTACTTTGTGCACCGTGCAGAGTGCCGTATACTCCTAGTTGCGGCACACACGATACATACAGTAAAAAGCCTCAGGCACTGTGTTAGATGTGGTTTCGACGTTATATAATAATAATAATAATAAACTTTATTTTATATAGTGCCTTTAAAGGTGGCTTCTCAAAGCGCTTTACAGGATGACAATAACAATAAATAAAAAGACTACAACAATAAATAAGAAAATTTCACAAGACAGGACACAATTATAATTACAACAATACAACAATAACAATAGAGGAGACCGTGGAAGATGGTATTAAGAAGAGCAGAGGGGTGAAGAATGGAACCAGTTAAGTAAAGGCTTTTCTGAAAAGGAGGGTTTTGAGTCTGGATTTGAAGGAGTTTAGAGAAGGTGACTCTCTAATATCCTTGGGCAAGGAGTTCCAGAGCTTGGGGGCATAGCAGGAGAAGGCCCTGTCGCCCATACAATGTAGACGGGCTTGGGGGACAGTAAGGAGGGCAGAATTTGAAGAGCGGAGGTTGCGAGGTGGGGAGTAGGGCGATAAAAGTTCAGACAGGTATTGAGGTGCCAAGCCATGTAAAGCCTTGTAGGTGAGCATGAGGATTTTAAAGTCTACGCGGAATTTGATCGGAAGCCAGTGCAAGGACTCCAGGATAGGAGTAATGTGAACACTTGCACTAGATCTGGTCAGGATTCTGGCTGCTGAATTTTGGACATACTGCAGCTTGTTCAGAGTAGATTTAGATACCCCAGGGAGCAGAGCATTGCAGTAGTCAATTCGAGAGAATACAAATATGTTGATCAGCTTTTCAGCCACAGTTAATGATAGCATAGGGCGTAGTCTTGCAATATTTCTAAGGTGAAAAAAAGATGTTTTGACAGTATGCTGTACATGTGGGTCGAATGTTAAGCCAGAATCGAATATAACCCCAAGGTTTTTCAATTTTGATTGGAGCTCAAGTACAGAGCCATCTACAGACAGGGTTACAGGACTGGCTTTACGAAGTTGATGGGGGGTACCAATAAGCATGACTTCAGTCTTGTCACAGTTAAGATGAAGGAAGTTTTGAGTCATCCAAATTTTTATGTCAGAGATGCAATTAGATAGAATAGAGACAGCCACATCAGTGTCGGGTTTGGTATGGATGTATATTTGAGTATCGTCAGCGTAAAAATGAAAGCTGAGGCCATGTGATCTTAAAAGCTGACCAAGTGGGAACATGTAAATGCTGAAGAGCAAGGGGCCCAGTATTGAGCCCTGAGGGACACCAGACTTGACAAGACCAATTTCAGACCTGTACCCATTGAGAGAGACAAAGTGACAGCGATCAGTGAGGTAAGACTTAAACCATTTGAGGGCAGTGTCAGAGACTCCAAACACAGTCTCTGAATATATGCGTTTATTCATGTCGTCGATTTTACGGTTGCAATTCGACGTTGATTATACGTCGAGGCGATGTATATATACGTATAGACGTAATTTCGCCGTAAATATACGTATATTCGACGAATCAATGCCCACAGCTTGGCATACAAGGGTTTTGCTGAGGGGGTCTTGCCACCTGCCTGAAAAAAAACAGTAAAATGTTTGAGTGCCTATAGAGTTTCTATTTTTATTTTCTTGACAAAAGTTGATACCATTTCCTGGACACCCCGTCCCCCATCAGTGCGCGGTGCCCGGGGAAAAATCTGTAGGGGGGCGTCTGAAATTCTGAGGGGGGAGTGATATTTCGGTTGAAACGGAGCTGTACGGTGCAGCTACCCAAATGAAATCTCGCAGCTATGCCATTGATTAGTGCTTCATGATAGAAGATAACGACTAGCAATCTGGTATTTGCGATGAAGTTCAGTTTCACATTTTTCGTCACTCTCACGGTTTGTATTGCCTGGAGCGAAAAGTACCATAAGCGTTCATTTTTGCAGCTACATGGACGTTCTGAATCGTTAAGAAAAAAATGTTGTAAAACCAACAGAAAGCACAGACTGCTATAACTAGTCCTAGTTATATAACGATTTTAAGTATAATGATAAACTACTGCAAGGAATCGGTCCACCTGAGCAAACAGGATCGTAATGTTGACACTCAATAACGACACTGATATGTGCAGTTCCTGGACGGATAGCCCTCCTGCCCATCAAACAGACTGAGTGACTGTTCGTGTCATTTAGTGTTGTCTGACCATTGACAAAGTACAACTATTTTTTTAGGGCGCAAATTAAGTTAGGTAAATCTTTTTGCCCAAAACTGAAGGGGCGACATTCCCCCCTCCCCCCATGATGCCAGGCCTGTCCCCATCCTATTCCATAATGTCATTATATATAATACCATACAACAGTGACCGATCCTTACTAACTGCATGCGTTAAAATTGCACATCAGCTCATAGCAGGGGGCACATAGCCGCGATGTATTATCAATGTTAAATTTCAACCATAATATCGACAACATTAATAAACGCATACGTTGAGAAAATATCGAACCCAGCATATTTTCCGGTTATATACCACAATGCATTGCTAGTATTCGTTGGTCACCATTTTGGACACGTTTTTCAAACGTAGAAGTATATCTGCAAATATCTCAGCAATCCTCTTTTGACGAGTAAGTATGAACAATAATAATACTATCTGAATACATACAGATCTTTCTTAATATTATTTTGATTAAAATAGTACGTGAATAAGCAAAAAAATGGCACATAAAATAGTGTGAATGGGGAAGATGACACAAAATCGTTTTGCCGTTTCTCTTATTCTTATTCTATGTTGTACTTTCAAACTTTGGGTAATTAGGACAGACTTTATTGCTCAACTGCTATGATGCAAGCCAAATTTTATACATTTATTTCAGCTTTGAGCTTAGTAAACCGTTCATTTTTTAGATTATACTAAAGAAGATATTAATCATCATTTATTTGGGAAGTAATATTATATAATTTTCTCCTAGCTGTGGTGCTGAAGTCCCACCCTACATCAACAGAAAAAGAAATAAAGGAGCACGCAATGTGTTACTTGAAGAATGCATATGCAAGGCAGGGGGCCAGGAGATCTGGACTCTGAAAATAATAGGTTTTTGGTTCTAACTGTTAGGACAATTAGACAGGGTTTGCAAATAGTGGACAAAAATCGTCTTAACTTCCATTGTAATATTTTTTTTTCTTGGAAATATAGAAGTTGTACATTTTAAAATGTATATTTGAATCAAAATGTGGTTTTGAGTTAGTGTGTTAATGTAATTAGTTTTGTGTTTGTCATTACTATACTGTATATTGCCATGTTACCAGAATTTGTAGCTGAAGTTTAAGACTAGTTGTGTTTTTTATGATTATTGCCCATATGTTGATTGTTGATTGATTGTATACAATGTATAATTTGAAATACGTATGTTTCAGGTGTGAATGTGTATTTTCAGAATAAATTTCTAAACCTAATCATTGGCTTGGTTTACTTGTTTCTACACCTATAAAATCTATCTTTGATGTATAATAGACCTCTAATGTTATCCGTATAATAGACCTCTAACCATATACGTATAATAGACGTCTAAAGTTATCCGTATAATAGACCTCTAACCATATACGTATAATAGACGTCTAAAGTTATCCGTATAATAGACCTCTAACCATATACGTATAATAGTCCTCTAAAGTTATCCGTATAATAGACCTCTAAAGTTATCCGGAACTCCAACCATATATGTATTATAGTCCTCTAAATTTATCCGTATAATAGAACTCCAACCATTTATGTATAATGAACGTCTAAACATAGACGTATAATTGACGTATAACTTTAGACGTATATTAGAATTTCATTCTAGACGAATTGTAGACCACATTTATACGTCTAAGGTATACGTTTAATAGACGTATATTATACGTCTTTTGCCCACTGGGAAGAGACAGACAAGAGAATATTTCTACCTTTCATGTGGACTACGTGTTGACTTACTGATCGGAATAATTGAAAAGTTCGGGTCATAGCCGATACAGCGCGTGCTAATTAGAACAACAGCAACGCTGAGCTCTCAGCACCGTACTGAGCCCAGGTGTTTTTCTAAAGCTGTCAGGTGCAGTTCATTTACAGTACGCCCCGTGTCTCAACGGTAGGACGGAGTCAAATACTGCATCGACACGCAACAGCATTATAATAAACCGCAGGACTTGAGGGCTGTTCTCTTTGAATGTTCCAAGGCATTCGTAAGAGCGTAGGTTAAGGGCCATTCGTGCATCTCCTGTAACTCGAGTAAAAATGCTATTCAAAGTGCAGTGACTGAAATCGTCGTCCACATCTCTCCGTTGTTGATTTCTTTCTGTCTAAGAAAGTTCTATTTTCATGTCCGAACGGGGAGACTTTATCATTCCAACTTGAAGCCACCCTTAAGTACTCTGAGGTGTGTGTCTGCTTACACGTATGGCGTAAAAGGTTTCTTAAACGGAGAGCGAACTTGAAAAAAGTTGCCGCCGCCGCCGCCTCGCACTCCCTGTTCGATTGTAGCAAGAAGCCAACAGCTGGCGTATTCGCTGTAATCGTGGCCGAGTGGTTAAGGCAACAAACTTGAAATATGTTTGGGTCTCCCTGCGCAGGCTCAAATCCTGCCGACTACGGTGTCCTTTGCATTTGCTCTCGTGCGTGCATGAAAAAGGACCAGCGCTGTTTTGTTTTCGCTGGGACCTTTAACACTCTAAATCGCCTAGACCCACTGCCTTGGAAATCGATTCTTCAGCACCCACGAGTGACGCTTTGCAGCTGGACGCAGATAACGATGCTTTTCTGCAACGAGCTTTCCAGCTGAATTTTCTCGGCAGCTCCATACTGAACCTGTTCTCCATTGCAACATAGCGGAGGCTCGTCACGTCTATAGCAAGGCTGTGTAGGACCGCATACGCCACAGTGACTTGTACACAGACCACATAAAAGGCAAGCAAAATACACGTTTAAAATTCCAAAGACTCACAAGGTCAGAGGAACAGCGATGACCTGAACAGATCTGTTACAGAAGTCTAGGTTGACCTTTTTAGAGCTGTAATTGCATTTTTGTTTAATAGAAGATCAAATCTACTCGCATGTACCAGCACCTTACAGTTTATTGATGTTAATTCTATTTAAGTAATAAGATTGCTAACGATGTTGGACTTTAGCCGGTGTTTTTTAGAACAAATTGCTTACTTTTCTGTAAGGAATACGCAGTACGTGCCTTTGTCAGTCATTGCTCACCATACCTGTAACTTTCTTATCTAACTCACTTCCTCAAATGGTGAAGGTCCACAAACATAAATGAAAAAAACCCTTGTTGTAGATGAGGTGCACAAAAAAGCAGCCCCTGATAGTGTATAACACATTTATACTATTGCAGAGACACATGTAACATATATATATATACTGTATATATATATGAAACAGAAATAGAAACAGAAACAGGAATCGCTTACTCACCTGGAGAATCTCTGTAGGAATATCTAGCATTTATCAATGGAAATAAAAGCTGCTTTAATACAGTGCATGTTCAAACTCAAACACTCAGCTGCTGTTCTTGTTTGTTTTGGGACAAATTGCAACTGAGCATCGCATGAGCCGTTATGTACCCTTATCTGTTAGGGAATTTCAAGGGAGGAGTTAGGTCAGAATGGGTAGGCTGCAAAACAACAAGTAAAGATTTATTCCAAGATGAAACGTTGTGGCGGTTTTCTTATCTTTTCAGCATGGACTAAACTTTTACGTGTTCCTTATATGCTATATATGTATATATTAGCACCAATGTCGTTCTTAAAAACTAACATGAAATTGTCAGGGACATTCAGCTATATACAAAGACGAGACAGACAAAGTAATAATTCTGTATTAACGTGGCCTACATATTGACGCAATGATCGAACTAACTGACATGTTCTGATTCAGATCCCCTGCAGTTCATGCCAATTAGAACAATAGCAATGCTGAGTCCTCCCCACCCTACTGAGCACAAATTCAGCTGCTCTCCAGTTCTGTTCTGCGTGTTTTTTCATTGCAATTGAGCTCGGAGCTGGAGATGATCTCCATACAGTTCTGTGTTAACTAGCCCGCACTTGCGTGCTAATTTACGGGTTGTGGCAAATGCTTTTCTATAGTTCATATACATGACGGCAACCTGTTACCGAGGAACCTGAGAGGTTTAAAAGCCTCACGAGCCAGGCAGGACTCAGACCTACAATCTTCTGATCCAAAGTCAGGCGCGTTATGCATTACGCCACTGGCCCATAGAACATGCGCTTGCACTCCACCACAGAGAGCTCTACACTGCTACTAGTAGTACACTTCCCCATCTAAATTTTCACAGCAAGAAACTTGTGTTTCCTACTATTTTTATCAGGTTTAAAATATCATCTCCTTAAAACAGAAAAAAGTGTTGTGTCGTGCTGAAATTCCGATTGATTTTGAATTTCTTCTCTTTTCAGCATGGAGTAAACCTTTGCTTTATCCTTTGCAGCCTAAGCATGCTGACGCAGCTACCTTTCTCTTAACACGCCTCAATCATTATGCACCAAAACGATCAGCAGAATAAGTCGCCTTTGTGGTGATGTCACTCCTCTGCTTCACAAATGTCCTTAGTGACGGGCCATTTCTTTCTGCCATTTTTCCGGAGCGGTTATTGATTACTCCATCATTTCCCTCTTACTTTCCATCACTAGATTGAAAAAAAAAACAGAAACAGGCTGACAGGACGACAATCAAATTGCAAAAACTCATCAAAGCACTCGATAGAGTATTTGAATCCACAAGTAGCTACGAGCAACTTTGTCCTGGCTTGCATGAAAGTCGGAAAATGTCAAAAAGAAAAAGATGGTGGCTTTTTCATATTCGTTCTTTTATTTTTAGTTCGTTGCTTCTTCTGTCCATTGTCCTCCTGCCTGGCTCTTGACCTGTTTGAACGCACACAGTAGACTTTCATGCAGGGGATTTGTCCTGAGCCTCTGTGAAAGACCCACCCACCCCCATAAATAACTGCTCTAGAAACACATGAATGCAAAACTAAACCACAGCTTAAAGAGGAGCTTGTCATGACCGCCAGGCAGTTAAGACCAACTCTTAAGCGATCTAATCAGCACCAGCAGTGGGTGATTATTAACAAACGCCGCCGCACGAGTTAACCCACCTGCACACACTCCACCGTGCGGTACACAGTGCTATTTTTACCATCTTTACCTGCTTCCCGCTGGTATTGAGTCTACTCCTTGAGAGCTCTACCTGGCGTTTTTTCCATTACCTCGTTTATTCTGGATATTGGACTCCCCTTCTGCCTTTTCGACTTTAGACCTCGCCTCTCACCTCGGACTGTTTGCCACCAGTGTTCTCCCTGGATTACGACTTACCTTACGCCTCTTGACCACGAAACAAAGCAAAGCAGAGCAAAACAAAACGAACAAACGAAAACCCTCACGTCCCGCACTTGCATATAACGCCGTTACGTGCCCAAGCGGTATTGTACGTCATCCTAGCACTGCACCCCGGGGCGTATGGTATATGGGAACGAGCACATGCCACGAATCGTCTCGAATCACTCCCTACAGCTGTAAGGCACCTTGAAGCGTGCGCCCCCAACATACTTCTTTGCGCATCTGTGAAAGGTAAACTCTTGAGCAAACTCTGAACCAGCTCTAAGGAAACTAATCCGATTAGACGTTACTTTGACTCATCCTTTAAGGGACCCTTGTTAATTGGAGAATCCAATGATTTCGAATGAATTCTGTATGCGTTAAAAGACAGCTATACACAGAAAACATGCAGGACACTTCTCATGATGTTTCCCGAGCCGAAACACAGTGCATTTTTCCAAGCCATCTGACAAAGCCCGCCCACTGAAAACTGCAGCAGATCGTGTAAAGACGTTCAACTTTGTAACTACTGCACGCACGCACAGGAAGCAGAATAAATTCCTCTTTTCAAACTGTCAAAGGTTTGCTTTGCGAACACTGCAGGACATCGCACAATCGCTTTTGAACGGGGACAAACGATTTCTTATGGGGCGCAGTAAGTACAGACGTTTAAAAAGCTCCACTCATGCCGACGATGCAGCATGAAGAAGCGCAACCTAACGTTTGCATTCCTAGCAAATTCCTTTTATTTTTTTATAAATAAAGACAGTCTTGTTTAACAAACAACACACACAACATTTTACATTGTCAATTCAGTTCAAATCAATGTATTTCTATATAGCGCCTTTCACAACAAGGGCTTCCCAAGGCACTTAACAATGCAAGTTGTTAAGAGCCTTGTGTCTAATATGCCGCCTAGGTAACGTGCTGTCTCTTTGAGGCAAATGTTTAAATCCTCTGAGTTAAGTGCTGAAGTTATAGTAGTCCTATCAGTATTGTTGCCTCCGATCAACAGATCCTCAGTTTTCTCAGAGTTGAGTAACAAAACGTTTTCACACATCCAAGTATTTCCTTCATTAATGCATTTAACTAAAGTGATAATAGAAGAGTTGTCGTTTGGTGTAAACAAAATGTTTATTTGAGTGTCATCAGCATATGAATGAAAGTTCATATTATTTTTTCGGATTATCCTACCTAGCAGCAGCATGTAGAGAGAGAGAGCAATATTGGTCCCGGCACTGATCCCTCTGGTACCCCAAATTGAACTGGTGACGTTGATGAAGCAGTACAATTATTAGATATTTGAACATAATGAAAACGATGAGTTAAATGTGAAGTAAACCACTTAAGGACGGTTCCAAATAAGCCAACCTCAAACTCAAGCCTGTGTAACAAAACAGAGAGGTCAACCGTGTCAAAGGCAGCTCTAAGATCTAGAAGCACAAGCACTGTTGCATTCCCCGCATCAGTAGCTAAGAGAATATCATTTACGACTCTTGTTAATGCAGTTTCAGAAAGCAGACTGAAATTTCTCAAGTATATTATTTGAATCCAGATACGATTGACGTTGGGCAACAACTATTCTCTCAAGACTTTTAGATTGAAATGGGACCTTTGAGAAAGGCCTGTAGTTGTTAAGAACTTGTGGATCCAAATTTGACTTCTTAAGGAGCGGTCTAACAACCGCTACCTTAAATTGATCAGGTACAACGCCTGATGCAAGCGATGCATTCATCATACTAATTATAGGTCCTGCCAGTCCTTCGAGGGAATCTTTGACTAGCTGAGTGGGGATGGGATCTAGCGAACAGGTGGTTGACTTTGTCTTACGTCTGTGTTCATGAGTCCACCATAAGAAGAAATCTGAACAGGAGTGGTGATCATGCGAGGTCACCATGGAGGAAACCACTGCTCTCCCCCCCAAAAAAACCACCACTGCCCCTTTCAAGTTTGTTAAAGACCACATGGATGTTCCACAGCAACTCCTGGAACAATGTTCTGTGGACAGACGTGACAAAAGTTGAACTTGTTGGTAAATGTGCACAGCGTTATGTTTGGAGATAACAAAACACTGCACACCAACTCCAAAACCTCATCCCACCTGGGAAGCATGGCGGAGGCTGTACAGCTTGCAATCATCGAGGGACCGATGAATTCCAAGATGTATCAGGAAATTCTACAGCAGAATGTCAGGGTGTCTGCCTGTGATCTAAAACTCGAAAGACGCTGGGTCATGCAGCATGACAAAAACAAAGGAGTACATCAACAACAGAGTGGCTGAAACAGAAGAAATTCCGTATTTTGGGATGGCCAAGTAAGAGTCCTGACCCCAATCCCATTGAAGTGCTGTGGCATGATCTGAAGCAGGCCGTTCAGCGCAAGACATCCCAAAAATATACATGAACTGAAACAGTTTTGCATAGAGGAATAGGCCAAAATACCTCCTAACCGCTGCTCAGGTCTGACCAGCCGCTACAGAAAGTGGGGGTTGAGGTTTTTGTCATAAAGGAGGTTCCACTAGCTCCTTAATATAAGGGTTCACGTACTTTTTCCATCAATGACCTTGATTGTTTAAACCATTTGGTCAATAAAGAAACAGCAATGTCAAATGTTGGGCGTGTGTTGTTTGTTAAATCAGACTCTCTTTATTAATTATTATGACTTAGATAAAGATAAGATCACATGTTAGGAGCCATTCATGCAGAAATCCACATCATTCCGAAGGGCTGTTTACAAAATTATTTCTCCCAACTGTATGTGAGAGAAAAGCAGAGACGCTCACTGAGTAAGGTGGGGTTGTAGCTTTGCAAATCACAAGGACATTTGTACACTCAAAATGGGACAGGAGCACCCCAGATGGGACTCGAACCCACAATCCCTGGCTTAGGAGGCCAGTGTCTTAGCCATTAGGCCACTGGGGCACACTGGGTGGGGTCGATCACGCTGATGAAGAGCCAGTTTAGTTTTCCTTTGCTTTTTCAAAGGGATCCCCAAAATTAGGGAAGTTAGGCAGCAGAAGGTTTACTGTGACCTGAGAAGGACCGGCATCCAATCACGGTGATACACACACACACGCTCTCACTCATCTGAGCTACACAGCTACCAAGATGATCTCAGGTGTGCCGAGCTGGTACGGAACATATTGAACTGATCGACAGCGAATTGTCTCTCAAACAGGCTTTTCAGCTCTGAGCTCCCTGACTGACAGTGATCAGCTACAGATGCAGCCATTCAAAGTGAGCGGTACAGACACGTACCGCAGGTAAGATGACACGGGGTACCGCGGTGCGTGATTGGTTGACCGACAGGGGCACTCGTGGTCCGTTGGTCTGTCGTAGAAAGACTTACTGTAAACGTCTTTACTGTGCCCGTTGTAGATATTGAATTTTACCACTGAAGGGAAATCTTAGTAGCTGAGCATAAAAAGAATAGGAGCATACTGTAACGCGTGTGAAGGCCATAAACGATATTAATTTTGGAACATAAACATACAGTATATAGCTGGTCTTGGTACTTTAAAGAAAAAAATACACACCAGTATTCCATTTCTCCCTAAACATTGTAAGCTTCGAAGTCTTTAACTAACGTGATACCGGAGTCAACAAGCATACTTTTAGAATTTGATTAAAAGGGAATATAATACGGAATCGCGTATCTAAAGAATTTAATAACGGTATGATTATATCCGTGTACTGCGACAGGGCTGTGTAGGGCTGTGTAGGGCTGTTTCGCCTGCCTGTTCATGTGAGCTGTCTTGTAGCCGACTGGTCTAGGTGCATGACTACCAACTGTCAGGTTGTGTGTTCAAATCCAGCTGGTGCTGGACTTTTCTTTTAACAAACATTTCTTCGAAAAAATAGGTAAGCGATATTATGGACAATCAATTGACTTTTATATTTCAAAATATCGCAACATGATCGATATTTGCGATATTTTGAACATATCTTCCCTTCTGACAGCGGTTCCTGCTTCTAGTGTGTGTGTGTGCAACAGAGTAAATTTTTATAGAGAAATGGAGGCTGGACAGTATGCGTTACAATATAAACATTTATATTGATTTAAATCGTGTTGTGATTTAAATCGCAAACGCGTGTTTAATTATGTGTTTTTTAATCATAATCAGGCTAATGCATTTCTACATTTTCTGTATGAACCAGCTTAGAGGTTCATACAGAAAGACAGCTTGTGTTTAAATTGAGTGTAAGGTAATTTATGCTTCTAAAGTCATGGTCAGCATTTATTATTGTACTGTGCTGTAAACTTTTTCTGTGCCTAGTCACATTATTTTATAGCGTTTTTATTGCGTTATTAAATCCGGTGGCGCTGTGTATTAGTTTCCTGACTCCCATTATTTAAACTGCGACACTGATCATTCATCTCTAAATAAACTTTATTTTATATAGCGTTTTAAGCGAATAGGTAATTAGATTGATCATAAACCTAATCGCTTTTTCTACATAAACACAGCGTGATTGCTCTCTGAAAATGCTTTTCCTTAAAGCGATTCTATTGAGGGAGTAGCCCAGCTACCACTTAACACTGTACTTCCTACTTTGAATACCTGTGAGACCGGTTTAATTCGTCACAGCCAGCACTCCGGGAGTTCATATTGCTTGACTAATTTTAAAAACTAAGTTATAAATGCAAACGCTTCCTCGGTGCGCTGCTCTGGTACGCCGGGTCTTACACAGTGCCTGTCAGCAGTAAGCGTTACAATATACATACCCAAAACTGCTTGTACCCATCTGTCATGCAAATAAAACACCTTGAATTGAATTGAGGGAGGGAGGGGGGTAGTGGGACAGATATACTGTAGACAGACTCAAGGCAAATAAGATACTTATGGGTACGCAGGCATTCACGACAGCAACATACGAAACGTTTGCACGTACTGTATAGTTAAGTTATTACTTGGTTTTCAAAGTGCAACGAAATACAATATTGTTGTTGCAATACCGCTGATACTGCACAGTGTACGAAGTAAATTATTTTCGCAGTAATTAATTTACACGTGTATAATAAATATAGTAAATATAATAAATTAATTACTGCGAAAATAATTTACTTCGTACACTGTGCAGAGTGCCGTATACTCCTAGTTGCGGCACACACGATACATACAGTAAAAAGCCTCAGGCACTGTGTTAGATGTGTTTTCGACGTTATATATGCGTTTATTCATGTCGTCGATTTTACAGTTGCAATTCGACGTTGATTATACGTCGAGGCGACGTATATATACGTATAGCCGTATTTTCGCCGTAAATATACGTATATTCGACGAATCAATGCCCACTGGGATGTTTCCCGAGCCGAAACAGTGCGTTTTTCCAAGCCGTTTGACAAAGCCCGCCCACTGAAAAGTGCAGCAGATCGTGTAAAGACGTTCAACTTTGTAACTACTGCACGCACAGGAAGCAGAATAAATTTCTCTTTTCAAACTGTCAAAGGTTTGCTTTGCGAACGCTGCAGGACATCGCACAATCTCTTTTGAACGGGGACAAACGATTTCTTATGGGGCGCAGTAATGTAACGCTTACGGCCGACAGGCACTGTGTAAGAGCCGGCGTACCAGAGCGGGTGACGTCACCGCCCTTCCCTGTGATAGCAGGACCACAGCTACTGGGCTGTGGAGAGATCTCTCTCTAGCTCACGGGGCTAGGTCTCTGCAGAGAGATGCGGAAGTCCCGGGTTCGAGCCACCTATACTTTGGGCCGACCAGATGTGGCAAGGGCGCCTGCCTGAGCAGGTTATTAATAATACGATCTATAGTTGAAATCTGAGCATAAATAAAAAGAAAAAGCAAGTGATTAGGTTTATGAGCAATCTAATTACTTATTCGTTTAAAAAGCTATATAAAATAAAGTTTATTATTAATTTGCTGGACAGAGCGGTGAACATTATTATGCATGAGACAAAGATAACGATCCTGATCAGTTTAGAAATCTGTGTACGCTGTAAGGTTTTTACTTCTTAAACTTTTAAAATACACGTTTAGAATTGAAAGAAATCCTCTTCCTGGTATAGCACACCAGCACGTCTTTTTTCTCCAATCAGAGGGGTGTCAGATGGTGTCAGCCAATCACCATTCTGCGTTGGGTAGCAACGGGTGACTGTTCTCAGGCGGAACATGTAAACAGCTTCATGTTCGTGTTAAATATTTTTTTTAAATTCAATTAAACGGGCACAGTTAAGACATTAAATATACATATACATACTGTATACAGTACAGTTTGCATACGGTAATATGTTTATGTTACGCGATTAAAAAATAAATAAATAAAAATGAAAAGTCCAGCACCAGCTGGATTCAAACACACAACCTGCCAGCTGGTAGTCACGCACCTAGACCAGTAGGCTACAAGACAGCTCGCATGATTAGGCAGGCGAAACAGCCTTACACAGTCCTGCCGCAGTACACGGATATAATCATACCGTTATTAAATTCTTTAGATACGCGATTCCATATTATATTCCCTTTTAATCAAATTCTAAAAGTATGCTGGTTGACTCCGGTATCACGTTAGTTAAAGACTTCGAAGCTTACAATGTTTAGGGAGAAATGGAATACTGGTGCGTATTTTTTTCTTTAAAGTACCAAGACCAGCCATATACTGTATGTTTACGTTCCAAAATTAATATCGTTTATGGCCTTCACACGCATTACAGTATGCTCCTATTCTTTTTATGCTCAGCTACTAAGATTTCCCTTCAGTGGTAAAATTCAATATCTACAACGGGCACAGTAAAGACGTTTACAGTACAGTAAGTCTTTCTACGACAGACCAACGGACCACGAGTGCCCCTGTCGGTCAACCAATCACGCACCGTGGTATCGCGTGTCATCTTACCTGCGGTATCTGTACTGCGGTGTCTGTACCGCGCACTTTGAATGGCTGCATCTGTAAGTTGAACATGTAACACTTGGGCAAGGTAAAGACAAATCAAGGATGAACACACAAACAAACAAAAGTACAAAGAAACTAACGTAAAACCAACAAAACAACAAAGCCGAAGCTATACGAAAATACACAAACACAAAGCAAAACAAACCAACAAACGAAGCCGAAGCAATAACAAGAAGCGAAGCGAAGCGAAGCGAAGCGAAAACCAAAACCGAACGGGACCGAAGTCAAACAAAAGGCCTTTTCTTTCTGAAAGCCTCCATGTTATATAGTGAATAAAATGTGTTCTGATTGGCTGAAGGCTGATTGATGATGACATCATATTGAAACAGTGGTGTGATGGTTGGCCAATGGGGAAGGGAGAACAATCAAGGGTCAGCAGTGTGGACATAACAGAAAAACACACAGAACACACACTGGGACATAACAGTGCCGGCGGGGGGGCGCTCACCCTGAGGTCTGTGCGGGTCCCAATGCATAGTGACGGAGACGCTGTGTTGTAAAAGGGTGCTGTCCTTTGGATGAGATGTAAAACCGAGGTCACAGCGCTCTGTGGTCATTAAAAATGACCACCAAAACCTTTGACAAAAGCTCTTGGTAATTGATGGTCTTCAATAATGCTCCTCCTTTAGGTACATTTTAAATCAGCTGAAAAATGCTGTGAAATGGGGGGGCACTTCAGGCCAGTGTAGGATTTGGGTTACAAGAACCATGAAACTGCATGAGAAAGCCCGTACACTGAATTACACAGCTTTCTATTCAAAGGAGGACAAAAGAAATTCCCTGAGTTCGATTTTTTGCAGCACAGAGAGGACCACTGTCGTGAGGCCGGTTAGCTCAGTGGGTTCGAGCGTGGTGCTAGTGATGCCAAGGTTGTGGGTTCGAGCCCTGTACGGGCCAGGTCCATTTCTCCTCTCTTACCAAAGCTGTTAGGTTCCTTTCCGTGGTGAGATGGGTTGTCATGCAACACTGCCACATAGTGCTGACAGACAATTAAATGACAAAAATGAAGAGAGTTAAAGCAGCTGGAGAGGTTTTCTTACAACTTTTGAGCTGACACAGTTTTGGAAAATGTTTCCTTCACGCTGCACTGTACCACATAGGCAGCCAAGAGTCTCCAAAACAAAACAGAATTGACAGTCATATAATGTCCATTAACCCCGGTTTTAAACGCAGCATCATGTCTGCCATCATAAGAATATGAGTCCAATATTTTAGAATATAGTCAGAATGACTTCTAACCTTACCTGTGGTGTCTTTAATCCCTATTGCTCAATGCATGGTGTACGTACTGCATACATGTGTCTTTAGAATGAGGAATGGGCCCCTGAGACAGTCATTTACCTGTTTCACAAATGATCGTATTTTACTAGAGATTCTGTTTGGGATTCAGATGTGCATTCGGACAGCAATCCCTTTCAAGAAATGATACGTTCTGGATGAGGTCAGTGGTGCTGGAACACTGTATTTAGGATGTGTTTGCAGTGATTGTGTGTCCCCTGCTTCAACGCAGTGATATATAGATGTGCTCCTGTAATTTATTGGTACATGCCCAGGGCAGTAAGCAGTCTGAGGATTTATTTCCAGATGGCATAGAGCAGTGAAGAAGTGAAGAAGTGCAACACACTGGATCATTATATTTTTAGAATCTATTCTACTTAAATTATTACATTATACACAATTTGAGTTCATTTTAAAAAGTAAAAGGTAATGAAAGGAATGCATTTTCGTAAGAAAGATAATACCGATATGCATGTGATAATCTTCCTTATATCATGTAGTGCGTCATTTGGACACTTTGTGGGCTTGAAATACAAAGAAAATCATGTTCTATGGTACAAGATAAATGCAAAACTTAAGCTTTTATTTTAATTAGATTTGTTTATAAAGCATAAGCAATCATTTATTACATTAATATATCTGAAAATAACATTTTAGCATCATATTATTACATACAGGTCTCTAGCTTCAACACAGTGCTATATATATATATGCTCAGTGATTTATTGGTACATGCCCAGGGCAACAATCAGAATGAGGATTTATTTCCAGACGGGCTACAGGTAGTGTTGTGAAATACTTCAACACACTGGATCGCAGATTTAGACCCCCTGCACTCTTACTCCTTAAAAACCAAAGAAATGAAGATATGTAGCAATCACATTGTAACAGGGGTGACAGTGACTTAATGCTTATACAAGTGGACTTCTGGTACCTTTAGGGTACGGTGTTCCCTGAAGGGCTCTCAAACCCCGCATTTCAGATGCCTAGCTGTATCGCTGATGTGTTGCACCTCAGAATCACTTTTAAACCTTACCTCTGGTATCTTTAATCCCTATTGCTCAACGCATGGTGAAAGTATTGCATAAATGTGTCTGAAAATGAGCAATGGGCACCTGAGAGACTCATTTGCCTGTTTCACAAATGATCATATTTGACTAGAGATTCTGTTTGGGATTCAGTTGTGCATTCTGACAGCAATCCCTTTAAAAAAACGATACATTCTGGATGAGGTCAAAGGTGAAGGAACACTGTATTTAGGATGTGTTTGCAGTTATTCTGTGTCTCTAGCTTCAACACAGTGATATATATATATATATGCTCACTGATTTTTTGGTACATCCCCAGGGCAATAATCATTATGAGGATTTATTTCCAGATGTGCTAGGGGTAGTGTTGTGAAATACTTCAACACACTGGATCGCAGGTTTAAACCCCTTGCACTCTTACTCCTTAAAAACCAACAAATGCAGATATGTAGCAATCATATTGTAGCAGACACTCATTTGCCAGTTTCACAAATGATCATATTTTACTAGATATTCTGTTTGGGATACGGATGTGCATTCTGACAGCAATCTCTTTCAAAATATGATTTTACCTTATCACAGCTTTGCCCTTCTTGCCTCTTTGGACAATATCTCTATCTTGTGGTCGTTGTTGGTAATGTCTAGACAATATCTCCATCTTGTAGTCGTTGTTGGTAATGTCTTCTTATGCCTTTTTTATTTAAATTCTCTATTAGTTGATTCTAGAATCTCTACAATGGAGTTGAAAACATCAGTTTTATAGCAGACAATATGACATTATTTATAGTCCAATTAGAAACTTATTACCCTGTTTTTAACATAATAACAAATTAAAATTGATTAAAACTAAGTTTGGAACACCAGGGAACATAACGAATGATTTTTAGGAAAACCATGAGGTTCTCTGTGTCCGATGCCTGCAAGGGGAGAAAGCTAGAATCCTTTGATTTTTTCAAAATTTGAAAATAAACATCATATAACAACAGCTTTCATTCCTAGGAGTGAAAAACAACCATTTTTGAAGACATAGTAGTTTCTAAAACACTACAATAAGTTAAAAACAACCATTTTATATTACATTATTTTTTGTGAAATTTGTCATTTTTTGCACTATTTTTAATAAAATCTCTAATTAAAAGTGATTAAAATTAAGTTTGGAACAACAAGGAACACAAAAAAAAAATATTTTAAGGAAAAAAATGATGTCTTCTGTGCCAGGTGCCTGCACGGGGAGAAAGCTAGAATCCTACCCAGGCTCCTGGAGCTCTGTCCTGGCTAAAGGAGGGTGAATCCATCCCCTTCAAAGCTCCATGAAAAAATGATATTTTTAAATTTGAAAAAAAAAACATTATAGAACAACATCTCTTGGTCCACAGAGAGCAACAATCCAACTTTGAACAAAATCCATTGACTGATCCCCGAATCCTGAAGTTTCTTCGCATGATATTGGGCTTGCAACCACTTTCTGGAAAACGAAGAAAAAGGCCAAAAATGAAAAAAAAGTTATCAATTCTAGAGCCTAAGAGGAAAACAAGACAAATGTATATCTCCAAATAATTTTATGTGCTTCAGAAGAGCCCAGGAAAGTTTTTTGCATACATGAAACCACGCCCGTTTGCACGTAAGCAGACATGGTTGCACAAACGACTGCATGAAAGCACGCGTGCATGCGAAGTCATCCTGTTGAGCATTTGAAAAGCCGCACCACGCCACACTTTAAATAGCTCTTACATTAGTGGTAGACACAGGAATCGCCGCAGGAATCAAAATTGAACCTAGTTCATTCGCCGCCGCATTCCTCCTATAATCTAACACGGAGTGCGAGGTGGCTGCGGATACGTTTTCAGTCGCTCTCCGTTAAAAAAAAATAAATACCTTTGACAAAATACGTGCCTGCAGACAGTAACACCTCAGAGGGTTTAAGGCTGGCTTCACGTTCAAATGATAAAGTCTCCCCGTCCGGATGTCAAAATGCAACTTTGGCAGACAGAAAAAACATCAACAAACCACAAATGTGGACAAGGATTTTACAAGCTGCACCATACTGCACTTTCAAAAGCATTTACATTCCTGTTAGACGCAGGAATTGCCTTTGTTTTGCGCGCTTACGAACGCCATGGAAAACGAAACAAAACAAAAGCCCTCAGCTCCTGCACTTGATTATAATGCCATTTCGTGTCGAAGCAGTAATTTACATCATCCTACCACTGCAACACGGGGAATAGAGGGAAATGAGCACAAGCTACGAATCGTCTCAATCACTCCCTAGAGTCGTAAGGCGCATTGAAGGGTGCACCCCCATCATTAATCGTTGCGCCTCTGTGAAAGGAAAGCTCTTGAGCAGTCTTTGAAACAGCTCAGATCAAACACTTGATTGCTTCCATGTGCATCTGGAGCCCATTTCTTATTTTCACTTCACGCCGCCCAAAGCATTTCTAAAACAGGAGATTCGCGTTTAGGAATGCGCCCTGCCCTACAAATAAAACAGTTCTGTTGCGCTTTTGATCAAAGGGAGATTCGCTGTTCTTACTTTTTGATGACATAACACCCAAAGGGGCTACTTTGGAGCTGGATTCCAACCAGCATCCTAAAGTTTCTTGGCGGTATCCTTTACAGTCCTCTGTTCGGTCGACAAGGGACTAAAGGGGGCAGCTTTCCTCACACATACAGTGCAATGTACTGTAGTGCTCCCGTTCATTGAATTCACAGTTCTGCATCAGACCTCTAACTCGTTTCCTTAGCTTGGATTTAAGCCACGAAGCAGGCTTCTTCTGTATAAAGGTCTAGAGGAATCACAAACTATTTGAGAGGCCATCATCCTAGGGGGAACTGACAAAGTCTATCCCTAAACACCTAGCGATGTCTCTAGAGAGACTGTCAAAAATCACTTTCTCCATTCGTGCTGCAAGTAAGTAAAAACGTGGTCTCAACCCAGGGCCACTTGGCAGCAGCGGCACGTAAATACTGTTACTGCTCGATACCGACGTTAGCCTACAATACCATGTTTAGCCACCGCTAGGAAATGTACGGCTCTAGTACCGGAGCAAACGACAGGAGGGCCAACGTTTAACAGGCACATGTGTTAGATATGGAGAGCGACGAGGATGGGATTCAAACCCACACGTGCAGAGCACAATGGATTAGCAGTTCATCACCTTAACCACTCGGCCACCTCGTTGACGAAACTGGGCTGTCCGGACATGGGTTGGCGCGCTCCAGATGATCTTTTTCTTTTTTTTCCCTCGTACTCGAGGGTCATTTTCCTGTTCCACGTGCGATTTCAACATTTTCCTTGGGAGATGTCAAGCCAGCAAGCCACTGCTGTGGTTCAGTGGCCAGTGTGGAGTTCAGTGGCCCTGTTGTACACAGAAAGCACATTGAGCTCCTTGGACATGAAAAGTTCCAGATAAAAGCCATTCGTCACCCTTTCTCTTGGTGTTGATGTTGCTATTGTATGTAAAGGTGGCAACTTGCTCAGCGAGCAGGCGGAGCACACACCGAATGCAGATGTGTCTGAGTGGTGTGTCCAAGTGGCTGCAAAAAAACAGTACTCCCGGGGCGCCGTGGCTTAGTTGGTTAAAGCGCCTGTCTAGTAAACAAGAAATCCTGGGTCCGAATCCCAGCGGTGCCTTTTTTTGTGCTGTGTTCTCGAACAGAACTGGTCATTATGGACAACCGCATACGCCTAGACTTAATTAAATGCAAGTATTCATTTCCTGTCTTGAACGACTTGTTTTTCTTAAAATGGATGCAACTTGCAAAACATGAAATACAAACCTTGCTAATCAGCGCTAGCGGCTGGCAAAAAAAAAATAAGTCAGTAATGTTTTTTTTCTTTAACCTTAACCCTGCTAATGGAGAAGAGTTAAACGACCGAGTCTATGCAGCTTAAACGGTTCGCACGTCGGGTTCTTAGCTGAAAGGGTGGTAAACCACGCTCACCCCAGTCCTTAATCTTTTAAAGAGGATACAAAATTGAACCTAGTCGCCACATCACATACATCCTGTTCAATGATAAAAAGGTAACATCTATCCTCGCTCCAGAGTAAATCTCACGTTGAGGGCATCTTTTTTTTCACTTTACCGTGAGTCGGGCTCGGCTGCACAGAGGACAGAGCAGAGCAATGAGATCACAGGGACAGGGGAGTCACACGCTGGCGGTTTGAATACGCGGAAGATCACTGAGGGATCCACAGTATGTGGACCTTCCGTGCGCCATCAGTCCGCACTCCGCACTAAATACAGTGTTCCAGCACCTTTGACCTCACCCAGAACGTATCATTTCTTGAAAGGGATTGCTGTCCGAATGCACATCTGAATCCCAAACAGAATCTCTAGTAAAATACGATCATTTGTGAAACAGGCAAATGACTGTCTCAGGGTCAATTCCTCATTGTCAGACACATGTATGCAATGCTTTCACCGTGCATTGAGCAATAGGGATTAAAAACACCGCAGGTAAGGTTAGATGTCATGTTCTATGATCATTTCTTTCAGCATTAGGGACTAACTATACTAAACGTATGATGATAAAATGTTATTTTCACATATATTAATGTAATAAATGATTGCTTATGCTTTATAAACAAATCTAATTAAAATAAATGATTACGTTTTGTATTTATCTTGTACCATAGAACATGATTTTCTTTGTATTTCAAGCCCACAAAGTGTCCAAATGACGCACTACATGATATAAGGAAGATTATCACATGCATATCGGTATTATCTTTCTTATGAAAATGCATTCCTTTCATTACCTTTTACTTTTTAAAATGAACTCAAATTGAGTATAATGTAATAATTTAAGTAGAATAGATTCTAATAATATAATGATCCAGTGTTTTGCACTACTTCACTGCTTCACTGCTCTATGCCATCTGGAAATAAATCCTCAGACTGCTTACTGCCCTGGGCTTGTACCAATAAATTACAGGAGCACATCTATATATCACTGCGTTGAAGCAGGAGACACACAATCACTGTAAACACATCCTAAATACAGTGTTCCAGCACCTTTGACCTCACCCAGAACGTATCATTTCTTGAAAGGGATTGCTGTCCGAATGCACATCTGAATCCCAAACAGAATCTCTAGTAAAATACGATCATTTGTGAAACAGGCAAATGACTGTCTCAGGGTCAATTCCTCATTGTCAGACACATGTATGCAATGCTTTCACCGTGCATTGAGCGATAGGGATTAAAGACGCCACAGATAAGGTTAGAAGTCATGTTCTATGATCATTTCTTTCAGCATTAGGGACTAACTATACTAAACGTATGATGATAAAATGTTATTTTCACATATATTAATGTAATAAATGATTGCTTATGCTTTATAAACAAATCTAATTAAAATAAATGATTACGTTTTGTATTTATCTTGTACCATAGAACATGATTTTCTTTGTATTTCAAGCCCACAAAGGGTCCAAATGACGCACTACATGATATAAGGAAGATTATCACATGCATATCGGTATTATCTTTCTTATGAAAATGCATTCCTTTCATTACCTTTTACTTTTTAAAATGAACTCAAATTGAGTATAATGTAATAATTTAAGTAGAATAGATTCTAATAATATAATGATCCAGTGTTTTGCACTACTTCACTGCTTCACTGCTCTATGCCATCTGGAAATAAATCCTCAGACTGCTTACTGCCCTGGGCATGTACCAATAAATTAAAGGAGCACATCTGTTTATCACTGCGTTGAAGCAGGAGACACACAGTCTCTGCAAACACATCCTAGATACAGTGTTCCAGCACCTTTGACCTCATCCAGAACATATCATTTCTTGAAAGGGATTGCTGTCCGAATGCACATCTGAATCCCAAACAGAATCTCTAGTAAAATACGATCATTTGTGAAACAGGCAAATGACTGTCTCAGGGGCCCATTCCTCATTCTCAAGACACATGTATGCAGTACGTACACCATGAATTGAACAATAGGGATTAAAGACACCACAGGTAAGGTTAGAAGTCATTCTGACTATATTCTAAAATATTGGACTCATATTCTTATGATGGCAGACATGATGCTGCGTTTAAAACCGGGGTTAATGGACATTATATGACTGTCAATTCTGTTTTGTTTTGGAGACTCTTGGCTGCCTATATGGTACAGTGCAGCGTGAAGGAAACATTTTCCAAAACTGTGTCAGCTCAAAAGTTGTAAGAGAACCTCTCCAGCTGCTTTAACTCTCTTCATTTTTGTCATTTAATTGTCTGTCGGCACTATGTGGCAGCGTTGCATGACAACCCATCTCACCACGGAAAGGAACCTAAGAGCTTTGGTAAGAGAGGAGAAAAGGACCTGGCCAGTAAGGGGCTGGAACCCGCAACTTTGGCGTTATTAGCACCACGCTCTAACCAACTGAGCTAACCAGCCTCACGACAGTGGTCCTCTCTGTGCTGCAAAAAATCGAACTCAGGGAATTTCTTTTGCCCTCCTTTGAATAGAAAGCCGTGTAATTCAGTGTACGGGCTTTTTTCATGCAGTTTCATGGTTCTTGTAACCCAAATCCTACACTGGCCTGAAGTGCCCCCCCATTTCACAGCATTTTTCAGCTGATTTAAAATGTACCTAAAGGAGAAGCATTATTGAAGACCATCAATTACCAAGAGCTTTTGTCAAAGGTTTTGGTGGTCATTTTTAATGACCACAGAGCAATGTGACCTCGGTTTTACATCTCATCCAAAAGACAGCGCCCTTTTACAACACAGCGTCTCCGTCACTATGCTGGGGCATTGGGACCCGCACAGACCTCAGGGTGAGCGCCCCGCCGCCGGCACCATTAACACCGCTTCCAGCTGGAAGGTTTGTTTTTCCCTGTAGCTCACCCTCATCCGGATTCTGACCTGGCTCACACCTGCTTAGCTTCAGTGGGTTTTCAGTTGCGAGTTGCAAGGGGATGCAAGTGATGGAGCAGCTCGCTGCAAAAGCCACTGCATTGGCCGGGAATCAAAGCCGAGCCTCCCGCGTGGCAAGCGAGAATTCTACCACTGAACCACCAATGCTCAGTACCCGGGCCTTCAAAAAAGACGCTTTTTTGGTGCTCTGTGCAAAAAGCGTCGACATCTGCTTCCAGCTGCAAAATGCCATTCGCGGACGCTGAATAATTTATTTGCAAGGGAGCGGGTACAAGCAATTTGGCATTTTAAAACCACCAGGAACACCAAACAGGCGCGCTTCTTTGCTTGCGCCGAAACACAACGACAGGAGGTGGACAACGTAGTCGGCAGGATTCGAACCTCTTTCTGTCTATTATATACTAAATATTCTCTTGTCTGTCTCCTGTTTGTATAGAACTGAATGTCCCTGACAATGTACTGTTAGTTTTAATTGAAGAACGGCATTTGTGTTCAAATATATCAGACAAGTTTACGTAACTGCTCATGCGACACTCAGTTGTAATTAGTCAAGAAATAAAGTCGAACAACAGCTGCAGGTTTGATTCTGAACGTATCAGATTGCAGCACCTTTTACTTCAATTGACAAATGATAGAGATTCGAAGAGAGATCCTTCAGACCAGCAAGCAAACCCACGGCTATTTCGGTTTTCTATCTAGGCAACGTTGGTGTCTGCAATAGCATACATGAAAGCGTGATGCAATTTCTGTGGCTACATTTGTTGCACGTCATGCACAGTAAGAGTGTTTCTAACACCAAATAAAAAGTCAACAATTAGCGATCACGCCTTCTCCTCAGTTAACCCACTGAAACCCTTGCTGTTAACAGTTCTTTAATGCGTGCTTTACGAGCACCTACATATTGTGTCGGTTCTTTCAGTTTTATTCATTAGGTTTTCAAAGGCATAAGTAGAACACCAGAGGTGCGAACGCAAGATGTGTGGTTATCTGAAGAACTCATTTCCATGGCAGCGGGCCCAAGCGATTTAGCGTTTTTATAGTACCAGGAAAGGAAAAGCAGCACTTCACCTTTGCCGCGCAGGCACAAGGAGACGTGCAGCAGACGCCGTAGTCGGCAGGATTCGAACCTGCGCGGGGAGTCCCCAATGGATTTCGAGTCCATCGCCTTAACCACTCGGCCACGACTACAGCGAGATCGCCATCGCCGCATTCCTCCTTTAATATAACACGGAGTGCCACGTGGCTGCGGAAACCTTTTCAAAGTCGCTCTCCGTTAAAAAAAATAAATACCTTTGACAAAATACGTGCCGGCAGATAGACACGCCTCAGAGGGTTTAAGGCTGGCTTCACGTTCAAATGATAAAGTCTCCCCGTCCGGATGTCAAAATGCAGCTTTGGCAGACAGAACAAACAGCAACAAACCACAAATGTGGATAAGGATTTTACAAGCTGCACCACACTGCACTTTCAAAAGCATTTACATTCCTGTTAGACGCAGGAATTGCCTTTGATTTGCGTGCTTACAAACGCCATGGAAAACGAAACAAAACAAAAGCCCTCAGCTCCTGCACTTGATTATAATGCCGTTACGTGTCGAAGCAGGAATTTACGTCATCCTACCACTGCAACACGGGGAATAGAGGGAAATGAGCACACGCTACGAATCGTCTCAATCACTCCCTAGAGTCGTAAGGCGCATTGAAGGGTGCACCCCCATCATTAATCGTTGCGCCTCTGTGAAAGGAAAGCTTTTGAGCAGTCTTTGAAACAGCTCGGATGAAACACTTGATTGCTTCCATGTGCATCTGGAGCCCATTTCTTATTTTCACTTCATGCCGCCCAAAGCATTTCTAAAACAGGAGATTCGCGTTTGGGAATGCGCCCTGCCCTACAAATAAAACAGGTCTACGGGTCTGAAACCTGCTCCACGGAAAACAGCTCTGTTGCGCATTTGATCAAAGGGAGAGTCGCTGTTCTTACTTTTTGATGACATAACACCCAAAGGGGCTTCTTTGGAGCTGTATTCCAACCAGCATCCTAAAGTTTCTTGGCGGTATCCTTTGCAGTCCTCTGTTTGGTCAACAAGGGACAGAAGGGGGCAGCTTTCCTCACACATACAGTGCAATGTACTGTAGTGTTCCCGTTCATTGAATTCGCAGTTCTGCATCAGACCTCTAACTCGTTACATTAGCTTGGATTTAAGCCATTAAGCAGGCTTCTAGTGTATAAACGTCTAGAGGAATCACAAACTATTTGAGAGGCCATCATCCCAGGGGGAACTGACAAAGTCTATCCCTAAACACCTAGCGCAATCTCTCGAGAGACTGTCAAAAATCGCTTTCTCCGTTTGCGTTGCAAGTAAGTGAAAACACGGTCTCAAACCAGAGCCACTTGGCAGCAGCGGCACGTAAATACTGTTACTGTCACTGCTCGATACCAACGTTAGCCTACTATACCATGTTCAGCCACCGCTAGGAAATGTACGGCTCTAGTACTGGAGCAAACAACAGGAGGGCCAAAGGCGCACGGGCACACATGGAGAGTGACGAGAATGGGACTCGAACCCATGCGTGCAGAGTACAGTGGATTAGCAGTCCATCGCCTTAACCACTCGGCCACCTCATCTAGGAAACTGGGCTGTCCAGACATGGGTTGCCGCGCTCCAGATGATCTTTTTCTTTTTTTTCCCTCGTACTCGAGGGTCATTTTCCTGTTCCACATGCGATTTCAACATTTTCCTTGGGAGATGTCAAGCCAGCAAGCCACTACTGTGGTTCAGTGGCCATTGTGGAGTTCAGTGGCCCTGTTGTACACAGAATGCACATTGAGCTCCTTGGACATGAAAAGTTCCAGATAAAAGCCATTTGTCATCCTTTCTCTTGGTGTCGATGTTGCTATTGTATATAAAGGTGGCAACTTGCTCAGCGAGCAGGCGGAGCACACACCGAATGCAGATGTGTCTGAGTGGTGTGTCCAAGTGGCTGCAAAAAAACAGCACTCCCGGGGCGCCGTGGCTTAGTTGGTTAAAGCGCCTGTCTAGTAAACAAGAAATCCTGGGTCCGAATCCCAGCGGTGCCTTTTTTTGTGCTGTGTTCTCGAACAGAACTGGTCATTATGGACAACCGCATACGCCTAGACTTAATTAAATGCAAGTATTCATTTCCTGTCTTGAACGACTTGTTTTTCTTAAAATGGATGCAACTTGCAAAACATGAAATACAAACCTCGCTAATCAGCGCTCGCGGCTGGCAAAAAAAAAAGAAGTCAGCAATGTTTTTTTCTTTAACCTTAAGCCTGCTAATGGAGAAGAACCTAGTCGCCATATCACAGACATCCGTTTCAACGATAAGAAGGTAACAACTATCCTCACTCGAGAGTAAATCTCACGTTGAGGGCATATTTTTTTCCACTTTACCATGAGTCGGGCTCAGCTACACAGAGGCGAGAGCAGAGCAATGAGGTCACGGGGACAGGGGAGTCACACGCTGGCAGTTTGAACACGCGGAAGATCACTGAGGGATCCACAGTATGTGGACCCTCCGTGCGCCATCATTCCACACTCCAGACTCTGAATCCTGCCATCCGAGTTAAGATCTCGGCGGAACCTGAGGCGCAGTTCTTTCTTAAAACGTAATCTGGTGAGCATTTCTAGAATCGTACTTGTATAGATGCAGCCTTTAATGTGTTGCTAGGTTAAAATTTATGACTTCTTGTATTTCAGTAGGCAACTGCCCTCTTGATTTCGGATTTAATTTCTTTATTACAGGGGCGCTTTTATGATGACAGAGTCATGTTCAGGTACTTTGCTTGATGGAGGAAGCTCATTTCGGACTCTGTGATCTGCTCACCTGGAAAGGTCTGCTGTACTACTACAAGAGAGAAGTAGAGTCTGGAGGAAGGGACAATTTTATGATGCTTTGGAAGGTAATGTTTTTTTTTTCTTTGAAATCGAAAATGAATCAGAATATCAGTGCAAAAGACAAACTCTTGGTTTGGTTTAAAGAGATATGGTTTTAAAACAGACAAAATGTAGAAAACAGGTGTTTCTCACTTTTGGAAAAGAATGGACCGGGGGTAATATTTTACTAGTTGCAGTGCTAAGCTCACTGAGTTACAGTCCTGCACTGTCACACCAGGGCCAGTGGTGCAATGGATAATGTATCTGACTATGGATTAGGAGTTTGGAGGTTCGACTCCTGCCTGGCGCTGGTTGTTTTTAAACACATCAGCCTACTCCCTAAGTAGCCTGTGCTACTTACTGCATTGTAATCGTACCCAGTAAGAGATTTCCTTCATGTAAATGAACTGCACCTGACAGCTTTAGAAAAACACCTGGGCTCAGTACGGTGCAGAGAGCTCAAGTTGTGTATAATGTAATAATTTAAGTAGAATAGATTCTAATAATATAATGATCCAGTGTGTTGCACTACTTCACTGCTTCACTGCTCTATGCCGTCTGGAAATAAATCCTCAGACTACTTACTGCCCTGGGCATGTACCAATAAATTACAGGAGCACATCTATATATCACTGCGTTGAAGCAGGAGACACAATCACTGCAAACACATCCTAAATACAGTGTTCCAGCACCTTTGACCTCATCCAGAACGTATAATTTCTTGAAAGGAATTGCTGTCCGAATGCACATCTGAATCCCAATCAGAATCTCTAGTAAAATACGATCATTTGTGAAACAGGTAAATGTCTCAGGGGCCCATTCCTCATTCTCAAGACACATGTATGCAGTACGTACACCATGCATTGAGCAATAGGGATTAAAGACACCACAGGTAAGGTTAGAAGACATTCTGACTATATTCTAAAATATTGGACTCATATTCTTATGATGGCAGACATGATGCTGTGTTTAAAACCGGGGTTAATGGACATTATATGACTGTCAATTCTGTTTTGTTTTGGAGACTCTTGGCTGCCTATGTGGTACAGTGCAGCGTGAAGAAAACATTTTCCAAAACTGTGTCAGCTCAAAAGTTGTAAGAAAACCTTTCCAGCTGCTTTAACTCTCTTCATTTTTGTCATTTAATTGTCTGTCGGCACTATGTGGTAGCGTTGCATGACAACCCATCTCACCACGGAAAGGAACCTAACAGCTTTTGTAAGAGAGGAGAAAAGGACCTGGCCTGTACGGAGATCGAACCCACGACCTTGGCGTTATTAGCACCACGCTCTAACCAACTGAGCTAACCAGCCTCACGACAGCCATCCTCTCTGTGCTGCAAAAAATCGAACTCAGGGAATTTCTTTTGCCCTCCTTTGAATAGAAAGCCGTGTAATTCAGTGTACAGGCTTTCTCGTGCAGTTTCATGGTTCTTGTAACCCAAATCCTACACTGGCCTGAAGTGCCCCCCCATTTCACAGAATTTTTCAGCTGATTTAAAATGTACCTAAAGGAGAAGCATTATTGAAGACGATCAATTACCAAGAGCTTTTGTCAAAGGTTTTGGTGGTCATTTTTAATGACCACAGAGCGATGTGACCTCGGTTTTACATCTCATCCAAAAGACAGCGCCCTTTTACAACACAGCGTCTCCGTCACTATGCTGGGGCATTGGGACCCGCACAGACCTCAGGGTGAGCGCCCCACCGCCGGCACCATTAACACCGCTTCCAGCTGGAAGGTTTGTTTTTCCCTGTAGCTCACCCTCATCCGGGTACTGACCTGCCTCACACCTGCTTAGCTTCAGTGGGTTTTCAGTTGCGAGTTGCAAGGGGATGCAAGTGATGGAGCAGCTAGCTGCAAAAGCCACTGCATTGGCGGGGAATCAAAGCCGAGCCTCCCGCGTGGCAGGCGAGAATTCTACCACTGAACCACCAATGCTCAGAACCCGGGCCTTCAAAAAAGACGCTTTTTTGGTGCTCTGTGCAAAAAGCGTCGACATCTGCTTCCAGCTGTAAAATGCCATTCGCGGACGCTGAAGAACTTATTTGCAAGGGAGCGGGTACAAGCAATTTGGCATTTTAAAACCACCAGGAACACCGAACAGGCGCGCTTCTTTGCTTGCGCCGAAACACAACGACAGGAGGTGGACAACGTAGTCGGCAGGATTCGAACCTCTTTCTGTCTATTATATACTAAATGTTCTCTTGTCTGTCTCTTGTTTGTATAGAACTGAATGTCCCTGACAATGTACTGTTAGTTTTAATTGAAGAACGGCATTTGTGTTCAAATATATCAGACAAGTTTACGTAACTGCTCATGCGACACTCAGTTGTAATTAGTCAAGAAATAAAGTCGAACAACAGCTGCGGGTTTGATTCTGAACGTATCAGATTGCAGCACCTTTTACTTCCATTGACAAATGATAGAGATTCGAAGAGAGATCCTTCAGACCAGCAAGCAAACCCACGGCTATTTCGGTTTTCTATCTAGGCAACGTTGGTGTCTGCAATAGCATACATGAAAGCGTGATGCAATTTCTGTGGCTAAATTTGTTGCACGTCATGCACAGTAAGAGTGTTTCTAACACCAAATAAAAAGTCAACAATTAGCGATCACGCCTTCTCCTCGGTTAACCCACTGAAACCCTTGCTGTTAACAGTTCTTTAATGCATGCTTTACGAGCACCTACATATTGTGTCGGTTCTTTCAGTTTTATTCATTAGGTTTTCAAAGGCATAAGTAGAACACTAGAGGTGCGAACGCAAGATGTGTGGTTATCTGAAGAACTCATTTCCATGGCAGCGGGGCCAAGCTATTTAGTGTTTTCATAGTACCAGGGAAGGAGAAGCGGCACTTCACCTTTGCCGCGCAGGCACAAGGAGACGTGCGGCAGACGCCGTAGTCGGCAAGATTTGAACCTGCATGGGGAGTCCCCAACGGATTTCGAGTCCATCGCCTTAACCACTCGGCCACGACTACAGCGAGTTCACCATCGCCGCATTCCTCCTTTAATCTAACACGGAGTGCGACGTGGCTGCGGAAACCTTTTCAAAGTCGCTCTCCGTTAAAAAAAAATAATACCTTTGACAAAATACGTGCCGGCAGACAGACACGCCTCAGAGGGTTTAAGGCTGGCTTCATTTCGGAATGATAAAGTCTCCCCGTCCGGACATGAAAATGCCACTTTGTTACACACAAAAAAAGAATCAACAACAGAGAAATGCCCACAAGCATTTGAAAAGCCGCACCACGTCGCACTTGAAATAGCTCTTACATTAGTGGTAGACGCAGGAATCGCATTTTTATTTACGCTCTTACCAACGCGATGGAAAGCAAAACAAAGCAAAGCAGAGCAAAACAAAACGAACAAACGAAAACCCTGCACATAACGCCGTTACGTGCCCAAGTGGTATTGTACGTCATCCTAGCACTGCACCCCGGGTCGTACGGTACATGGGAACGAGCACACGCCACGAATCGTCTCGAATCACTCCCTACAGCTGTAAGGCGCCTTGAAGCGTGCACCCCCAACATTCTTCTTTGCGCATCTGTGAAAGGTAAACTCTTGAGCAAACTCTGAACCAGCTCTAAGGAAACTAATCCGATTAGACGTAACTTTGACTCATCTTTTTACGCTCAGTGCTGGATTGCTCAAACTCCAGCTAGGGTTAGGGTTAGCATTACCACGCTACTTAGACACTTTGTTTACGCTCAGTGCTGGATTTTGGGAACTTAAGGACGAGTGGGAATTTTCTCCTATCTGTCCATTCTGTTTTGTTTTGGAGACTCTTGGCTGCCTATGTTGTACAGTGCAGCGTGAAGGAAACATTTTCCAAAACTGTGTCAGCTCAAGAGTTGTAAGAAAACCTCTCCAGCTGCTACAACTCTCTTCATTTTTGTCATTTAATGTGACACTCGATGTATAACTGGAGCCTCACATATGCAAATGGTGCGGCTCCAGTTCGACACCCAGTTCGACACCACTTTACAGTATATGACAAAAGCATGGCAAACTGTGCCGGACCAGCAGATAACTTCCGCTTATTTTGACCATATTAAACATTGGAAATCTTCCCACTTGCATTTGTGACACTTGATTTTGGCTCCACCTAAGAAACTCTTAAATCTTCTAACACTTTTCTCTTCTCCCGCAACACACTTGTCTGTCGGCACTATGTGGAAGCGTTGCATGACAACCCATCTCACCACGGAAAGGAACCTAACAGCTTTGGTAAGAGAGTAGAATTACCTGAAGAACTGCTTTCCATGGAAGCAGGACCAAGCGATGTAGCATTTTTATAGTACCAGGAAAGGAGAAGCGGCACTTCGCCTTTGCCACACAGGCACAAGGCGACGTGCAGCAGACGCTGTAGTCAGCAGGATTCGAACCTGAGCGGGGAGTCCTCAATGGATTTCAAGTCCATCGCCTTAACTACTCGGCCACAACTACAGTGAGCTCGCCGCCGCCGCATTCCTCCTCCGGAGTGCGAGGTGTCTGCGGAAACCTTTTTAAAGTCGCTCTCCGTTAAAAAAAAAATACCTTTCACAAGATACATGCCGGCAGACAGACACGCCTCAGAGGGTTTAAGGCTGGCTTCACGTTCAAATGATAAAGTCTCACCGTCCGGATGTCAAAATGCAACTTTGGCAGACAGAAAAAAAACATCAACAAACCACAAATGTGGACAAGGATTTTACAAGCTGCACCACACTGCACTTTCAAAAGCATTTACATTCGTGTTAGACGCAGGAATTGTCCTTGTTTTGCGCGCTTACGAACGCCATACAAATAAATCAGGTCTACGGGTCTGAAACCTGCTCCACGGAAAACAGTTCTGTTGCGCTTTTGATCAAAGGGAGATTCTCTGTTCTTACTTTTTCATGACATAACACCCAAAGGGGCTTCTTTGGAGCTGGATTCCAACCAGCATCCTAAAGTTTCTTGGTCGTATCCTTTACAGTCCTCTGTTCGGTCGACATGGAACAGAAGGGGGCAGCTTTCCTCACACATACAGTGCAGTTCTGCATCAGACCTCTAACTCGTTTCCTTAGCTTGGATTTAAGCCACGAAGCAGGCTTCTACTGTATAAACGTCTAGAGGAATCACAAACTATTTGAGAGGCCATCATCCCAGGGGGAACTGACAAAGTCTATCCCTAAACACCTAGCGCAGTCTCTCGAGAGACTGTCAAAAATCGCTTTCTCCGTTTGTGCTGCAAGTAAGTGAAAATGCGGTCTCAACCCAGAGCCACTTGGCAGCAGCGGCACGTAAATACTGTTACTGCCACTGCTCGATACCGACGTTAGCCTACTATACCATGTTCAGCCACCGCTAGAAAATGTACAGCTCTAGTACTGGAGCAAACAGAAGGAGGGCCAACATCTAACAGGCACACGTGTCAGACATAGAGAGCGCCGAGGATGGGATTCGAACCCATGCGTGCAGAGCACAATGGATTAGCAGTCCATCGCCTTAACCACTCGGCCACCTCGTCAATGAAACTGGGCTGTCCAGACACGGGTTGGCACGCTCCAGATGATCTTTTTCTTTTTTTTCCCTCGTACTCGAGGGTCCTTTTCCTGTTCCACATGCGATTTCAACATTTTCCTTGGGAGATGTCAAGCCAGCAAGCCACTGCTGTGGTTCAGTGGCCAGTGTGGAGTTCAGTGGCCCTGTTGTACACAGAAAGCACATTGAGCTCCTTGGACATGAAAAGTTCCAGATAAAAGCCATTTGTCATCCTTTCTCTTGGTGTCGATGTTGCTATTGTATGTAAAGGTGGCAACTTGCTCAGCGAGCAGGCGGAGCACACACCGAATGCAGATGTGTCTGAGTGGTGTGTCCAAGTGGCTGCAAAAAAACAGTACTCCCGGGGCGCCGTGGCTTAGTTGGTTAAAGCGCCTGTCTAGTAAACAAGAAATCCTGGGTCCGAATCCCAGCGGTGCCTTTTTTTGTGCTGTGTTCTCGAACAGAACTGGTCATTATGGACAACCGCATACGCCTAGACTTAATTAAATGCAAGTATTCATTTCCTGTCTTGAACGACTTGTTTTTCTTAAAATGGATGCAACTTGCAAAACATGAAATACAAACCTCGCTAATCAGCGCTCGCGGCTGGCAAAAAAAAAAGAAGTCAGCAATGTTTTTTTTCTTTAACCTTAACCCTGCTAATGGAGAAGAGTTAAACGACCGAGTCTATGCAGCTTAAACGGTGCTCACGTCGGGTTCTTAGCTGAAAGGGTGATAAATCCCGCTCACCCCAGTCCTTAATCTTTTAAAAGGATACAAAATTGAACCTAGTCGCCACATCACATACATCCTGTTCAACGATAAAAAGGTGACATCTATCCTCGATCCAGAGTAAATCCCACGTTGAGGGCATATTTTTTTCCACTTTACCATGAGTCGGGCTCGGCTGCACAGAGGCGAGAGCAGAGCAATGAGGTCACGGGGACAGGAGAGCCACACGCTGGCGGTTTAAACACGCGGAAGAAAACTGAGGGATCCACAGTATGTGGACCCTCCGTGCGCCATCAGTCCGCACTCCGGACTCTGAATCCTGCCATCCGAGTTAAGATCTCGGCGGAACCTGAGGCGCAGTTCTTTCTTAAAACGTAATCTGGTGAGCATTTCTAGAATCGTACTTGTATAGATGCAGCCTTTAATGTGTTGCTAGGTTAAAATTGATGACTTCTTGAACTTCAGTAGGCAACTGCCCTCTTGATTTTGGATTTAATTTCTTTATTACAGGGGCGCTTTTATGAAGACCGAGTCATGTTCAGGTACTTTGCTTGATGGAGGAAGCATATTTCGGACTCTGTGATCTGCTCACCTGGAAAGGTCTGCTGTACTACTACAAGAGAGAAGTAGAGTCTGGAAGAATGGACAATTTTATGATGCTTTGGAAGATAATGTTTTTTTTTTCTTTGAAATTGAAATGAATCAGAATATCAGTGCAAAAGACAAACTCTTGGTTTGGTTTAAAGAGATATGGTTTTAAAACAGACAAAATGTAGAAAACAGGTGTTTCTCACTTTTGGAAGAGAATGGACCGGGGGTAATATTTTACAAGTTATATAATAGTAAAATATTATATAATAGGGGTAATAGTCGCGAGGGGCTTCAGCTTTTTCGTGCTTAATATGGTGCGCTGTGGCCACGGCAGATATGGGATCTATAAAAGCCGAAAATTCTCCGATCATTGCCTGACACAGCTCCTCAAAGCTATTACAGACCTCAGGTCCTTGTCTAGACATCCACTCGTGGACCGCTCGGCTGGTAGTTTTCCTTACTAACATAGCCTTTTCCTGTTCGGACGCTTCGGGCATAAACTGCAAAGTATATCTCAGCTCATCAATGTAGGTCTCCACATTATTCCCTGACACTGTCGGGTCAAACCTTTCTACATCTTTGGCTAACTGCCTCAGGGAGTGGAGGTTAATTTTTACAGTTTCTCCGTGGGCAGGGAGACGGCCGTGATCAGGAGCAGGGGGTCTATGCCTGAATTGAATCGCCCTTGCGTCTCGCGCAGGACTCGGCGATCTCCCCCATGCCGATCCGACCACAGACCCTGGCCGGGAGAAACCTCCTGGGTGAGCGCTCCGGGTTGCTAGGTGGGCTGGCATGTAAGTGGGATCTAGCCTGTTTTGCTTCCAGTACGGCAGCATCTAACTCCTTTTGCCTTTCCTGGCTGAGCTCATTTAAACTCTCAATTTCTTTTTCTTTTTCTTTCAAGCTCGCTTCTAGGTCTCTCCTAGCTACCTCAGCCGCAGTTTCTCTAGCAGACAGGTCATCTAATTTACCTAAAACTTCCCTGAGTCTGTCTTCACTTTCCTCACTTTTCACTCTCTTTTCTCTGATTATATCCAACAACTCAACTTGCTCCGCCTTATATCTTTCTAGCTTTCCCTGAAGCGTTTGAAACTTTGTCAGCTCGGACAAAGACAGTTCCAGCTGTTTAGCTAGATTTAAGGCGAAACTAGATAGGACCTGAACTGCGTTCACAGACCCTCCTGTGTTAAGCTGGTTCGCTACCTTAGCTACTAAATCTACTTGCAGCTTCTCAATATCATCAAAGTTCAACTTTTCGATACCGCTCCAGTAACCAGGATTGTCGTCGCTAGAAATAGTACTTATAAGCGACTCCACTTCAGACATTTTAGCAGCCATTGTCATTACGTCAGAGAAACTTTAAGAGTATTACTTTTTTTCCTTTTACCAAAATACAGTATGGAATCTAAACACCCGAGCAGATGGATTTCCAATCAGCACACGTTACACTAAACGCTAGAAAACAGGGGGATTTCTTTACGCAGTTATCAGCACACCCGGTATTCGCGTATAAAAGCCACGGTGCTGTGCTGAACTTGAACTCACAGCAACATCAGTTATTCTGTGCGATTGAGTCTCATTTCATTCTAAACTCGCCCACCCAGGGACGCCATTAAATGTAGTGGTTTGATGGGTTTACTGAGACACTTATTAATTGTAGCAGTAATCACGAGGTTGTTCGTTGGGGCTTTTAGAAAATCAATCGCCAGAACAACTAACAACGCACACACACGGGTTCAATACACGAGATACATTTATTAATATAAATTGTGCACCAAACATATACTAGTCTGCCTGGATACGAGCGGCAGACCTTACTGTGAGGGTTATCAATATACAAGATATATAATCTCGAAGAGATGCAAACACAAAGAGATACACAACAGAGAATATATGTCAATATATATCGTTCGGTTACCAAATCGCTAATCAGTGTTATTACCCATTGTTACTCTAAACTCGGAAGTAAATACATTACTCATGAATTAAATTGATAACAACTTGTGTTGAGGTACAATTGAATTCTCGAGACGCAATGTAGAACATGGGGTTAACTTATCCACTGTGTATGGATTTGGAATTTCCCGGCACGAACACCAAACCAGCTGACAAGCTCTGTTGCAGCCTCTGTTCCAGCGGTTGTCCAATGGGCGTTGTGTCGGCGTCCTCTGGCTACCAGCCAACCAGTCAAGGTGCAGCTCGGAGTAGGACGGGCGGAGGAATCTGACTGCGGCGCGCAGGGCAGTCGTTGCTCCGAGGGGATCTACCAGCAGTCCGGCTGGCTAGTAGAAAGTCTCTATGCACAGAGTGTGACCGCGAGTCCTCACAAGTCACTCTTTTGCCTGGGAAGAAACTGGTTCGTTCCCGGTCCAGCGCTGCTTCTGAATAAGCTATTCAGGTTGTCGACGAGGGTCCAACTGTAGGCTGCCGTTGATCAAACGGAGCATTCACGTTAGTAGAATTCTGAGTACGTACGGGATGCTTGGCCTCGCGCTTAGAACAAAGTCCAAGTCCCTATGCAGACAACAGCAGTTGTCACGTGATTGTCTCTGAGGATGCGCGAAAATGGCCAAGGAGAGCCCCGATCTGAGCTTGCGCTCCCTTTTTGACCAAGACACAGATGTGTGCTGATTGGTTGAGAGTTTGGCGGGCATTGGAGACCCACGTGGTATTACCACGCCCTGCCAGTCCCTGATTGGTTGGTCAAGGTGAGATATAAGTCACTTACTCTTGACACTTAAGAATGCAGTCCAGATGTCCATTCAGCACTCCCTAGACAGATAGGCGCCAATGGATGACCATTGATCATGATAGCCAGGCTTAGCTAAGTGCATCTCTGTCTGGGAGCTGTTCCCTATCAAAAGAAAACAACTTAAATCAGTCTGCATGAATACTTTCTCTGTGGCTGCACCACAGAGATGGGGGGTGAGATGGGGCTTCATTTAGGACAGCATACCAACGCTTAATTCTGTCTTATTAACAAGCATTGCCGCTACACTTGTATCCCAACTTTTGCAACTCGCAACTGAAAACCCACTGAAGCTAAGCAGGTGTGAGCCAGGTCAGTACCAGGATGAGGGTGAGCTACAGGGAAAAACAAAGCTTCCAGCTGGAAGTGGTGTTAATGGGCGCTCACTCTGAGGTCTGTACGGGTCCCAATGTCCCAATATAGTGATGGAGAAGCTGTGTTGGAAAAAGGGCGCTGTCTTTTGGATGATATGTAAAACCGAGGTCATAGTGCTCTGTGGTCATTAAAAATGACCACCAAAACCTTTGACAAAAGCTCTTGGTAATTGATGGTCTTCAATAATGCTTCTCCTTTAGGTACATTTTAAATCAGATGAAAAATGCTGTGAAATGGGGGGGCACTTCAGGCCAGTGTAGGATTTGGGTTACAAGAACTATGAAACTGCACGAGAAAGCCCGTACACTGAATTACACGGCTTTCTATTCAAAGGACAAAAGAAATTCCCTGAGCTTGATTTTTTGCAGCACAGAGAGGACCACTGTTGTGAGGTCGGTTAGCTCAGTTGGTTAGATGGTGGTGCTAGTAACGCCAAGGTTGCGGGTTTGAGCCGCGTACGGGCCAGGTCCTTTTCTCCTCTCTTACCAAAGCTGTTAGGTTCCTTTCCGTGGTGAGATGGGTTGTCATGCTACGCTGCCACATAGCGCCGACAGACAAGAGTGTTGCGGGAGAAGAGAAATGTGTTTGAAGATTTAAGAGTGTCTTAGGTGCAGCCAAAATCAAGTGTCACAAATGCAAGTGGTTGGATTTCCATTGTTTAATATGGTAAAAATAAGCTGAAGTAATCTGCCGGTCCGGCACAGTCTGCCATGCTTTTGTCATTTACTGTAAAGTGGTATTGAACTGGGTGTCGAACTGGAGCCTCACCATTTGCATATGTGAGGCTCCAGTTATACATCGAGTGTCTCATTAAATGACAAAAATGAAGAGAGTTAAAGCAGCTGGAGAGGTTTTCTTACAACTTTTGAGCTGACACAGTTTTGGAAAATGTTTCCTTCACGCTGCACTGTACAACATAGGCAGCCAAGAGTCTCCAAAACAAAACAGAATTGACAGATAGGAGAAAATTCCCACTCGTCCTGAAGTTCCCAAAATCAAGCACTGAGCGTAAACAAAGTGTCTAAGTAGCGTGGGAATGCTAACCCTAACCCTAGCGTAAAAAGATGAGTCAAAGTAACGTCTAATCGGATTAGTTTCCTTAGAGCTGGTTCAGAGTTTGCTGAAGAGTTTACCCAGTGGGCACTGATTCGTCGAATATACGTATATTAACGGCGAAAATACGGCTATACGTATATATACGTCGCCTCGACGTATAATCAAAGTCGAATTGCAACCGTAAAATCGACGACATTAATAAACGCATATATAACGTCGAAAACACATCTAACACAGTGCCTGAGGCTTTTTACTGTATGTATCGTGTGTGCCGCAACTAGGAGTATACGGCACTCTGCACAGTGTACGAAGTAAATTATTTTCGCAGTAATTAATTTACACGTGTATAATAAATATAGTAAATATAATAAATTAATTACTGCGAAAATTACTTCGTACACTGTGCAGAGTGCCGTATACTCCTAGGTAAGTTAGGTACATCTTTTTGCCCAAAACTGAAGGGGCGACATTCCTCCCTCCCCCCGTGATGCCAGGCCTGTCCCCATCCTATTCCATAATGTCATTATACTGTATATAATACCATACAACAGTGACCGATCCTTACTAACTGCATGCGTTAAAATTGCACATCAGCTCATAGCAGGGGGCACATAGCCGCGATGTATTATCAATGTTAAATTTCAACCATAATATCGACAACATTAATAAACGCATACATTGAGAAAATATCGAACCCAGCATATTTTCCGGTTATATACCACAATGCATTGCTAGTATTCGTTGGTCACCATTTTGGACACGTTTTTCAAACGTAGAAGTATATCCGCAAATATCTCAGCAATCCTCTTTTGACGAGTAAGTATGAACAATAATAATACTATCTGAATACATACAGATCTTTCTTAATATTATTTTGATTAAAATAGTAAGTGAATAAGCAAAAAATGGCACATAAAAATAGTGGAGCTTTTTAAACGTCTGTACTTACTGCGCCCCATAAGAAATCGTTTGTCCCCATTCAAAAGAGGTTGTGCGATGTCCTGCAGCGTTCGCAAAGCAAACCTTTGACAGTTTGAAAAGAGGAATTTATTCTGCTTCCTGTGCGTGCAGTAGTTACAAAGTTGAACGTCTTTACACGATCTGCTGCAGTTTTCAGTGGGCGGGCGTTGTCAAATGGCTTGGAAAAACGCACTGTGTTTCGGCTCGGCAAACATCGTGAGCAGTGTCCTGCATGTTTTCTGTGTATAGCTGTCTTTTAACGCATACAGAATTCATTCGAAATGGGGAATGGTGTGAATGGGGAAGATGACACTAAATCGTTCTGCCGTTTCTCTATTCTTATTCTATGTTGTACTTTCAAACTTTGGGTACTCTTTAATTAGGACAGACTTTATTGCTCAACTTCTATGATGCAAGCCAAATTTTATACATTTATTTCAGCTTTGAGCTTAGTAAACCGTTCATTTTTTAGATTATACTAAAGAAGATATTAATCATCATTAATTTGGGAAGTAATATTATATAATTTTCTCCTAGCTGCGGTGCTGAAGTCCCGCCCTAAATCAGCAGAAAAAAATAAGGAGCACGCAATGTGTTACTTGAAGAATGCATATGCAAGGCAGGGGGCCAGGAGATCTGGACACTGAAAATACTAGGTTTTTGGTTCTAACTGTTAGGACAATTACACAGGGTTTGCAAATAGTGGACAAAAATCGTCTTAACTTCCATTGTAATATTTTTTTTCTTGGAAATATAGAAGTTGTACATTTTAAAATGTATATTTGAATCAAAATGTGGTTTTGAGTTAGTGTGTTAATGTAATTAGTTTGTGTTTGCCGTTACTATACTGTATATTGCCATATTACCAGAATTTGTAGCTGAAGTTTAAGACTAGTTGTGTTTTTTATGATTATTGCCCATATGTTGATTGTTGATTGATTGTATACAATGTATAATTTGAAATACATATTTTTCAGGTGTGAATGTGTATTTTCAGAATAAATTTCTAAACCAAATCATTGGGTTGATTTACTAGTTTCTACACCTGTAAAACCTAACTTTGATGTATAATAGACCTCTACCCATATACGTATAATAGACCTCTAAAGTTATCCGTATAATAGACCTCTAACCATATACATATAATAGACCTCTAAAGTTATCCGTATAATAGACCTCCAACCATATACGTATAATAGACCTCTAAAGTTATCCGTATAATAGACCTCCAACCATATACGTAGAATAGTCCTCTAAAGTTATCCGGAACTCCTACCATATATGTATAATAGTCCTCTAAATTTATCCGTATAATAGAACTCCAACCATTTACGTATAATGAACATCTAATCATAGACGTATAATTGACGTATAACAATAGACGTATATTAGAATTTCATTCTAGACGAATTGCAGACCACATTTAGACGTCTAAGGTATGCGTTTAATAGACGTATATTATACATCTTTTGCCCACTGGGTTACGTCTCAACAGAAACGCTCTTTAGCTCTTTCAGTGTTATGCAGAGAACAGCGTCTGTCGAGATCACTTTTGAGTCAGCGCGAAACGCCGTGTGCTGTCAGTTTGATTTCATATTGCTCGTAGCGGCGCCCGGCTTTTGTCTGTCAAACGTTAGGTTGCGCTTCTTCATGCTGCATCGTCGGCATGAGTGGAGCTTTTTAAACGTCTGTACTTACTGCGCCCCATAAGAAATCGTTTGTCCCCGTTCAAAAGAGATTTTGCGATGTCCTGCAGCGTTCGCAAAGCAAACCTTTGACAGTTTGAAAAGAGGAATTTATTCTGCTTCCTGTGCGTGCAGTAGTTACAAAGTTGAACGTCTTTACACGATCTGCTGCAGTTTTCAGTGGGCGGGCTTTGTCAGATGGCTTGGAAAAACGCACTGTGTTTCGGCTCGGGAAACATCATGAGCAGTGTCCTGCATGTTTTCTGTGTATAGCTGTCTTTTGACGCATACAGAATTCATTCGAAATCATTGATTTCTCCAATTATCAAGGGTCCCTTAAAGGATGAGTCAAAGTAACGTCTAATCGGATTAGTTTCCTTAGAGCTGGTTCAGAGTTTGCTCAAGAGTTTACCTTTCACAGATGTGCAAAGAAGAATGTTGGGGGTGCACGCTTCAAGGTGCCTTACAGTGCGTTGTTTCCGACACAGTGTGGCCGGGTGTTTTCCGAGTTATCGCACGGATTGGGCACGCCCACAAGCCGAGAGCCGCAGTTGATGAGCCCGGGGCTGAACGGGCCCCACTGGCTAGTTTGTAAGGCCAGGTGCATTGCCAACCACGACCGGCAGCGCAGAGGCTTTGAAGGCGGTCTGGGCTCCTGCAGCTGTGCAGCCACGCACTCTGGTTTCTCTGGTTAAAAAGTATTCAGAGGGTCATAGATGGCAGGTTGCTGTGTGTGGATGTGGAATGGGGGACCGTTAACCTGCGGCTAATCAATGTGTATTGTCCTACTGACGTGGGAGGAAGGGTGGAGCTACTCAAGGCACTCTCTCCCCTATTGTTAAGTAGCACAGACGTGATAGTGGGAGGGGATTTTAATTGTATCTTAGAGCACACAGACAGGCAGTCTAGCTCTCCGATAAAATTGGATTCCAGCTCACTGGCCCTGCAAAACTTAGTTCAAGACTTTAAACTCTCAGACACATATAGATGTATATATCCCACAACAGCAGGATATGCATGGTCAGGGAGGAATAGCAGCTCCAGAATTGACTATTGCTTTGTCTCAGAGAGAGTGAAAGTTGTTGGGGTCACTCTTCAGCCTGTCTTCTTCTCAGATCATCAGGCTTTAGGGTGTAGAGTGGAACTCCAGGGCGGGACTGTCTTTGGCCCAGGCCTCTGGAAACTCAACACAAAGCTGCTAGAGAACGAGGGGGTAGTATCCCGCTACAAGGAGAAACTATCACAGTGGCTGTCCTTGCAGTGTCTGTACGGGTCAGTAGGAGAGTGGTGGGAGGAGGTGAAGATGAGGACAAAGACCTTTTTCATGGCTGAGGGAAGGAAGGCTGCTGCCAGACGGAGAGGAGTGCTAGCCAGGAAACAGAGGCAGCTGCAGCGTCTCTACACGATGCTGCACAGTGGCTTCGATGTGCTCGAGGATATCACCCTTTTAAAAAAGGACATCCGGAGCATAGCCGAAGAAAGTAGTCGAGGAGTGCTGTTAAGAGGCAGAGTGCAGTTCTTGGAAGAAAATGAGAAGTGTACTCGCTTCTTTTTCAGGAAAGTGGTAGCCTCCAAGTCTGTCATGGAAAGTGTAGTTGATGAGGAGGGACGAGAGAGAACAGAGCCGAGTGCTATCCTCTCCTGCACCAAGGCCTTCTACTCAAGACTGTACAGCTCTACAGAGGTAAAGGATGAAGAAATTCATTTTTTTACCTCAAAGCTAGAAAACGTTTTGAGTGAAGAAGATAGGGAAGTACTTGAGAGGGATTTGACAGTAGAAGAGCTGAGACAGGCTATGGAGAGCTTACAGAAGGGGAAAACTCCAGGTGCTGACGGGCTCCCTAAAGAATTTTATTGCACCTTTTGGGATCTGCTTCAGGATCCGCTACTGGTCCTATTCGAGGAAAGATATAAGACAGAATTGCTGCCTGACTCCTTAAGAGAAGGCACTATCTCTCTCTTGTTTAAGAAAGGAGCAAAAAATGACATAAAGAACTGGAGACCCCTCAGCCTGTTAGGCGTGGACACTAAGATCCTGTCCAAAGCCCTTTTCCTGCACCTACAAAATGTAGTGGCCTCACTGGTAGGGAAAGAACAGACTTGTGGGATAGCAGGACGCCTGATGAGCGACAACCTGGCCTTGTTGAGGGATGTCTGTCTGTACTCTGAGGATCGCTCCCTCCCTCTTTGCATTTTAGGTGTAGACCTAGAAAAGGCCTTTGACCGCCTAAACCGGCAGTACTTAACATCGGGACTTGAGCACATGAAGTTTGGCCCCATCATGAGAAAGTGGATTAACCTGCTGTACACAGGTAGCAACAGCAGAGTCATGGTTAATGGCAATAGATCACGCCCCTTTGAAGTCTGTTCAGGGGTGAGGCAGGGCTGCCCATTATCCCCCTTGTTATGCGTTTTGGCTATGGAGCCCTTAGCCTGTGCCTTGCGCCAGGATCAGGCCATTAATGGGATACCAGTGCCTGGAAGTGGGGGAGGAGAGGTAAAGACATCTCTATACATGGATGACGTCACCCTGCTCCTCTCTGACAATGCCTCAATTAGCAGAGCTCTGCAGTGCTGTGATCGTTTCTCTTTGGCTTCCTCCGCAAAAATTAACAAATCTAAGAGTGAGATTTTTTATCAGAACTGGAGGGAGCCAAAAGAAGGACATGATCTCAGGCTGCAAGAGAAGAGAATTAAGGTCCTGGGGGTGTATTTTGGAGAAGAGATGGGAACAGTAAATTGGCAGAACAAATTGCCAATCTTAAACAAAAAACTGATGCAATGGAAGGACCGAGACCTCACCATGACAGGGAAGGTGCTGGTCATCAAAGCCGAGCTCTTGCCTGTCTTGAATTTTCTGGCTTCTACCTTCCCAATCCCACACCGTGTTGCGGCGGTGATGAGGAGATTGATGTTTCAATTTCTATGGGGTGGGAAGCAGGAAAGACTCAGAAGGGAAATAATGTACAGGCCGCTACCCTCAGGGGGGAAGTCTGTCCCAGATATTGCTACGAAGCTGCTGTGCATTTTCCTGGCCTCTGTGCTGAGAGGCTTTGCAACAGCACCTGCAGCGCGTACCTGGACTTATTTTTCCAGGCTCTGGGTAGGTAGGGAGGTGTTCAGAGTGTGGGGTGTCAGACCCAAGCTGGACGTCCCACTCTCTGACACATGCCCTGCAATTTATGGGACAGTTAAAAGTTTTCTAAGATCTCACCCAATTGGCCATATTCCCCTCCGAGATGTCAGCGTCCAAAAACTGGAAGATTTCGTTGCACCCCAGAACAATAGGCAGACCCATGTGGGCATTTTAACATCAGCCCAAACAAGGAAGGTGTGGAAACACACATCCTCTAAGTTTCTGTGCAACATTCACAGAGATTTAGCCTGGAGTGTCGTCCACCAGTGCTTACCGGTACGAACTTTCTTGTACCGTAGGGGCCTCACCCCCAGCCCTCGCTGCGTTAGGGTGGGCTGCGGCGAGGAGGAGACTGTATCCCATCTCCTGTGGTCCTGCTTTTTTGCTTAGGCCTTCTGGGCACAGTTTGAAGATTGGTTGCTGGCTCTCTCGCCCCAATTTACCCTGACCGCTGCTTTCGTCATATACGGCATCTCTCCTGTCAAACTTCCTCCTGACGTGTTTGACAGGATCTGGGCCATGGTGAACAGTGGGAAAGTTGCCCTGTGGAGAGTGAGGAACATGGGGCTGTTCAAAGGCATCAAGATCCCAGTCAAGGCAGCAGGTAGCCTGGCCCTGTTCATCACCCGAGAGAACTATTACCTCAGAGATCTGTGGAGAGAAGGGAGGGAGGAAGCAGAAAATCTGTGGGAAATAGAGAGCATAGGTCAATATCTCAAGAAACTGTGAAAAACATTATCAAGTTTAAGTAAAGAATGTGATTTGCACCAGAAAAAAAGAAAATTGTTGCTATGTAACTGTTACCGTGTCAAAATGTAATGAGATGTGATCATATATACTGTTTTAAGTATGTATATTAATGTAAAGCTTTCTGATTTGTGATGTCCTGTATTTTTTTGTGAAAAGAAAATAAAGTTCTTAAAAATCGAAATCGGTTCACCCAGGGCGAGGCTCGGCCATTGCACTCCGGCTGTGCTGACCCCTGCGAATTCCCCAAATGTGGGAATCATAATTTCTGGTAGTGGGGGACTGCGTTCGCTTTCTCCCCTGATGTGCTTGGTCCAAAATCAGATACGGGAGGGTTAGGACACCACGAGCTGCGTGGCTGCGGAAGGATCCCGGTTCGAAAGGAGTGGACGCCGCTGCTGGTTCTCGCTGGCTTTTAGTTAGGGGTCCGGAGAAGCATCTCAAGCTAGTTCCACTACTCCTTCCGGACGTTCATTCCCTTTTCAAAGTCAGTCGTTTTGCTGTAGTCTGCGTTCTTTAGGCTGATTATCGAGGTTAGCCTTTATTTGGTCATGGGGGGCCTCGGTACTGTATGCTGAGTCTAAAGACAGTTTCACCCGTTTTCTGATTGCTCGGTTCTGTACCAGTGCAGACATGTCAAACAGTGAATGGCTGTACCTCTATTGTATCCGTGCTCAATGAATGAAATCGGTAACAAATGAATATATGTCTAGTTATACGAAAAACGAGTGGTTTATCGACTCATCTTCATTTGCAGATTTAGAGGCAGCTTCGATATTCGTTTTACAGACGGGTTTTTTTTTTGAATATGGGTCACACACATGCCACAGCAACAAAACATCTCTAGAGATGAGGCTATAGATCACCTTTCCATCCTGCAGGTTTTCCTCCCAAAGCCTACGGCACCAACGGCGACCCCTGCTGGCCGGGAGAGCAAAAGCTTACAGCACCTGGTATTCCCAGGCAGTCTCCCATCCAAGTACTAACCAGGCCCGACGCTGCTTAGCTTCCAAGATCAGACGAGATCGGGCGTGTTCAGGGTGGTGTGGCCGTAAGCGAAAGCCTCAGCGCCTGACTCGCTACTTGAAGCTGTGTGTGGCGGGGGTTCCGTGCTCCCCGAGCGGGACTGAAGGATCGTTCGTGTGCCACTCTTTGGAAAGGAGCTGCTTTCCAAATCGCATTGCGTGCCTGGATGTTGGCGAATGCGCTCCCTTGTGTTGGCTCGTCCCGCACTGGAGGAGGACAAACAATCTGCACGGAGGAGCACCAGGCAAGTCTTCACCAGACAAAAACCTCCAGTGCACAGCACTCTGGAAACATTTCGGGGCTTTCGCGTGTTTATTTCAGCACGTAAAGCGCACCGGTCCAACACGTCGGCCGGGCGCGCGGCGCCTCCGCCCTCTTGTGGCCTTGCGGCGTCAGAGCAAGAGGCTCCTTCTCGCTGCCCTTCCGCTGTGTTGCAGGGCCCCGAGAGGGAACCCGGAGCGCGCACTTTGTGGGGGGCGGGGGACCGCGTTCGCGCTCTGCCCCCGGTCTCTTGCGCGAGTACTAAATCTCACGGACAGGGGGGCCTCGTCATTGATTGTTACAGGTGAGACGGGGATTAGGAGGAGACCCCGACTGATGGGTAAAGGGGAGCACTAACACCAGAGGGACACCCCCGGCGTCTCTTTTTGAGAGACGCCCTGGGGTTTCCTAATGGCCAAGGAGGGTCGGGACCTCGGTTTGACGCCTCCCCCGAAGGACGGCGCCTGTTTGTGCAGCAGAGTGTCGCCATCAGGAGGCTGGGGCGTAAGAGAGCCACACAGCCCGCAGGGTGAGCGCTCCCTACTGGTCCCAGTCACACCTCTTGCAGGAGCAGCAGCAACCGGAGCTTTTCCGGGGTGGAATCTCCCATCCGGGTGCCGGCCAGGCTCACACCTGCTGGGCTGCCCCGGGGGTGAGCCCAGTCGAGAGTCGCAGGGCCAGATCTAGTCACCGGGGAGAAACGATACAAGTGAAGGATTGCTCGGCTCTCGGCACTTGAAAAGACCGACAAATGTCTCGTTCCCGCCGGAGCTGAATGTACCCGCATGTGTGGTGTCGTCTTCTTCCCCCGCCCCGCTGTGTTTGCTGTATTGTCTCTGAAGCCGGCCCCCCCGAGACGAGACGGGCTGTTCCTGTGCCCCAATTAACACTTTACAGGTGCCATTCCCCGGCATTGTGGCCATTGTCGGTGCTCACACGCGATAAGATAAGGCGGAGGAGAGCGGGGCATGCCCAGCGGCAGACATTCAAGGAGGGGGCAGGGCGAGGTGAGGTGAGGTGCGACACGCCGGAGCCCCGACGCAGCTAATGCGGAGCACTTGTTGGACTGGCATCGAAAGGACGTGTGCGCACGGAGCGAGCCTTCCCTGCGGCGGAGCGCGGGAACTTTCTCCCCCCCTCCCGCTGCAGGAGTTGTGTGCACTGCAGCGGTGCCGAGAGAAAAGCACAGAAGGCAGCAGGCTCTGGAGAGCAGGTAAGAGACGGAGCCTTGTGGGCAGGCGAGCAGGCCCGTTTTTTGGAAATTGCTGAAAAGGTTTGTTCGGTGTGTGGCAGGCGCACGTCGCGAGCTTGCGTGGCGATCTGCCGGTCTGGAGTTATGCAAATGAGGCCGAATTGCATCCCGGGACATGCTGCGAATGCGCAACGGCGACTGCAGATGTGTAGGAAACGGCGCGCTCGTTTTCTCGTTTTGCCCACACTTTTGAGTGTTAGTGTGGCGTGTGAGTGTGTGAAAGAGTGGGCCCAGCAGGAGGCGGTGGCGTGCGGGGCGAGGAGGTGGCCTAGGCTGCGGGATTTGTGCTGTGGGTGCGGGCCGCTTGCAGGGGCCTGTTTAACTCATACTTACCTGGCAGGGGAGATACCTTGATCAGCCTGTAGGTGGAGTGGTTGGATTGTTTTTCTTTTGTTGGAAGCAGTGTTCGATTTGCGGTTTTTGAAATGGCAACCTTTGGATCCCGTAAGAATGCTGTACGTTTTGAGCTCTTGGATGACCTCTTCATGGATCGTATGCAGTTCAGCAGAAAAGTGTTACAGAAGGAACTTGGCTTTGAACCTCGGCACTTGGATTTCATCTTCGCTCTCCCAGGTCAGAAAGCATTTGAGGTTGTATTTGCTACCTATCCTCTGTTTGAACAATGCGTGGATGTGTTTGAGGCAAAAAGAGGCAAAGTTCCTGCACTTGAGAAGATCAACTTGCAGCCTCTGACACAGAGAGAGAGGAAAACGGTGCATGTTGTTATGTTCTCGGAACTAGCAAAGACGGAGGACATTCACACCTGGCTTAACCAGTACTGCACCGTCCACCATGGAACTGAGGTTAGAGATGTTGATGGTATAAAAACAGGAGCAAGGAAATTCGAGGTTCGCTTGCTACCGGACAGCGTAAATGGAGGCTTAAGGCACCTGCCCTCTACAATCCGGCTGGGCGCCTGCAATGGCTATGTGTTTTATGTGGGACAACCAAAGGTGTGTCGGCGCTGTGGTGCTGTGGGACACCTGGCATCGTCCTGCACTGTGAAATGCTGCAAGACCTGTGGCAAACAGGGACATTTAGCCTCTGACTGTTCAATGCTGCCAAAGTGCAATTTATGTGGCTCGGAAGGACACGTTTTTAAGAACTGCCCTCACGCCTACGCCAATAAACTCAAAATGAGAAAGGATGAGGCAGTGCTTGTTTCAGCCAAACCGGCCCGAAAATCCAAAGCAAACAACAAGTCAAACAAAGAACCCTTGTTGGACAAAGACTCTCAGCCTCCAGCCAGGATCAGTCCTGCTGTGGCTCCGGGGCTGGTGGAAGAGAAATCCACTACGCCCCCACAACCGCAGACTGCACCAGACAAGCACGAGGGTTTGAAAACCCCCGAGAACAGCGAGGACCCCTCCCCCACTCCTGCTCCTCAGAACGAGGGCCAGTGTGGGGCCCCCCGGTGGAGCGGGTCCAGCGAGGATACCCAGGATTCAGCGGAGCTGCTTTTCTCAGACTCTGCAAGTGCTACAGATGCCCTCCTCTCCTCCATCCAGTCCATCACGGAGGATCTGCAGCAGCTGGTGGGTGAGGGGGAAGAGGAGACTGGTGCATCGGCTGCACCCCTTTCCCCTCAGTGCTCCCAGGAGCTGGACTTGAGGAAAAGAAAAAATGACTCTGTTTTCTCCCCGAGCGAGGAGGAAGGAGAGCATGGCGATGGGGACAGCTGGAACCTCTCCACCCCTCCCTCTACCCCCTTCCTTGAAATGGACTCTGTGAACGCTTTTACTGCTGCCACCCTGATGAAGGCTCATTCAGAGGATGGCTGGCAGGAAATTGGTAAGAAGAAAAAGAAAAAGAAAAAGGTAACAGGTGAGACCGAAGAGAAATGTGTTTTGTAAAGACTGGTTCCGCTTTCTTGTGTAATATGGCTCTTAACATAATTTCTCTTAACACAAGAGGTATCAATGACAGAGTTAAATGCCAGTCTGTCTTTGATTACCTCCAGCAGAGAGAGGGAGATGTGTTGATGTTGCAGGAGTGTGCTTTAGCCTATCGAGAGAGGTATAAAAATTTTGAAGATAGGTGGGATAAAGGGCCTTCTGTTTGGTCAGGGGACAATAACAACAGAGCCTCTGGCGTGGCCATTCTTTTCAAAGGATGGGCATTCAAATTGAAAAGTATTCAGAGGGTCATAGATGGCAGGTTGCTGTGTGTGGATGTGGAATGGGGGACCGTTAACCTGCGGCTAATCAATGTGTATTGCCCTACTGACGTAGGAGGAAGGGTGGAGCTACTCAAGGCACTCTCCCCCCTATTGTTATGCAGCACAGACGTGATAGTGGGAGGGGATTTTAATTGTATCTTAGAGCACACAGACAGGCAGTCTAGCTCGCCGATAAAATTGGATTCCAGCTCACTGGCCCTGCAAAACTTAGTTCAAGACTTTAAACTCTCAGACACATATAGATGTATATATCCCACAACAGCAGGATATACATGGTCAGGGAGGAATAGCAGCTCCAGAATTGACTATTGCTTTGTCTCAGAGAGAGTGAAAGTTGTTGGGGTCACTCTTCAGCCTGTCTTCTTCTCAGATCATCAGGCTTTAGGGTGTAGAGTGGAACTCCAGGGCGGGACTGTCTTTGGCCCAGGCCTCTGGAAACTCAACACAAAGCTGCTAGAGAACGAGGGGGTAGTATCCCGCTACAAGGAGAAACTATCACAGTGGCTGTCCTTGCAGTGTCTGTACGGGTCAGTAGGAGAGTGGTGGGAGGAGGTGAAGGTGAGGACAAGGGCCTTTTTCATGGCTGAGGGAAGGAAGGCTGCTGCCAGACGGAGAGGAGTGCTAGCCAGGAAACAGAGGCAGCTGCAGCGTCTCTACACGATGCTGCACAGTGGCTTCGATGTGCTCGAGGATATCGCCCTTTTAAAAAAGGACATCCGGAGCATAGCCGAAGAAAGTAGTCGAGGAGTGCTGTTAAGAAGCAGAGTGCAGTTCTTGGAAGAAAATGAGAAGTGTACTCGCTTCTTTTTCAGGAAAGTGGTAGGCTCCAAGACTGTCATGGAAAGTGTAGTTGATGAGGAGGGACGAGAGAGAACAGAGCCGAGTGCTATCCTCTCCTGCACCGAGGCCTTCTACTCAAGACTGTACAGCTCTACAGAGGTAAAGGATGAAGATATTCATTTTTTTACCTCAAAGCTAGAAAACATTTTGAGTGAAGAAGATAGGGAAGTACTTGAGAGGGATTTGACAGTAGAAGAGCTGAGACAGGCTATGGAGAGCTTACAGAAGGGGAAAACTCCGGGTGCTGACGGGCTCCCTAAAGAATTTTATTGCACCTTTTGGGATCTGCTTCAGGATCCGCTACTGCTCCTATTCGAGGAAAGCTACAAGACAGAATTGCTGCCTGACTCCTTAAGAGAAGGCACTATCTCTCTCTTGTTTAAGAAAGGAGCAAAAAATGACATAAAGAACTGGAGACCCCTCAGCCTGTTAGGCGTGGACACTAAGATCCTGTCCAAAGCCCTTTTCCTGCGCCTACAAAATGTAGTGGCCTCACTGGTAGGGAAAGAACAGACTTGTGGGATAGCAGGACGCCTGATGAGCGACAACCTGGCCTTGTTGAGGGATGTCTGTCTGTACTCTGAGGATCGCTCCCTCCCTCTGTGCATTTTAGGTGTAGACCTAGAAAAGGCCTTTGACCGCCTAAACCGGCAGTACTTAACATCGGTACTTGAGCACATGAAGTTTGGCCCCATCATGAGAAAGTGGATTAACCTGCTGTACACAGGTAGCAACAGCAGAGTCATGGTCAATGGCAATAGATCACGCACCTTTGAAGTCTGTTCAGGGGTGAGGCAGGGCTGCCCATTATCCCCCTTGTTATTCGTTTTGGCTATGGAGCCCTTAGCCTGTGCCTTGCGCCAGGATCAGGCCATTAATGGGATACCAGTGCCTGGAAGTGGGGGAGGAGAGGTAAAGACATCTCTATACATGGATGACGTCACCCTGCTCCTCTCTGACAATGCCTCAATTAGCAGAGCTCTGCAGTGCTGTGATCGGTTCTCTTTGGCTTCCTCCGCAAAAATTAACACATCTAAGAGTGAGATTTTTTATCAGAACTGGAGGGAGCCAAAAGAAGGACATGATCTCAGGCTGCAAGAGAAGAGAATTAAGGTCCTGGGGGTGTATTTTGGAGAAGAGATGGGAACAGTAAATTGGCAGAACAAATTGCCAATCTTAAACAAAAAACTGATGCAATGGAAGGACCGAGACCTCACCATGACAGGGAAGGTGCTGGTCATCAAAGCCGAGCTCTTGCCTGTCTTGAATTTTCTGGCTTCTACCTTCCCAATCCCACACCGTGTTGCGGCGGTGCTGAGGAGATTGATGTTTCAATTTCTATGGGGTGGGAAGCAGGAAAGACTCAGAAGGGAAATAATGTACAGGCCGCTACCCTCAGGGGGGAAGTCTGTCCCAGATATTGCTACGAAGCTGCTGTGCATTTTCCTGGCCTCTGTGCTGAGAGGCTTTGCAACAGCACCTGCAGCGCGTACCTGGACTTATTTTTCCAGGCTCTGGGTAGGTAGGGAGGTGTTCAGAGTGTGGGGTGTCAGACCCAAGCTGGACGTCCCACTCTCTGACACATGCCCTGCAATTTATGGGACAGTTAAAAGTTTTCTAAGATCTCACCCAATTGGCCATATTCCCCTCCGAGATGTCAGCGTCCAAAAACTGGAAGATTTCGTAGCACCCCAGAACAATAGGCAGACCCCTGTGGGCATTTTAACATCAGCCCAAACAAGGAAGGTGTGGAAACACACATCCTCTAAATTTCTGTGCAACATTCACAGAGATTTAGCCTGGAGTGTCGTCCACCAGTGCTTACCGGTACGAACTTTCTTGTACCGTAGGGGCTTCACCCCCAGCTCTCGCTGCGTTAGGGTGGGCTGCGGCGAGGAGGAGACTGTGACCCATCTCCTGTGGTCCTGCTTTTTTGCTAAGGCCTTCTGGGCACAGTTTGAAGATTGGTTGCAGGCTCTCTCGCCCCAATTTACCCTTACCGCTGCTTTCATCATATACGGCATCTCTCCTGTCAAACTTCCCCCTGACGTGTTTGACAGGATCTGGGCCGTGGTGAACAGTGGGAAAGACGCCCTGTGGAGAGTGAGGAACATGGGGCTGTTCAAAGGCATCGAGGTCCCAGTCAAGGCAGCAGGTAGCCTGGCCCTGTTCATCACCCGAGAGAACTATTACCTCAGAGATCTGTGGAGAGAAGGGAGGGAGGAAGCAGAAAATCTGTGGGAAATAGAGAGCATAGGTCAACATCTCAAGAAACTGTGAAAAACATTATCATGTTTAAATAAAGAATGTGATTTGTACCAGAAAAAAAGAAAATTGTTGCTATGTAACTGTTACCGTGTCAAAATGTAATGAGATGTGATCATATATACTGTTTTAAGTATGTATATTAATGTAAAGCTTTCTGATTTGTGATTTCCTGTATTTTTTTGTGAAAAGAAAATAAAGTTCTTAAAATCGGTTCACCCAGGGCGAGGCTCGGCCATTGCACTCCAGCTGTGCTGACCCCTGCGAATTCCCCAAATGTGGGAATCTCGACTGCATAATTTCTAGTAGTGGGGGACTGCGTTCGTGCTCTCCCCTGATGTGCTTGGTCCAAAATCAGATACGGGAGAGTTAGGACACCACGAGCTGCGTGGCTGCGGAAGGATCCCGGTTCGACAGGAGTGGACGCCGCTGCTGGTTCTCGCTGGCTTTTAGTTAGGGGTCCGGAGAAGCATCTCAAGCTAGTTCCACTACTCCTTCCGGACGTTCATTCCCTTTTCAAAGTCAGTCGTTTTGCTGTAGTCTGCGTTCTTTAGGCTGATTATCGAGGTTAGCCTTTATTTGGTCATGGGGGGCCTCGGTACTGTATGCTGAGTCTAAAGACAGTTTCACCCGTTTTCTGATTGCTCAGTTCTGTACCAGTGCAGATATGTCAAACAGTGAATGGCTGTACCTCTATTGTATCCGTGCTCAATGAATGAAATCGGTAACAAATGAATATATGTCTAGTTATACGAAAAACGAGTGCTTTATCGATTCATCTTCATTTGCAGATTTAGAGGCAGCTTCGATATTCGTTTTACAGACGGGTTTTTTTTTTTGAATATGGGTCACACACATGCCACAGCAACAAAACATCTCTAGAGATGAGGCTATAGATCACCTTTCCATCCTGCAGGTTTTCCTCCCAAAGCCTACGGCACCAACGGCGACCCCTGCTGGCCGGGAGAGCAAAAGCTTACAGCACCTTGTATTCCCAGGCAGTCTCCCATCCAAGTACTAACCAGGCCCGACGCTGCTTAGCTTCCGAGATCAGACAATCTCGAGAGACGCCCTGGGGTTTCCTAATGGCCAAAGAGGGTCGGGACCTCGGTTTGACGCCTCCCCCGAAGGACGGCGCCTGTTTGTGCAGCAGAGTGTCGCCATCAGGAGGCTGGGGCGTAAGAGAGCCACACAGCCCGCAGGGTGAGCGCTCCCTACTGGTCCCAGTCACACCTCTTGCAGGAGCAGCAGCAACCGGAGCTTTTCCGGGGTGGAATCTCCCATCCGGGTGCCGGCCAGGCTCACACCTGCTGGGCTGCCCCGGGGGTGAGCCCAGTCGAGAGTCGCAGGGCCAGATCTAGTCACCGGGGAGAAACGATACAAGTGAAGGATTGCTCGGCTCTCGGCACTTGAAAAGACCGACAAATGTCTCGTTCCCGCCGGAGCTGAATGTACCCGCATGTGTGGTGTCGTCTTCTTCCCTAGCCCCGCTGTGTTTGCTGTATTGTCTCTGAAGCCGGCCCCCCCGAGACGAGACGGGCTGTTCCTGTGCCCCAATTAACACTTTACAGGTGCCATTCCCCGGCATTGTGGCCATTGTCGGTGCTCACACGCGGTAAGATAAGGCGGAGGAGAGCAGGGCATGCCCAGGGGCAGACATTCAAGGAGGGGGCAGTGCGAGGTGAGGTGAGGTGCGACACGCCGGAGCCCCGACGCAGCTAATGCGGAGCACTTGTTGGACTGGCATCGAAAGGACGTGTGCGCACGGAGCGAGCCTTCCCTGCGGCGGAGCGCGGGAACTTTCTCCCCCCCTCCCGCTGCAGGAGTTGTGTGCACTGCAGCAGTGCCGAGAGAAAAGCACAGAAGGCAGCAGGCTCTGGAGAGCAGGTAAGAGACGGAGCCTTGTGGGCAGGCGAGCAGGCCCGTTTTTTGGAAATTGCTGAAAAGGTTTGTTCGGTGTGTGGCAGGCGCACGTCGCGAGCTTGCGTGGCGATCTGCCGGTCTGGAGATATGCAAATGAGGCCGAATTGCATCCCGGGACATGCTGCGAATGCGCAACGGCGACTGCAGATGTGTAGGAAACGGCGCGCTCGTTTTCTCGTTTTGCCCACACTTTTGAGTGTTAGTGTGGAGTGTGAGTGTGTGAAAGAGTGGGCCCAGCAGGAGGCGGTGGCGTGCGGGGCGAGGAGGTGGCCTAGGCTGCGCGATTTGTGCTGTGGGTGCGGGCCGCTTGCAGGGGCCTGTTTAACTCATACTTACCTGGCAGGGGAGATACCTTGATCAAGAAGGAGGTTCACCCAGGGCGAGGCTTGGCCATTGCACTCCGGCTGTGCTGACCCCTGCGAATTCCCCAAATGTGGGAATCTCGACTGCATAATTTCTGGTAGTGGGGGACTGCGTTCGCGCTCTCCCCTGATGTGCTTGGTCCAAAATCAGATACGGGAGGGTTAGGACACAACGAGCTGCGTGGCTGCGGAAGGATCCCGGTTCGACAGGAGTGGACGCCGCTGCTGGTTCTCGCTGGCTTTTAGTTAGGGGTCCGGAGAAGCATCTCAAGCTAGTTCCACTACTCCTTCCGGACGTTCATTCCCTTTTCAAAGTCAGTCGTTTTGCTGTAGTCTGCGTTCTTTAGGCTGATTATCGAGGTTAGCCTTTATTTGGTCATGGGGGGCCTCGGTACTGTATGCTGAGTCTAAAGACAGTTTCACCCGTTTTCTGATTGCTCGGTTCTGTACCAGTGCAGACATGTCAAACAGTGAATGGCTGTACCTCTACTGTATCCGTGCTCAATGAATGAAATCGGTAACAAATGAATATATGTCTAGTTATACGAAAAACGAGTGGTTTATCGACTCATCTTCATTTGCAGATTTAGAGGCAGCTTCGATATTCGTTTTACAGACGGGTTTTTTTTTTTGAATATGGGTCACACACATGCCACAGCAACAAAACATCTCTAGAGATGAGGCTATAGATCACCTTTCCATCCTGCAGGTTTTCCTCCCAAAGCCTACGGCACCAACGGCGACCCCTGCTGGCCGGGAGAGCAAAAGCTTACAGCACCTGGTATTCCCAGGCAGTCTCCCACCCAAATACTAACCAGGCCTGACGCTGCTTAGCTTCCGAGATCAGACAAGATCGGGCGTGTTCAGGGTGGTGTGGCCGTAAGCGAAAGCCCCGGCGCCTGACTCGCTACTTGAAGCTGTGTGTGGCGGGGGTTCCGTGCCCCCCGAGCGGGACTGAAGGATCGTTCGTGTGCAACTCTTTGGAAAGGAGCTGCTTTCCAAATCGCATTGCGTGCCTGGATGTTGGCGAATGCGCTCCCTTGTGTTGACTCGTCCCTCACTGGAGGAGGACAAACAATCTGCACGGAGGAGCACCAGGCAAGTCTTCACCAGACAAAAACCTCCAGTGCACAGCACTCTGGAAACATTTCGGGGCTTTCGCGTGTTTATTTCAGCACGTAAAGCGCACCGGTCCAACACGTCGGCCGGGCGCGCGGCGCCTCCGCCCTCTTGTGGCCTTGCGGCATCAGAGCAAGAGGCTCCTTCTCGCTGCCCTTCCGCTGTGTTGCAGGGCCCCGAGAGGGAACCCGGAGCGCGCACTTTGTGGGGGGCGGGGGACCGCGTTCGCGCTCTGCCCCCGGTCTCTTGCGCGAGTACTAAATCTCACGGACAGGGGGGCCTCGTCATTGATTGTTACAGGTGAGACGGGGATTAGGAGGAGACCCCGACTGATGGGTAAAGGGGAGCACTAACACCAGAGGGACACCCCCGGCGTCTCTTTTTGAGAGACGCCCTGGGGTTTCCTAATGGCCAAGGAGGGTCGGGACCTCGGTTTGACGCCTCCCCCGAAGGACGGCGCCTGTTTGTGCAGCAGAGTGTCGCCATCAGGAGGCTGGGGCGTAAGAGAGCCACACAGCCCGCAGGGTGAGCGCTCCCTACTGGTCCCAGTCACACCTCTTGCAGGAGCAGCAGCAACCGGAGCTTTTCCGGGGTGGAATCTCCCATCCGGGTGCCGGCCAGGCTCACACCTGCTGGGCTGCCCCGGGGGTGAGCCCAGTCGAGAGTCGCAGGGCCAGATCTAGTCACCGGGGAGAAACGATACAAGTGAAGGATTGCTCGGCTCTCGGCACTTGAAAAGACCGACAAATGTCTCGTTCCCGCCGGAGCTGAATGTACCCGCATGTGTGGTGTCGTCTTCTTCCCCCGCCCCGCTGTGTTTGCTGTATTGTCTCTGAAGCCGGCCCCCCCGAGACGAGACGGGCTGTTCCTGTGCCCCAATTAACACTTTACAGGTGCCATTCCCCGGCATTGTGGCCATTGTCGGTGCTCACACGCGATAAGATAAGGCGGAGGAGAGCGGGGCATGCCCAGGGGCAGACATTCAAGGAGGGGGCAGTGCGAGGTGAGGTGAGGTGCGACACGCAGGAGCCCCGACGCAGCTAATGCAGTGAACTTGTTGGACTGGCATCGAAAGGACGTGTGCGCACGGAGCGAGCCTTCCCTGCGGCGGAGCGCGGGAACTTTCTCCCCCCCTCCCGCTGCAGGAGTTGTGTGCACTGCAGCGGTGCCGAGAGAAAAGCACAGAAGGCAGCAGGCTCTGGAGAGCAGGTAAGAGACGGAGCCTTGTGGGCAGGCGAGCAGGCCCGTTTTTTGGAAATTGCTGAAAAGGTTTGTTCGGTGTGTGGCAGGCGCACGTCGCGAGCTTGCGTGGCGATCTGCCGGTCTGGAGTTATGCAAATGAGGCCGAATTGCATCCCGGGACATGCTGCGAATGCGCAACGGCGACTGCAGATGTGTAGGAAACGGCGCGCTCGTTTTCTCATTTTGCCCACACTTTTGAGTGTTAGTGTGGCGTGTGAGTGTGTGAAAGAGTGGGCCCAGCAGGAGGCGGTGGCGTGCGGGGCGAGGAGGTGGCCTAGGATGCGCGATTTGTGCTGTGGGTTCGGGCCGCTTGCAGGGGCCTCTTTAACTCATACTTACCTGGCAGGGGAGATACCTTGATCAAGAAGGAGGTTCACCCAGGGCGAGGCTCGGCCATTGCACTCCGGCTGTGCTGACCCCTGCGAATTCCCCAAATGTGGGAATCTCGACTGCATAATTTCTGGTAGTGGGGGACTGCGTTCGCGCTCTCCCCTGATGTGCTTGGTCCAAAATCAGATACGGGAGGGTTAGGACACAACGAGCTGCGTGGCTCCGGAAGGATCCCGGTTCGACAGGAGTGGACGCCGCTGCTGGTTCTCGCTGGCTTTTAGTTAGGGGTCCGGAGAAGCATCTCAAGCTAGTTCCACTACTCCTTCCGGACGTTCATTCCCTTTTCAAAGTCAGTCGTTTTGCTGTAGTCTGCGTTCTTTAGGCTGATTATCGAGGTTAGCCTTTATTTGGTCATGGGGGGCCTCGGTACTGTATGCTGAGTCTAAAGACAGTTTCACCCGTTTTCTGATTGCTCAGTTCTGTACCAGTGCAGATATGTCAAACAGTGAATGGCTGTACCTCTATTGTATCCGTGCTCAATGAATGAAATCGGTAACAAATGAATATATGTCTAGTTATACGAAAAACGAGTGGTTTATCGATTCATCTTCATTTGCAGATTTAGAGGCAGCTTCGATATTCGTTTTACAGACGGGTTTTTTTTTTTGAATATGGGTCACACACATGCCACAGCAACAAAACATCTCTAGAGATGAGGCTATAGATCACCTTTCCATCCTGCAGGTTTTCCTCCCAAAGCCTACGGCACCAACGGCGACCCCTGCTGGCCGGGAGAGCAAAAGCTTACAGCACCTGGTATTCCCAGGCAGTCTCCCATCCAAGTACTAACCAGGCCCGACGCTGCTTAGCTTCCGAGATCAGACAATCTCGAGAGACGCCCTGAGGTTTCCTAATGGCCAAAGAGGGTCGGGACCTCGGTTTGACGCCTCCCCCGAAGGACGGCGCCTGTTTGTGCAGCAGAGTGTCGCCATCAGGAGGCTGGGGCGTAAGAGAGCCACACAGCCCGCAGGGTGAGCGCTCCCTACTGGTCCCAGTCACACCTCTTGCAGGAGCAGCAGCAACCGGAGCTTTTCCGGGGTGGAATCTCCCATCCGGGTGCCGGCCAGGCTCACACCTGCTGGGCTGCCCCGGGGGTGAGCCCAGTCGAGAGTCGCAGGGCCAGATCTAGTCACCGGGGAGAAACGATACAAGTGAAGGATTGCTCGGCTCTCGGCACTTGAAAAGACCGACAAATGTCTCGTTCCCGCCGGAGCTGAATGTACCCGCATGTGTGGTGTCGTCTTCTTCCCCAGCCCCGCTGTGTTTGCTGTATTGTCTCTGAAGCCGGCCCCCCCGAGACGAGACGGGCTGTTCCTGTGCCCCAATTAACACTTTACAGGTGCCATTCCCCGGCATTGTGGCCATTGTCGGTGCTCACACGCGGTAAGATAAGGCGGAGGAGAGCAGGGCATGCCCAGGGGCAGACATTCAAGGAGGGGGCAGTGCGAGGTGAGGTGAGGTGCGACACGCCGGAGCCCCGACGCAGCTAATGCGGAGCACTTGTTGGACTGGCATCGAAAGGACGTGTGCGCACGGAGCGAGCCTTCCCTGCGGCGGAGCGCGGGAACTTTCTCCCCCCCTCCCGCTGCAGGAGTTGTGTGCACTGCAGCGGTGCCGAGAGAAAAGCACAGAAGGCAGCAGGCTCTGGAGAGCAGGTAAGAGACGGAGCCTTGTGGGCAGGCGAGCAGGCCCGTTTTTTGGAAATTGCTGAAAAGGTTTGTTCGGTGTGTGGCAGGCGCACGTCGCGAGCTTGCGTGGCGATCTGCCGGTCTGGAGATATGCAAATGAGGCCGAATTGCATCCCGGGACATGCTGCGAATGCGCAACGGCGACTGCAGATGTGTAGGAAACGGCGCGCTCGTTTTCTCGTTTTGCCCACACTTTTGAGTGTTAGTGTGGCGTGTGAGTGTGTGAAAGAGTGGGCCCAGCAGGAGGCGGTGGCGTGCGGGGCGAGGAGGTGGCCTAGGCTGCGCGATTTGTGCTGTGGGTGCGGGCCGCTTGCAGGGGCCTGTTTAACTCATACTTACCTGGCAGGGGAGATACCTTGATCAAGAAGGAGGTTCACCCAGGGCGAGGCTTGGCCATTGCACTCCGGCTGTGCTGACCCCTGCGAATTCCCCAAATGTGGGAATCTCGACTGCATAATTTCTGGTAGTGGGGGACTGCGTTCGCGCTCTCCCCTGATGTGCTTGGTCCAAAATCAGATACGGGAGGGTTAAGACACCACGAGCTGCGTGGCTGTGGAAGGATCCCGGTTCGACAGGAGTGGACGCCGCTGCTGGTTCTCGCTGGCTTTTAGTTAGGGGTCCGGAGAAGCATCTCAAGCTAGTTCCACTACTCCTTCCGGACGTTCATTCCCTTTTCAAAGTCAGTCGTTTTGCTGTAGTCTGCGTTCTTTAGGCTGATTATCGAGGTTAGCCTTTATTTGGTCATGGGGGGCCTCGGTACTGTATGCTGAGTCTAAAGACAGTTTCACCCGTTTTCTGATTGCTCGGTTCTGTACCAGTGCAGACATGTCAAACAGTGAATGGCTGTACCTCTACTGTATCCGTGCTCAATGAATGAAATCGGTAACAAATGAATATATGTCTAGTTATACGAAAAACGAGTGGTTTATCGACTCATCTTCATTTGCAGATTTAGAGGCAGCTTCGATATTCGTTTTACAGACGGGTTTTTTTTTTTGAATATGGGTCACACACATGCCACAGCAACAAAACATCTCTAGAGATGAGGCTATAGATCACCTTTCCATCCTCCAGGTTTTCCTCCCAAAGCCTACGGCACCAACGGCGACCCCTGCTGGCCGGGAGAGCAAAAGCTTACAGCACCTGGTATTCCCAGGCAGTCTCCCACCCAAGTACTAACCAGGCCTGACGCTGCTTAGCTTCCGAGATCAGACGAGATCGGGCGTGTTCAGGGTGGTGTGGCCGTAAGCGAAAGCCCCAGCGCCTGACTCGCTACTTGAAGCTGTGTGTGGCGGGGGTTCCGTGCCCCCCGAGCGGGACTGAAGGATCGTTCGTGTGCAACTCTTTGGAAAGGAGCTGCTTTCCAAATCGCATTGCGTGCCTGGATGTTGGCGAATGCGCTCCCTTGTGTTGACTCGTCCCTCACTGGAGGAGGACAAACAATCTGCACGGAGGAGCACCAGGCAAGTCTTCACCAGACAAAAACCTCCAGTGCACAGCACTCTGGAAACATTTCGGGGCTTTCGCGTGTTTATTTCAGCACGTAAAGCGCACCGGTCCAACACGTCGGCCGGGCGCGCGGCGCCTCCGCCCTCTTGTGGCCTTGCGGCATCAGAGCAAGAGGCTCCTTCTCGCTGCCCTTCCGCTGTGTTGCAGGGCCCCGAGAGGGAACCCGGAGCGCGCACTTTGTGGGGGGCGGGGGACCGCGTTCGCGCTCTGCCCCCGGTCTCTTGCGCGAGTACTAAATCTCACGGACAGGGGGGCCTCGTCATTGATTGTTACAGGTGAGACGGGGATTAGGAGGAGACCCCGACTGATGGGTAAAGGGGAGCACTAACACCAGAGGGACACCCCCGGCGTCTCTTTTTGAGAGACGCCCTGGGGTTTCCTAATGGCCAAGGAGGGTCGGGACCTCGGTTTGACGCCTCCCCCGAAGGACGGCACCTGTTTGTGCAGCAGAGTGTCGCCATCAGGAGGCTGGGGCGTAAGAGAGCCACACAGCCCGCAGGGTGAGCGCTCCCTACTGGTCCCAGTCACACCTCTTGCAGGAGCAGCAGCAACCGGAGCTTTTCCGGGGTGGAATCTCCCATCCGGGTGCCGGCCAGGCTCACACCTGCTGGGCTGCCCCGGGGGTGAGCCCAGTCGAGAGTCGCAGGGCCAGATCTAGTCACCGGGGAGAAACGATACAAGTGAAGGATTGCTCGGCTCTCGGCACTTGAAAAGACCGACAAATGTCTCGTTCCCGCCGGAGCTGAATGTACCCGCATGTGTGGTGTCGTCTTCTTCCCCCGCCCCGCTGTGTTTGCTGTATTGTCTCTGAAGCCGGCCCCCCCGAGACGAGACGGGCTGTTCCTGTGCCCCAATTAACACTTTACAGGTGCCATTCCCCGGCATTGTGGCCATTGTCGGTGCTCACACGCGATAAGATAAGGCGGAGGAGAGCGGGGCATGCCCAGGGGCAGACATTCAAGGAGGGGGCAGTGCGAGGTGAGGTGAGGTGCGACACGCAGGAGCCCCGACGCAGCTAATGCGGTGAACTTGTTGGACTGGCATCGAAAGGACGTGTGCGCACGGAGCGAGCCTTCCCTGCGGCGGAGCGCGGGAACTTTCTCCCCCCCTCCCGCTGCAGGAGTTGTGTGCACTGCAGCGGTGCCGAGAGAAAAGCACAGAAGGCAGCAGGCTCTGGAGAGCAGGTAAGAGACGGAGCCTTGTGGGCAGGCGAGCAGGCCCGTTTTTTGGAAATTGCTGAAAAGGTTTGTTCGGTGTGTGGCAGGCGCACGTCGCGAGCTTGCGTGGCGATCTGCCGGTCTGGAGTTATGCAAATGAGGCCGAATTGCATCCCGGGACATGCTGCGAATGCGCAACGGCGACTGCAGATGTGTAGGAAACGGCGCGCTCGTTTTCTCATTTTGCCCACACTTTTGAGTGTTAGTGTGGCGTGTGAGTGTGTGAAAGAGTGGGCCCAGCAGGAGGCGGTGGCGTGCGGGGCGAGGAGGTGGCCTAGGATGCGCGATTTGTGCTGTGGGTTCGGGCCGCTTGCAGGGGCCTCTTTAACTCATACTTACCTGGCAGGGGAGATACCTTGATCAAGAAGGAGGTTCACCCAGGGCGAGGCTCGGCCATTGCACTCCGGCTGTGCTGACCCCTGCGAATTCCCCAAATGTGGGAATCTCGACTGCATAATTTCTGGTAGTGGGGGACTGCGTTCGCGCTCTCCCCTGATGTGCTTGGTCCAAAATCAGATACGGGAGGGTTAGGACACAACGAGCTGCGTGGCTCCGGAAGGATCCCGGTTCGACAGGAGTGGACGCCGCTGCTGGTTCTCGCTGGCTTTTAGTTAGGGGTCCGGAGAAGCATCTCAAGCTAGTTCCACTACTCCTTCCGGACGTTCATTCCCTTTTCAAAGTCAGTCGTTTTGCTGTAGTCTGCGTTCTTTAGGCTGATTATCGAGGTTAGCCTTTATTTGGTCATGGGGGGCCTCGGTACTGTATGCTGAGTCTAAAGACAGTTTCACCCGTTTTCTGATTGCTCAGTTCTGTACCAGTGCAGATATGTCAAACAGTGAATGGCTGTACCTCTATTGTATCCGTGCTCAATGAATGAAATCGGTAACAAATGAATATATGTCTAGTTATACGAAAAACGAGTGGTTTATCGATTCATCTTCATTTGCAGATTTAGAGGCAGCTTCGATATTCGTTTTACAGACGGGTTTTTTTTTTTGAATATGGGTCACACACATGCCACAGCAACAAAACATCTCTAGAGATGAGGCTATAGATCACCTTTCCATCCTGCAGGTTTTCCTCCCAAAGCCTACGGCACCAACGGCGACCCCTGCTGGCCGGGAGAGCAAAAGCTTACAGCACCTGGTATTCCCAGGCAGTCTCCCATCCAAGTACTAACCAGGCCCGACGCTGCTTAGCTTCCGAGATCAGACAATCTCGAGAGACGCCCTGGGGTTTCCTAATGGCCAAAGAGGGTCGGGACCTCGGTTTGACGCCTCCCCCGAAGGACGGCGCCTGTTTGTGCAGCAGAGTGTCGCCATCAGGAGGCTGGGGCGTAAGAGAGCCACACAGCCCGCAGGGTGAGCGCTCCCTACTGGTCCCAGTCACATCTCTTGCAGGAGCAGCAGCAACCGGAGCTTTTCCGGGGTGGAATCTCCCATCCGGGTGCCGGCCAGGCTCACACCTGCTGGGCTGCCCCGGGGGTGAGCCCAGTCGAGAGTCGCAGGGCCAGATCTAGTCACCGGGGAGAAACGATACAAGTGAAGGATTGCTCGGCTCTCGGCACTTGAAAAGACCGACAAATGTCTCGTTCCCGCCGGAGCTGAATGTACCCGCATGTGTGGTGTCGTCTTCTTCCCCAGCCCCGCTGTGTTTGCTGTATTGTCTCTGAAGCCGGCCCCCCCGAGACGAGACGGGCTGTTCCTGTGCCCCAATTAACACTTTACAGGTGCCATTCCCCGGCATTGTGGCCATTGTCGGTGCTCACACGCGTTAAGATAAGGCGGAGGAGAGCAGGGCATGCCCAGGGGCAGACATTCAAGGAGGGGGCAGTGCGAGGTGAGGTGAGGTGCGACACGCCGGAGCCCCGACGCAGCTAATGCGGAGCACTTGTTGGACTGGCATCGAAAGGACGTGTGCGCACGGAGCGAGCCTTCCCTGCGGCGGAGCGCGGGAACTTTCTCCCCCCCTCCCGCTGCAGGAGTTGTGTGCACTGCAGCGGTGCCGAGAGAAAAGCACAGAAGGCAGCAGGCTCTGGAGAGCAGGTAAGAGACGGAGCCTTGTGGGCAGGCGAGCAGGCCCGTTTTTTGGAAATTGCTGAAAAGGTTTGTTCGGTGTGTGGCAGGCGCACGTCGCGAGCTTGCGTGGCGATCTGCCGGTCTGGAGATATGCAAATGAGGCCGAATTGCATCCCGGGACATGCTGCGAATGCGCAACGGCGACTGCAGATGTGTAGGAAACGGCGCGCTCGTTTTCTCGTTTTGCCCACACTTTTGAGTGTTAGTGTGGCGTGTGAGTGTGTGAAAGAGTGGGCCCAGCAGGAGGCGGTGGCGTGCGGGGCGAGGAGGTGGCCTAGGCTGCGCGATTTGTGCTGTGGGTGCGGGCCGCTTGCAGGGGCCTGTTTAACTCATACTTACCTGGCAGGGGAGATACCTTGATCAAGAAGGAGGTTCACCCAGGGCGAGGCTTGGCCATTGCACTCCGGCTGTGCTGACCCCTGCGAATTCCCCAAATGTGGGAATCTCGACTGCATAATTTCTGGTAGTGGGGGACTGCGTTCGCGCTCTCCCCTGATGTGCTTGGTCCAAAATCAGATACGGGAGGGTTAGGACACCACGAGCTGCGTGGCTGCGGAAGGATCCCGGTTCGACAGGAGTGGACGCCGCTGCTGGTTCTCGCTGGCTTTTAGTTAGGGGTCCGGAGAAGCATCTCAAGCTAGTTCCACTACTCCTTCCGGACGTTCATTCCCTTTTCAAAGTCAGTCGTTTTGCTGTAGTCTGCGTTCTTTAGGCTGATTATCGAGGTTAGCCTTTATTTGGTCATGGGGGGCCTCGGTACTGTATGCTGAGTCTAAAGACAGTTTCACCCGTTTTCTGATTGCTCGGTTCTGTACCAGTGCAGATATGTCAAACAGTGAATGGCTGTACCTCTATTGTATCCGTGCTCAATGAATGAAATCGGTAACAAATGAATATATGTCTAGTTATACGAAAAACGAGTGGTTTATCGATTCATCTTCATTTGCAGATTTAGAGGCAGCTTCGATATTCGTTTTACAGACGGGTTTTTTTTTTTGAATATGGGTCACACACATGCCACAGCAACAAAACATCTCTAGAGATGAGGCTATAGATCACCTTTCCATCCTGCAGGTTTTCCTCCCAAAGCCTACGGCACCAACGGCGACCCCTGCTGGCCGGGAGAGCAAAAGCTTACAGCACCTGGTATTCCCAGGCAGTCTCCCATCCAAGTACTAACCAGGCCCGACGCTGCTTAGCTTCCGAGATCAGACAATCTCGAGAGACGCCCTGGGGTTTCCTAATGGCCAAAGAGGGTCGGGACCTCGGTTTGACGCCTCCCCCGAAGGACGGCGCCTGTTTGTGCAGCAGAGTGTCGCCATCAGGAGGCTGGGGCGTAAGAGAGCCACACAGCCCGCAGGGTGAGCGCTCCCTACTGGTCCCAGTCACACCTCTTGCAGGAGCAGCAGCAACCGGAGCTTTTCCGGGGTGGAATCTCCCATCCGGGTGCCGGCCAGGCTCACACCTGCTGGGCTGCCCCGGGGGTGAGCCCAGTCGAGAGTCGCAGGGCCAGATCTAGTCACCGGGGAGAAACGATACAAGTGAAGGATTGCTCGGCTCTCGGCACTTGAAAAGACCGACAAATGTCTCGTTCCCGCCGGAGCTGAATGTACCCGCATGTGTGGTGTCGTCTTCTTCCCCAGCCCCGCTGTGTTTGCTGTATTGTCTCTGAAGCCGGCCCCCCCGAGACGAGACGGGCTGTTCCTGTGCCCCAATTAACACTTTACAGGTGCCATTCCCCATCATTGTGGCCATTGTCGGTGCTCACACGCGTTAAGATAAGGCGGAGGAGAGCAGGGCATGCCCAGGGGCAGACATTCAAGGAGGGGGCAGTGCGAGGTGAGGTGAGGTGCGACACGCCGGAGCCCCGACGCAGCTAATGCGGAGCACTTGTTGGACTGGCATCGAAAGGACGTGTGCGCACGGAGCGAGCCTTCCCTGCGGCGGAGCGCGGGAACTTTCTCCCCCCCTCCCGCTGCAGGAGTTGTGTGCACTGCAGCGGTGCCGAGAGAAAAGCACAGAAGGCAGCAGGCTCTGGAGAGCAGGTAAGAGACGGAGCCTTGTGGGCAGGTGAGCAGGCCCGTTTTTTGGAAATTGCTGAAAAGGTTTGTTCGGTGTGTGGCAGGCGCACGTCGCGAGCTTGCGTGGCGATCTGCCGGTCTGGAGATATGCAAATGAGGCCGAATTGCATCCCGGGACATGCTGCGAATGCGCAACGGCGACTGCAGATGTGTAGGAAACGGCGCGCTCGTTTTCTCGTTTTGCCCACACTTTTGAGTGTTAGTGTGGCGTGTGAGTGTGTGAAAGAGTGGGCCCAGCAGGAGGCGGTGGCGTGCGGGGCGAGGAGGTGGCCTAGGCTGCGCGATTTGTGCTGTGGGTGCGGGCCGCTTGCAGGGGCCTGTTTAACTCATACTTACCTGGCAGGGGAGATACCTTGATCAAGAAGGAGGTTCACCCAGGGCGAGGCTTGGCCATTGCACTCCGGCTGTGCTGACCCCTGCGAATTCCCCAAATGTGGGAATCTCGACTGCATAATTTCTGGTAGTGGGAGACTGCGTTCGCGCTCTCCCCTGATGTGCTTGGTCCAAAATCAGATACGGGAGGGTTAGGACACCACGAGCTGCGTGGCTGCGGAAGGATCCCGGTTCGACAGGAGTGGACGCCGCTGCTGGTTCTCGCTGGCTTTTAGTTAGGGGTCCGGAGAAGCATCTCAAGCTAGTTCCACTACTCCTTCCGGACGTTCATTCCCTTTTCAAAGTCAGTCGTTTTGCTGTAGTCTGCGTTCTTTAGGCTGATTATCGAGGTTAGCCTTTATTTGGTCATGGGGGGCCTCGGTACTGTATGCTGAGTCTAAAGACAGTTTCACCCGTTTTCTGATTGCTCGGTTCTGTACCAGTGCAGACATGTCAAACAGTGAATGGCTGTACCTCTACTGTATCCGTGCTCAATGAATGAAATCGGTAACAAATGAATATATGTCTAGTTATACGAAAAACAAGTGGTTTATCGACTCATCTTCATTTGCAGATTTAGAGGCAGCTTCGATATTCGTTTTACAGACGGGTTTTTTTTTTTGAATATGGGTCACACACATGCCACAGCAACAAAACATCTCTAGAGATGAGGCTATAGATCACCTTTCCATCCTGCAGGTTTTCCTCCCAAAGCCTACGGCACCAACGGCGACCCCTGCTGGCCGGGAGAGCAAAAGCTTACAGCACCTGGTATTCCCAGGCAGTCTCCCACCCAAGTACTAACCAGGCCTGACGCTGCTTAGCTTCCGAGATCAGACGAGATCGGGCGTGTTCAGGGTGGTGTGGCCGTAAGCGAAAGCCCCAGCGCCTGACTCGCTACTTGAAGCTGTGTGTGGCGGGGGTTCCGTGCCCCCCGAGCGGGACTGAAGGATCGTTCGTGTGCAACTCTTTGGAAAGGAGCTGCTTTCCAAATCGCATTGCGTGCCTGGATGTTGGCGAATGCGCTCCCTTGTGTTGACTCGTCCCTCACTGGAGGAGGACAAACAATCTGCACGGAGGAGCACCAGGCAAGTCTTCACCAGACAAAAACCTCCAGTGCACAGCACTCTGGAAACATTTCGGGGCTTTCGCGTGTTTATTTCAGCACGTAAAGCGCACCGGTCCAACACGTCGGCCGGGCGCGCGGCGCCTCCGCCCTCTTGTGGCCTTGCGGCATCAGAGCAAGAGGCTCCTTCTCGCTGCCCTTCCGCTGTGTTGCAGGGCCCCGAGAGGGAACCCGGAGCGCGCACTTTGTGGGGGGCGGGGGACCGCGTTCGCGCTCTGCCCCCGGTCTCTTGCGCGAGTACTAAATCTCACGGACAGGGGGGCCTCGTCATTGATTGTTACAGGTGAGACGGGGATTAGGAGGAGACCCCGACTGATGGGTAAAGGGGAGCACTAACACCAGAGGGACACCCCCGGCGTCTCTTTTTGAGAGACGCCCTGGGGTTTCCTAATGGCCAAGGAGGGTCGGGACCTCGGTTTGACGCCTCCCCCGAAGGACGGCACCTGTTTGTGCAGCAGAGTGTCGCCATCAGGAGGCTGGGGCGTAAGAGAGCCACACAGCCCGCAGGGTGAGCGCTCCCTACTGGTCCCAGTCACACCTCTTGCAGGAGCAGCAGCAACCGGAGCTTTTCCGGGGTGGAATCTCCCATCCGGGTGCCGGCCAGGCTCACACCTGCTGGGCTGCCCCGGGGGTGAGCCCAGTCGAGAGTCGCAGGGCCAGATCTAGTCACCGGGGAGAAACGATACAAGTGAAGGATTGCTCGGCTCTCGGCACTTGAAAAGACCGACAAATGTCTCGTTCCCGCCGGAGCTGAATGTACCCGCATGTGTGGTGTCGTCTTCTTCCCCCGCCCCGCTGTGTTTGCTGTATTGTCTCTGAAGCCGGCCCCCCCGAGACGAGACGGGCTGTTCCTGTGCCCCAATTAACACTTTACAGGTGCCATTCCCCGGCATTGTGGCCATTGTCGGTGCTCACACGCGATAAGATAAGGCGGAGGAGAGCGGGGCATGCCCAGGGGCAGACATTCAAGGAGGGGGCAGTGCGAGGTGAGGTGAGGTGCGACACGCAGGAGCCCCGACGCAGCTAATGCGGTGAACTTGTTGGACTGGCATCGAAAGGACGTGTGCGCACGGAGCGAGCCTTCCCTGCGGCGGAGCGCGGGAACTTTCTCCCCCCCTCCCGCTGCAGGAGTTGTGTGCACTGCAGCGGTGCCGAGAGAAAAGCACAGAAGGCAGCAGGCTCTGGAGAGCAGGTAAGAGACGGAGCCTTGTGGGCAGGCGAGCAGGCCCGTTTTTTGGAAATTGCTGAAAAGGTTTGTTCGGTGTGTGGCAGGCGCACGTCGCGAGCTTGCGTGGCGATCTGCCGGTCTGGAGTTATGCAAATGAGGCCGAATTGCATCCCGGGACATGCTGCGAATGCGCAACGGCGACTGCAGATGTGTAGGAAACGGCGCGCTCGTTTTCTCATTTTGCCCACACTTTTGAGTGTTAGTGTGGCGTGTGAGTGTGTGAAAGAGTGGGCCCAGCAGGAGGCGGTGGCGTGCGGGGCGAGGAGGTGGCCTAGGATGCGCGATTTGTGCTGTGGGTTCGGGCCGCTTGCAGGGGCCTCTTTAACTCATACTTACCTGGCAGGGGAGATACCTTGATCAAGAAGGAGGTTCACCCAGGGCGAGGCTCGGCCATTGCACTCTGGCTGTGCTGACCCCTGCGAATTCCCCAAATGTGGGAATCTCGACTGCATAATTTCTGGTAGTGGGGGACTGCGTTCGCGCTCTCCCCTGATGTGCTTGGTCCAAAATCAGATACGGGAGGGTTAGGACACAACGAGCTGCGTGGCTCCGGAAGGATCCCGGTTCGACAGGAGTGGACGCCGCTGCTGGTTCTCGCTGGCTTTTAGTTAGGGGTCCGGAGAAGCATCTCAAGCTAGTTCCACTACTCCTTCCGGACGTTCATTCCCTTTTCAAAGTCAGTCGTTTTGCTGTAGTCTGCGTTCTTTAGGCTGATTATCGAGGTTAGCCTTTATTTGGTCATGGGGGGCCTCGGTACTGTATGCTGAGTCTAAAGACAGTTTCACCCGTTTTCTGATTGCTCAGTTCTGTACCAGTGCAGACATGTCAAACAGTGAATGGCTGTACCTCTATTGTATCCGTGCTCAATGAATGAAATCGGTAACAAATGAATATATGTCTAGTTATACGAAAAACGAGTGGTTTATCGACTCATCTTCATTTGCAGATTTAGAGGCAGCTTCGATATTCGTTTTACAGACGGGTTTTTTTTTTTGAATATGGGTCAAACACATGCCACAGCAACAAAACATCTCTAGAGATGAGGCTATAGATCACCTTTCCATCCTGCAGGTTTTCCTCCCAAAGCCTACGGCACCAACGGCGACCCCTGCTGGCCGGGAGAGCAAAAGCTTACAGCACCTGGTATTCCCAGGCAGTCTCCCATCCAAGTACTAACCAGGCCCGACGCTGCTTAGCTTCCGAGATCAGACAATCTCGAGAGACGCCCTGGGGTTTCCTAATGGCCAAAGAGGGTCGGGACCTCGGTTTGACGCCTCCCCCGAAGGACGGCGCCTGTTTGTGCAGCAGAGTGTCGCCATCAGGAGGCTGGGGCGTAAGAGAGCCACACAGCCCGCAGGGTGAGCGCTCCCTACTGGTCCCAGTCACACCTCTTGCAGGAGCAGCAGCAACCGGAGCTTTTCCGGGGTGGAATCTCCCATCCGGGTGCCGGCCAGGCTCACACCTGCTGGGCTGCCCCGGGGGTGAGCCCAGTCGAGAGTCGCAGGGCCAGATCTAGTCACCGGGGAGAAACGATACAAGTGAAGGATTGCTCGGCTCTCGGCACTTGAAAAGACCGACAAATGTCTCGTTCCCGCCGGAGCTGAATGTACCCGCATGTGTGGTGTCGTCTTCTTCCCCAGCCCCGCTGTGTTTGCTGTATTGTCTCTGAAGCCGGCCCCCCCGAGACGAGACGGGCTGTTCCTGTGCCCCAATTAACACTTTACAGGTGCCATTCCCCGGCATTGTGGCCATTGTCGGTGCTCACACGCGATAAGATAAGGCGGAGGAGAGCAGGGCATGCCCAGGGGCAGACATTCAAGGAGGGGGCAGTGCGAGGTGAGGTGAGGTGCGACACGCCGGAGCCCCGACGCAGCTAATGCGGAGCACTTGTTGGACTGGCATCGAAAGGACGTGTGCGCACGGAGCGAGCCTTCCCTGCGGCGGAGCGCGGGAACTTTCTCCCCCCCTCCCGCTGCAGGAGTTGTGTGCACTGCAGCGGTGCCGAGAGAAAAGCACAGAAGGCAGCAGGCTCTGGAGAGCAGGTAAGAGACGGAGCCTTGTGGGCAGGCGAGCAGGCCCGTTTTTTGGAAATTGCTGAAAAGGTTTGTTCGGTGTGTGGCAGGTGCACGTCGCGAGCTTGCGTGGCGATCTGCCGGTCTGGAGTTATGCAAATGAGGCCGAATTGCATCCCGGGACATGCTGCGAATGCGCAACGGCGACTGCAGATGTGTAGGAAACAGCGCGCTCGTTTTCTCGTTTTGCCCACACTTTTGAGTGTTAGTGTGGCGTGTGAGTGTGTGAAAGAGTGGGCCCAGCAGGAGGCGGTGGCGTGCGGGGCGAGGAGGTGGCCTAGGCTGCGCGATTTGTGCTGTGGGTGCGGGCCGCTTGCAGGGGCCTGTTTAACTCATACTTACCTAGCAGGGGAGATACCTTGATCAAGAAGGAGGTTCACCCAGGGCGAGGCTCGGCCATTGCACTCCGGCTGTGCTGACCCCTGCGAATTCCCCAAATGTGGGAATCTCAACTGCATAATTTCTGGTAGTGGGGGACTGCGTTCGCGCTCTCCCCTGATGTGCTTGGTCCAAAATCAGATACGGGAGGGTTAGGACACCACGAGCTGCGTGGCTGCGGAAGGATCCCGGTTCTACAGGAGTGGACGCCGCTGCTGGTTCTCGCTGGCTTTTAGTTAGGGGTCCGGAGAAGCATCTCAAGCTAGTTCCACTACTCCTTCCGGACGTTCATTCCCTTTTCAAAGTCAGTCGTTTTGCTGTAGTCTGCGTTCTTTAGGCTGATATCGAGGTTAGCCTTTATTTGGTCATGGGGGGCCTCGGTACTGTATGCTGAGTCTAAAGACAGTTTCACCCGTTTTCTGATTGCTCGGTTCTGTACCAGTGCAGACATGTCAAACAGTGAATGGCTGTACCTCTATTGTATCCGTGCTCAATGAATGAAATCGGTAACAAATGAATATATGTCTAGTTATACGAAAAACGAGTGGTTTATCGACTCATCTTCATTTGCAGATTTAGAGGCAGCTTCGATATTCGTTTTACAGACGGGTTTTTTTTTTTGAATATGGGTCACACATGCCACAGCAACAAAACATCTCTAGAGATGAGGCTATAGATCACCTTTCCATCCTGCAGGTTTTCCTCCCAAAGCCTACGGCACCAACGGCGACCCCTGCTGGCCGGGAGAGCAAAAGCTTACAGCACCTGGTATTCCCAGGCAGACTCCCATCCAAGTACTAACCAGGCCCGACGCTGCTTAGCTTCCGAGATCAAACGAGATCGGGCGTGTTCAGGGTGATGTGGCCGTAAGCGAAAGCCCTGGCGCCTGACTCGCTACTTGAAGCTGTGTGTGGCGGGGGTTCCGTGCTCCCCGAGCGGGACTGAAGGATCGTTCGTGTGCCACTCTTTGGAAAGGAGCTGCTTTCCAAATCGCATTGCGTGCCTGGATGTTGGCGAATGCGCTCCCTTGTGTTGGCTCGTCCCGCACTGGAGGAGGACAAACAATCTGCACGGAGGAGCACCAGGCAAGTCTTCAGTGCACAGCACTCTGGAAACATTTCGGGGCTGTCGCGTGTTTATTTCAGCACGTAAAGCGCACCGGTCCAACACGTCGGCCGGGCGCGCGGCGCCTCCGCCCTGTTGCTGCCCCTGCAGCTGCTTCACTTTTCCCTTTAGTTGCCATCGATTTTTTTGTAGTGCTATACATATACGATTGAGGTATCTTAGAGTTCTCCTTCGAAGACCCAGCACTCTCTTTTCTTTTCCTAGTGTTACTCATATCGGACTTTTTAAACCTAAAAAAAAATCGTTTTTTTTTCTTTCAATTATAACTGAAGTTTAAACAACTAGTGTTAAGTCCTTATTTTTCTGTAGTCAAAAAAAGCAAAAATTAATATTCAGGTCATGGAAAAACTCAAAAAAACTCCCCAACCACTAAACTTTACCTCCCACCTGAGCGCCATCTTGAACGCCCCTACCACCAGAGAATGCTCACGATTTCGGAAGCTGTCTCCGGGACGTGCTGATTCCACACATCCTGAATAAATCATGATATTGTTAGTTGCTGTAGCTAGACGTTCAAATGAGTTTCATGGCCAGATGGACTGTTTCCTCCAGCGGTATAATATTGCAGTGAGACAGCACGATGCCTGCAAGACTATGTCACGCTAAACGCCACAGATTGCGTTTGTCCGTTCGTGTCAGTCGTCCCGCAGCCACGGGAAGTGGGACACAAACATGCTGCAATGCTTTCAAGACGTTAGGATTTGTTTGTGCAACATCCAAGAAGAGTACTTGTGGCTTGAATGTGAACTGTACGTGCCCGCCCCCTTTCCTCTGTAGTGCATGAGTTCCTCCCGGCATGCCCTTCGTCATTGTTCTGTCATCTTGTATTTAAAGGGTTGTATTTCTGCTGCTGAAAATAAGCAACGGTTTTCTCACAACGCCCTTTGTTCCCAACGGAGCCCTTGTCTGTCATGAAATTCTTCAAAACCTCAAGCTAGAAGAAGAAGAAGACGACAAATATGAAGCGTTACAGCAACGACATGCCATGAGACGATCGATAACGATTTCCATAGGATCCCCGCGGTTGCCTGGCAACCGTCAGCTTTGCGCAGTGGCAGTATCGTAGCCTGTGAGGTTTAGCCGAGGCGCGATTATTGCTAGTTGAAAACTTTTCCCAATACCCCGCTTCCGCCGGTTTGCAATACAATCGGCGAAAGCAATTTTTGACAGTCTCGTCAGAGACTGAGCAAGGTGTTTAAAGACAGATTTGGTCACGGTGATATCATGGTAGAAAGAAACGAGCTTGTTACGTGTCAACAGAAACGCTCTTTAGCTCTTTCAGCTTTATGCAGAGAACAGCGTCTGTCGAGATTACTTTTGTGTCAGCGCGAAACGCCGTGTGCTGTCAGTATGATTTCATATTGCTCATAGCGGCGCCTGGCTTTTGTCTGTCAAACGTTAGGTTGCGCTTCTTCATGCTGCATCGTCGGCATGAGTGGAGCATTTTAAACGTCTGTACTTACTGCGCCCCATAAGAAATCGTTTGTCCCCATTCAAAAGAGATTGTGCGATGTCCTGCAGCGTTCGCAAAGCAAACCTTTGACAGTTTGAAAAGAGGAATTTATTCTGCTTCCTGTGCGTGCAGTAGTTACAAAGTTGAACGTCTTTACACGATCTGCTGCAGTTTTCAGTGGGTGGGCTTTGTCAAATGGCTTGGAAAAACGCACTGTGTTTCGGCTCGGGAAACATCATGAGCAGTGTCCTGCATGTTTTCTGTGTATAGCTGTCTTTTAACGCATACAGAATTCATTCGAAATCATTGATTTCTCCAATTAACAAGGGTCCCTTTTTGAACCTGCCAGAAGCATTCTTTCAATGTAACAGATTTACTCCGGGGAAGGGCAGCATGACATTGAGAGTAGCTCAAGCTTTCAGCATCTTTATCTGACTGCATGTATGCAGACACTGCTCAGAATCCCCTGTAAGATTCTCCTTCAATTCCGTTTTGCAGTGCTTTAGCTCTTTCAAAAGGCTTCGCTTTGCTAGTCACAATCCAAGGCTCATGACAGCATTTGAAAACATTCGCAACTGCGTTGGCCGGGAATCGAACCTGGGTTAACTGCTTTGAAGGCAGCTATGCGCAACACTGGCTCGCTCCAGAATAAATCTCGCGTCGAGGGCATATTTTTTTCCATTTTACCGTGAGTCGGGCTCAGCTGCACAGAGGAGAGAGCAGAGCAATGAGGTCACGGGGACAGGGGAGTCACACGCTGGCGGTTTGAATACGCGGAAGATCACTGAGGGATCCACAGTATATGGACCCTCCGTGCGCCATCAGTCCACACTCCGGACTCTGAATCCTGCCATCCGAGTTAAGATCTCGGCGGAACCTGAGGCGCAGTTCCTTTTAAAACGTAATCTGGTGAGCATTTCTAGAATCGTACTTGTATAGATGCAGCCTTTAATGTGTTGCTAGGTTAAAATTGATGACTTCTTGTATTTCAGTAGGCAACTGCCCTCTTGATTTCGGATTTAATTTCTTTATTACAGGGGCGCTTTTATGAAGACAGAGTCATGTTCAGGTACTTTGCTTGATGGAGGAAGCTCATTTCGGACTCTGTGATCTGCTCACCTGGAAAGGTCTGCTATACTACTACAAGAGAGAAGTAGAGTCTGGAAGAAGGGACAATTTTATGATGCTTTGGAAGATAATGTTTTTTTTTTCTTATACTGAAAATGAAAGGTAGTTGTTTCTATATGGACTCAGTCTTTGGAATTTGTATATTTATATATTTCAGTGAACCCTCAGCCATTCCTTCTGTATTGTAATTCAATTTCTCTTTTAAAATTCCTTCCCCACTTCTAGGACCTGCAGTTGCTGAACTCCACAATGGCTTCTATTGGAAAGTCTGTGACTGAGACCAAGTAAGTGTTCACTTTTTTATGAAACCATTATTTATTTAGGAGCAATGAGCAATTCTTATATAAATGCAATAAAATCATTATGCTCAAACTATGAGAGAGAAAATTAAGGATAATTTAAGAAATCAGTCTTAGCTTGTTTCTATACACAGATGGTATTATTTATTTTCAAAGGAAACCCGCGCGGATTCCCCTGGTGTGCAAGATGTACCTGAATACTCTTGATCAGCTTCCTGCTCACTTGAAGAGGGCGTGTATGAAGCACGCCACGGCAGAAAAGATCAGGATGGCCTCTCAACAGGCGAGGGAGGACATGATGAATCACCTGAAGAACGGGGTCATCGTGGATTACCACAGAATAGAGATCGTGTCTGGTGAGGCAAACAGGATAGTGGTTGTAAGACTGCTAGAGTCCTTGGGCCTTTTTGTACATGGGAAGCCTGAAGACACATTGGCAAGGTGAGATATTTTTAATCTGTAAGGCTTCTGTAGTTTCTTTTTGAAATCATTGTTACAACATATTATGTAAAAGCATGTTGAAAAGAATCTACCTGCATTCCAGCGGCCCTGAGCAAGAGGCCGCTGTCCAGGAGGAAGAGATGCCAGAGGCTGCTCTAGAAACTGAAACAGAAGCGGATAAGGAAGGGGAAGATGTGAGCTCTGAAGAACTCTATCAGCAGTAAGACTTTTTTATTTTTCAGATGTATCTATTTTTTACTAAAATTCTAATTTGTCTTATAGGTATAAAATGTTTAAACCGGTGTTTTATATCCTTACAGGCCCTCAGTAGTTAAAAAGTATCAGCAGGCCGGAAGAGAGTGGCCCAAGCTGGACTCTATAGAAAGCACTCCCTGGATGCTCCTCTCCTGATTGGATTCAAACAGTACCTTACCAAGGATCTGGGAGTGGCAAATTATTCTCAGGAGGTATTTATTTTTTAAAGGCATTTAAAATTAAGCAATGGTATCTTCATTGTAAATGTTTTTATTTCTTAGCTTAAAATTCACCCATGTGAAATGATGTCAGCCATAAACATCATGACTCTATATTTCCTACCTGAATCTATTCTACTTAAATTATTACATTATACACAATTTGAGTTCATTTTAAAAAGTAAAAGGTAATGAAAGGAATGCATTTTCATAAGAAAGATAATACCGATATGCATGTGATAATCTTCCTTATATCATGTAGTGCGTCATTTGGACACTTTGTGGGCTTCAAATACAAAGAAAATCATGTTCTATGGTACAAGATAAATACAAAACTTAAGCTTCTTTATAAAGCATAAGCAATCATTTATTACATCGCTTCTTGAATTAAATCTTTTGACAAGAGGTAAGACTTCTGTTACATTTAAACCCATGTTTAGCTGTGTTTTTTAGATTTAACTGAACCAATTTCTGTGTGTGATAATGTCCTTGAATTCTGACAACATCACACTAAATTACATGATATAAAACAGCTAATGTTTCTAGAGATAAAGTTTCTGAGATGCTTCTAATTACTTTTTATTACCAGGGACAGTTTAATTCACCTTGTACAGTACTGTAAGACCAAGATACTTTTTTTAAAAGTTATTTAACATTTTATAGAACTTTGTCTACTATGGCAACATGATGTGCTTGGTGAAACTTGGAAAAATACTGCTTGGCCACTTATCTTAAGATAAAGATAGGATAAAGGTTTATCTTTTGCACCTACCTGACCCCCAGGGAAGGCCAATGCTTTCTAAGTTGATGGTTCCCTACAGTAGACTGTACTTTAATTTCAAAGGTAATGTATATTGACCCAAATCAGTTTTGGAATCCAATCTACTGACGAGATGGAGCACATCCTTTTTTCAGGATTTTAGCATCATACGTTTGGTATATTTAGTCCCTAATGCTGAAAGAAATGATCATAGAACATTTGGACACTTTGTGGGCTTGAAATACAAAGCAAATCATGTTCTATGGTACAAGATAAATACAAAACTTAAGCTTTTATTTTAATTAGATTTGTTTATAAAGCATAAGCAATCATTTATTACATTAATATATGTGAAAATAACATTTTAGCATCATACGTTTAGTATATTTAGTCCCTAATGCTGAAAGAAATGATCATAGAACATGACATCTAACCTTACCTGCGGTGTTTTTAATCCCTATTGCTCAATGCACGGTGAAAGCATTCCATACATGTGTCTGACAATGAGGAATGGGCCCCTGAGACAGTCATTTGCCTGTTTCACAAATGATCGTATTTTACTAGAGATTCTGTTTGGGATTCAGATGTGCATTCGGACAGCAATCCTTTTCGAGAAATGATACGTTCTGGATGAGGTCAAAGGTGCTGGAACACTGTATCTAGGATGTGTTTGCAGAGACTGTGTGTCTCCTGCTTCAACGCAGTGATAAACAGATGTGCTCCTTTAATTTATTGGTACATGCCCAGGGCAGTAAGCAGTCTGAGGATTTATTTCCAGATGGCATAGAGCAGTGAAGCAGTGAAGTAGTGCAAAACACTGGATCATTATATTATTAGAATCTATTCTACTTAAATTATTACATTATACTCAATTTGAGTTCATTTTAAAAAGTAAAAGGTAATGAAAGGAATGCATTTTCATAAGAAAGATAATACCGATATGCATGTGATAATCTTCCTTATATCATGTAGTGCGTCATTTGGACACTTGGTGGGCTTGAAATACAAAGAAAATCATGTTCTATGGTACAAGATAAATACAAAACTTAATGTTTTATTTTAATTAGATTTGTTTATAAAGCATAAGCAATCATTTATTACATTAATATATGTGAAAATAACATTTTAGCATCATATGTTTAGTATATTTAGTCCCTAATGCCGAAAGAAATGATCATTTGTTTAACATGCACGGGTCTGTCTCAAAGGATGCAGTACTCCTGAAGGGTCTCAAACCCTACATTTCGGATGCCTAGCTGTATCCCTCACATGTGGCACCTCAGAATGACTTCTAACCTTACCTGTGGTGTATTCAGTCCCTATTGCTCAATGCACGGTGTACATACTGCATACATGTGTCTTGAGAATGAGGAATGGGCCCCTGAGACAGTCATTTGCCTGTTTCACAAACAGGGACCTGGACCTAGACCTGGCCCGTACAGGGCTCAAACCCGCGACCTTGGCGTTATTAGCACCACGCTCTAACCAACTGAGCTAACCGGCCTCACGACAGTGCTCCTCTCTGTGCTGCAAAAAATCAAACTCAGGGAATTTCTTTTGTCCTCCTTTGAATAGAAAGCCGTGTAATTCAGTGTACGGGCTTTCTCGTGCAGTTTCATGGTTCTTGTAACCCAAATCCTACACTGGCCTGAAGTGCCCCCCCATTTCACAGCATTTTTCAGCTGATTTAAAATGTACCTAAAGGAGAAGCATTATTGAAGACCATCAATTACCAAGAGCTTTTGTCAAAGGTTTTGGTGGTCATTTTGAATGACCACAGAGCGCTGTGACCTCGGTTTTACATCTCATCCAAAATTCAGCGCCCTTTTACAACACAGCGTCTCCGTCACTATACTGGGGCATTGGGACCCGCACAGACCTCAGGGTGAGCGCCCCCCCGCCGGCACCATTAACACCGCTTCCAGCTGGAAGCTTTGTTTTTCCCTGTAGCTCATCCTCATCCAGGTACTGACCTGGCTCACACCTGCTTAGCTTCAGTGGGTTTTCAGTTGCGAGTTCCAAGGGGATGCAAGTGATGGAGCCGCTCGCTGCAAAAGCCACTGCATTGGCCGGGAATCGAACCCGAGCCTCCCGCGTGGCAGGCGAGAATTCTACCACTGAACCACCAATGCTCAGTGCCTGGGCCTTCAAAAAAGACGCTTTTTTGGTGCTCTGTGCAAAACGCGTCGACATCTGCTTCCAGCTGCAAAATGCCATTTGCGGACGCTGAAGAACTTATTTCCAAGGCAGCGGGTACAAGCGATTGGGCGTTTTAAAACCACCAGGAACAGCAAAGAGGCGCGCTTCTTTGCTTGTGCCGAAACACACCGACTGAAGGCGGACAACGTAGTCGGCAGGTTTGGAACCTGTGCGGGGAGACCCCGATGGATTTCTAGTCCATCGCCTTAACCACTCGGCCACGACTACAGCAAGCCCCGCCGCCGCTGCGTTCTTGCTACAATCTTACCTGGATCGCGAGGCGCCGGCGGAAGCCTATTTCAAAGTCGTTCTCCGTTTCAAAAAAACATTTCCAAAATACAAGCCTTGCAGACAGACACGCCTCAGAGGACTTAAGGGTGGCTTCATGTCGGAATGATAAAGTCTCCCCGTCCGGACATGAAAATGCCACTTTGTTACACACAAAAAAAGAATCAACAACAGAGAAATGCCCACAAGCATTTGAAAAGCCGCACCACGTCGCACTTGAAATAGCTCTTACATTAGTGGTAGACACAGGAATCGCCTTTTTATTTACGCTCTTACCAACGCGATGGAAAGCAAAACAAAGCAAAGCAGAGCAAAACAAAACGAACAAACGAAAACCCTCAAGTCCCGCACTTGCATATAACGCTGTTACGTGACCAAGCGGTATTGTACGTCATCCTAGCACTGCACCCCGGGTCGTACGGAATATGGGAACGAGCACACGCCACGAATCGTCTCGAATCACTCCCTACAGCTGTAAGGCGCCTTGAAGCGTGCACCCCCAACATTCTTCTTTGCGCATCTGTGAAAGGTAAACTCTTGAGCAAACTCTGAACCAGCTCTAAGGAAACTAATCCGATTAGACGTTACTTTGACTCATCCTTTAAGGGACCCTTGTTAATTGGAGAAATCAATGATTTCGAATGAATTCTGTATGCGTTAAAAGACAGCTATACACAGAAAACATGCAGGACACTGCTCATGATGTTTCCCGAGCCGAAACACAGTGCGTTTTTCCAAGCCATTTGACAAAGCCCGCCCACTGAAAACTGCAGCAGATCGTGTAAAGGCGTTCAACTTTGTAACTACTGCACGCACAGGAAGCAGAATAAATTCCTCTTTTCAAACTGTCAAAGGTTTGCTGCAGGACATCGCACAATCTCTTTTGAACGGGGACAAACGATTTCTTATGGGGCGCAGTAAGTACAGACGTTTATAAAGCTCCACTCATGCCGACGATGCAGCATGAAGAAGCGCAACCTAACGTTTGACAGACAAAAGCCGGGCGCCGCTACGAGCAATATGAAATCAAACTGACAGCACACGGCGTTTCGCGCTGACTCAAAAGTGATCTCGACAGACGATGTTCTCTGCATAACGCTGAAAGAGCTAAAGAGCGTTTCTGTTGAGATGTAACCCATTGGGCAAAAGACGTATAATATACGTCCATTAAACGCATATCTTAGACGTCTAAATGTGGTCTACAATTCGTCTAGAATGAAATTCTAATATACGTCTAAAGTTAAACGTCAATTATACGTCTATATTTAGACGTTCATTATACATAAATGGTTGGAGTTCTATTATACGGATAAATTTAGAGGACTATTATACATATATGGTTGGAGTTCCGGATAACTTTAGAGGTCTATTATACGTATATGGTTAGAGGTCTATTATACGTATAACTTTAGAGGTCTATTATACGTATATGGTTAGAGGTCTATTATACGGATAACATTAGAGGTCTATTATACGTATATGGGTAGAGGTCTATTATACATCAAAGATAGATTTTATAGGTGTAGAAACAAGTAAAACAAGCCAATGATTAGGTTTAGAAATGTATTCTGAAAATACACATTCACACCTGAAACATATGTATTTCAAATTATACATTGTATACAATCAATCAACAATCAACATATGGGCAATAATCATAAAAACACAACTAGTCTTAAACTTCAGCTACAAATTCTGGTAACATGGCAATATACAGTATAGTAATGACAAACACAAAACTAATTACATTAACACACTAACTCAAAACCACATTTTGATTCAAATATACATTTTAAAATGTACAACTTCTATATTTCCAAGAAAAAAATATTACATAAAATATAAAATATTACAATGGAAGTTAAGACGATTTTTGTCCACTATTTGCAAACCCTGTCTAATTGTCCTAACAGTTAGAACCAAAAACCTATTATTTTCAGAGTCCAGATCTCTTGGCCCCCTGCCTTGCATATGCATTCTTCAAGTAACACATTGCGTGCTCCTTTATTTCTTTTTCTGTTGATGTAGGGTGGGACTTCAGCACCGCAGCTAGGAGAAAATTATATAATATTACTTCCCAAATAAATGATGATTAATATCTTCTTTAGTATAATCTAAAAAATGAACGGTTTACTAAGCTCAAAGCTGAAATAAATGTATAGAATTTGGCTTGCATCATAGCAGTTGAGCAATAAAGTCTGTCCTAATTAAAGAGTACCCAAAGTTTGAAAGTACAACATAGAATAAGAATAAGAGAAACGGCAAAACAATTTTGTGTCATCTTCCCCATTCACACTATATTATGTGCCATTTTTTTGCTTATTCACATACTATTTTAATCAAAATAATATTAAGAAAGATCTGTATGTATTCAGATAGTATTATTATTGTTCATACTTACTCGTCAAAAGAGGATTGCTGAGATATTTTCGGATATACTTCTACGTTTGAAAAACGTGTCCAAAATGGTGACCAACGAATACTAGCAATGCATTGTGGTATATAACCGGAAAATATGCTGGGTTCGATATTTTCTCAACGTATGCGTTTATTAATGTTGTCGATATTATGGTTGAAATTTAACATTGATAATACATCGCTGCTATGAGCTGATGTGCAATTTTAACGCATGCAATAAGTAAGGATCGGTCACTGTTGTATGGTATTATATATAATGACATTATGGAATAGGATGGGGACAGGCCTGGCATCACGGGGGGAGGGGGGAATGTCGCCCCTTCAGTTTTGGGCAAAAAGTTTTACCTAACTTAATTTGCACCCTAAAAAAATAGTTGTACTTTGTCAATGGTCAGACAACACTAAATGACACGAACAGTCACTCAGTCTGTTTGATGGGCAGGAGGGCTATCCGTCCAGGAACTGCACATATTATTGAGTGTCAACATTACGATCCTGTTTGCTCAGGTGGACCGATTCCTTGCAGTAGTTTATCATTATACTTAAAATCGTTATATAACTAGGACTAGTTATAGCAGTCTGTGCTTTCTGTTGGTTTTACAACATTTTTTTCTTAACGATTCAGAACGTCCATGTAGCTGCAAAAATGAACGCTTATGGTACTTTTCGCTCCAGGCAATACAAACCTTGAGAGTGACGAAAAATGTGAAACTGAACTTCATCGCAAATACCAGATTGCTAGTCGTTATCTTCTATCATGAAGCACTAATCAATGGCATAGCTGCGAGATTTCATTTGGGTAGCTGCACCGTACAGCTCCGTTTCAACCGAAATATCACTCCCCCCTCAGAATTTCAGACGCCCCCCTACAGATTTTTCCTCGGGCACCGCGCACTGATGGGGGACTTTTGTCAAGAAAATAAAAATAGAAACTCTATAGGCACTCAAACATTTTACTGTTTTTTTTCAGGCAGGTGGCAAGACCCCCTCAGCAAAACCCTTGTATGCCAAGCTGTGGGCATTGATTCGGCGAAATTACGGCTATACGTATATATACGTCGCCTCGACGTATAATCAACGTCGAATTGCAACCGTAAAATCGACGACATGAATAAACGCATATATAACGTCGAAAAAACATCTAACACAGTGCCTGAGGCTTTTTACTGTATGTATCGTGTGTGCCGCAATTAGGAGTATACGGCACTCTGCACAGTGTACGAAGTAAATTATTTTCGCAGTAATTAATTTATTATATTTACTATATTTATTATACACGTGTAAATTATTTGCTGCGAAAATAATTTACTTCGTACACTGTGCAGAGTGCCGTATACTCCTAGTTGCGGCACACACGATACATACAGTAAAAAGCCTCAGGCACTGTGTTAGATGTGTTTTCGACGTTATATATGCGTTTGTTAATGTCGTCAATTTTACGGTTGCAATTCGACGTTGATTATACTTCGAGGCGACGTATATATACGTATAGCCGTAATTTCACCGTAAATATACGTATATTCGACGAATCAATGCCCACTGGGAACAAGCTCGCTTCTTTCTACCATGATGTCACCATGACCAAATCTGTCTTTAAACACCTTGCTCAGTCTCTAACGAGACTGTCAAAAATTGCTTTCGCCGATTGTATTGCAAACCGGCGGAAGCGGGGTATTGGGAAAAGTTTTCAACTAGCAATAATCACGCCTCGGCTAACCCTCACAGGCTACGATACTGCCACTGCGCAAAGCTGACGGTTGCCAGGCAACCGCGGGGATCCTATGGAAATCGTTATCAATCGTCTCATGGCATGTCGTTGCTGTAACGCTTCATATTTGTCGTCTTCTTCTAGCTTGAGGTTTTGAAGAATTTCATGACAGACAAGGGCTCCGTTGGGAACAAAGAAACCCGTTGATTCTTTTCAGCAGCAGAAATACAACCCTTTAAATACAAGATGACAGAACAATGACGAAGGGCATGCCGGGAGGAACTCATGCACTACAGAGGAAAGGGGGCGGGCACGTACAGTTCACATTCAAGCCACAAGTACTCTTCTCGGATGTTGCACAAACAAATCCTAACGTCTTGAAAGCATTGCGGCATGTTTGTGTCCCACTTCCCGTGGCTGCAGGACAACTGACATGAACGGACAAACACAATCTGTGGCGTTTAGCGTGACATAGTCTTGCAGGCATCGTGCTGTCTCACTGCAATACTATACCGCTGGAGGAAACAGTCCATCTGGCCATGAAACTCATTTGAACATCTAGCTACAGCAACTAACAATATCATGATTTATTCAGGATGTGTGGAATCAGCACGTCCCGGAGACAGCTTCCGAAATCGTGAGCATTCTCTGGTGGTAGGGGCGTTCAAGATGGCGCTCAGGTGGGAGGTAAAGTTTAGTGGTTGAGGATTTTTTTTGAGTTTTTCATGACCTGAATGTTAATTTTTGCTTTTTTTGACTACAGAAAAATAAAGACTTAACACTACTTGTTTAAACTTATAATTGAAAGAAAAAAAAACGATTTTTTTTAGGTTTAAGAATTTCGATATGAGTAACACTGGGAAAAGAAAAGAGAGTGCTGGGTCTTCGAAGGAGAAGTCTAAGAAACCTCAATCGTATATGTATAGCACTACAAGAAAATTGATGGCAACTAAAGGGAAAAGTGAAGCAGCTGGAGGGGACGTGGAAAGAGTGCTTGAGATGCGCTCAAGTGAGACTCAGCTGCCAGAGGAAGAGCCGGAGTCCCTGCCCAGCACACCTGTGAAAACCCCGGCAGCCAAGAGAGGAAGGGGCGAGCTGACGCTGGAGGAGCTCCAGACCAACATCTTCAACATGATGGCACAGATCATGGGTGAGCTGAAGGAAATGATTTGATCTAATACAGTCGCAATCGAAAGTCTTAAAAAGTCCATGGACTGTGTGTTTAAAGAGGTTGAAGACTTAAAGAGTGAAGTAAAAGTTCTTAAACAAGTAAATACCAAACAAGAAAAGCATATTAAAGAACTTGAATTGAAAGTGAACGATGTAGATAGATACCGTCGATGATGGAATTTAAAATTATTTGGAGTTAAAGAGGAACGTGATAAGGACCTTGTTGCAACAGTGAAGGGTATCTGTAAAAGGACCCTGCCGGACCAGGAGGACGTAATATCGGCCTTTGACTTTGTTCACAGGCTCGGGAGAGCGAACATGTCTGAGCAAGTGCGCCCCAGATCGATTATAATACAGTTCACCAAGAGGACGGCGAGGGACATGCTGTGGCGAGCGGCGAGGGGGAATGAGTATTTGAATGGGAACAAACTGAGGTTTGCAGAGGACCTGTCTGCCGCGGACAGGAGCACCAGGAACCAGCTGTGGCCCCAGGTTGAAGCTGCCAGAAGAGAGGGGAGGAGAGCCTACTTTGTGGGAGCGAGGGCCTTTGTGGACGGGAAGGAGATTTGCTCCCAGTGACTGCTCAGTTAATGATTATGTTTGGTTATATTTGTTATACCAGTATATACTAGTGTTTCTTTAGTGTTAGTTTGGAATGGTGTAGTTAAGTGTTAAGGACTGTTATAGTTCTGGTTCTTTGAAAAACTCAATAGTTTAGACAGTCTTAGAGTTAGTTATTTGCTTTTGTGTATGTCTTTTTCATGAATGCCAGAGGTACTCGAAATGTTGTTAAAAGAAAAACTGTGTGCTGAGTTTTATTTTTTACAGGAAACGCATGCATGTTGAAACTAAAGTTTATAAATAATTGAGAAATATTAAAGCAAGGAAAATATGATACGTGTAAAATATACAATTTGATCACATAATTACTTAATTACCTCTGGTAGTTAAATGCTTTTTTCTGCTGCGTTTTTTTTCTCTTGTACATGACTCCGATCCTCTTGTTGTATTTGTATTTGTAAATTCTATGTTTAATAAAAAAAAAATTAAAAAAAGCATTCTCTGGTGGTGTCCTGCAGGCTTCCTGTGGGTGTGCGTTGGTGGTATAGTGGTGAGCATAGCTGCCTTCCAAGCAGTTGACCCGGGTTCGATTCCCGGCCAACGCAGTGGCGAATGTTTTCAAATGCTGTCATGAGCCTTGGATTGTGACTAGCAAAGCGAAGCCTTTAGAAAGAGCTAAAGCACTGAAAAACGGAATTGAGGGAGAATCTTACAGGGGATTCTGAGCGGTGTCTGCATACACGCAGTCCGATACGGGTGCTGAAAGCTTGAGCTACTCTCAATGTCATGCTGGCTTTCCCCGGAGTAAATCTGTTACATTGAAAGAATGCTTCTCGCAGGTTCAAAAAGGGACCCTTGTTAATTGGAGAAATCAATGATTTCGAATGAATTCTGTATGCGTTAAAAGACAGCTATACACAGAAAACATGCAGGACACTGCTCATGATGCTTCCCGAGCCGAAACACAGTGCGTTTTTCCAAGCCATCTGACAAAGCCCGCCCACTGAAAACTGCAGCAAATCGTGTAAAGACGTTCAACTTTGTAACTACTGCACGCACAGGAAGCAGAATAAATTCCTCTTTTCAAACTGTCAAAGGTTTGCTTTGCGAACACTGCAGGACATCGCACAATGTCTTTTGAACGGGGACAAACGATTTCTTATGGGGCACAGTAAGTACAGACGTTTAAAAAGCTCCACTCATGCCGACGATGCAGCATGAAGAAGCGCAACCTAACGTTTGCATTCCTAGCAAATTCCTTTTATTTTTTGATAAATAAAGACAGTCTTGTTTAACAAACAACACACACAGCATTTTACATTGTCAATTCAATTCAAATCAATGTATTTCTATATAGCGCCTTTCACAACAAGGTTGTCCCAAGGCACTTAACAATGCAAGTTGTTAAGAGCCTTGTGTCTAATATGCCGCCTAGGTTACGTGCTGTCTCTTTGAGGCAAATGTTTAAATCCTCTGAGTTAAGTGCTGAAGTTATAGTAGTCCTATCAGTATTGTTGCTTCCGATCAACAGATCCTCATTTTTCTCAGAGTTGAGTAACAAAAAGTTTTCACACATCCAAGTATTTCCTTCCTTAATGCATTTAACTAAACTGATAATAGAAGAGTTGTCGTTTGGTGTAAACAAAATGTTTATTTGAGTGTCATCAGCATATGAATGAAAGTTCATATTATTTTTTCATATTATCCTACCTAGCAGCAGCATGTAGAGAGAGAGAGCAATATTGGTCCCAGCACTGATCTTCTGGTACCCCAAATTGAACTGGTGACATTGATGAAGCAGTACAATTATTAGATATTTGAACATAATGAAAACGATGAGTAAAATGTGAAGTAAACCACTGAAGGACGGTTCCAGATAAGCCAACCTCAAACTCAAGCCTGTGTAACAAAACAGAGAGGTCAACCGTGTCAAAGGCAGCTCTAAGATCTAGAAGCACAAGCACTGTTGCATTCCCCACATCAGTAGCTAAGAGAATATCATTTACGACTCTCGTTAATGCAGTTTCAGAAACCAGACTGAAATTTCTCAAGTATATTATTTGAATCCAGATACGATTGACGTTGGGCAACAACTATTCTCCCAAGACTTTTAGATTGAAATGGGACCTTTGAGACAGGCCTGTAGTTGTTAAGAACTTGTGGATCCAAATTTGACTTCTTAAGGAGCGGTCTAACAACCGCTACCTTAAATTGATCAGGTACAACGCCTGACGCAAGCGATGCATTCATCATACTAATTATAGGTCCTGCCAGTCCTTCGAGGGAATCTTTGACTAGCTGAGTGGGGATGGGATCTAGCGAACAGGTGGTTGACTTTGTCTTATGTCTGTGTTTATGAGTCCACCATAAGAAGAAATCTGAACAGGAGTGGTGATCATGCGAGGTCACCATGGAGGAAACCACTGCTCTCCCCCCAAAAAAAACCACCACTGCCCCTCTCAAGTTTGCTAAAGACCACATGGATGTTCCACAGCAACTCCTGGAACAATGTTCTGTGGACAGACGTGACAAAAGTTGAACTTGTTGGTAAATGTGCACAGCCTTATGTTTGGAGATAACAAAACACTGCATACCAACTCCAAAACCTCATCCCACCTGGGAAGCATGGCGGAGGCTGTACGGCTTGCAATCATCGAGGGACCGATGAATTCCAAGATGTATCAGGAAAATCTACAGCAGAATGTCAGGGTGTCTGCCTGTGATCTAAAACTCGAAAGACGCTGGGTCATGCAGCATGACAAAAACAAAGGAGTACATCAACAACAGAGTGGCTGAAACAGAAGAAATTCCGTATTTTGGGATGGCCAAGTAAGAGTCCTGACCCCAATCCCATTGAAGTACTGTGGCGTGATCTGAAGCAGGCCGTTCAGCGCAAGACATCCCAAAAATATACATGACTGAAACAGTTTTTCATAGAGGAATAGGCCAAAATACCTCCTAACCGCTGCTCAGGTCTGACCAGCCGCTACAGAAAGTAGGGGTTGAGGTTTTTGTCATAAAGGAGGTTCCACTAGCTCCTTAATATAAGGGTTCACGTACTTTTTCCATCAATGACCTTGATTGTTTAAACCATTTGGTCAATAAAGAAACAGCAATGTCAAATGTTGGGCGTGTGTTGTTTGTGAAATCAGACTCTCTTTATTAATAATTATGACTTAGATAAAGATAAGATCACATGTTAGGAGCCATTCATGCAGAAATCCACATCATTCCGAAGGGCTGTTTACAAAAGTTTTTCTCCCAACTGTATGTGAGAGAAAAGCAGAGACGCTCACTGAGTAAGGTGGGGTTGTAGCTTTGCAAATCACAAGGACATTTGTACGCTCAAAATGGGACAGGAGCACCCCAGATGGGACTCAAACCCACAATCCCTGGCTTAGAAGGCCAGTGTCTTAGCCATTAGGCCACTGGGGCACACTGGGGAAAGTTAGGCAGCAGAAGGTTTACTGTGACCTGAGAAGGACTGGCATCCAATCACGGTGGTACACACACACACGCTCTCACTCATCTGAGCTACACGGCTACCAAGATGATCTCAGGTGCGCCGAGCTGGTACGGAACATATTGAACTGATCGACGGCGAATTGTCTCTCAGACAGGCTTTTCACCTCTGAGCTCCCTGACTGACAGTGATCAGCTAGGTAGTGAAACAGTCAGCTGCTTCTAAGCCTTAAACAGCTGCATCGCGGTGCTTCCACAGAGAGATGATTTGAAAGCCAAACATCGCCCATTGGGAACACCTTACGATCACTAGTTTAAGAGACTCTTAAGGTCTTGCAGAGGTGCCTGTCTAATAGCATGCGCTTTGCAAGCTATAGGTGTTTAGGCTGAGGCAGAATGCCTGTTAACAAAATGTTTTTCTAAAGGGGCCTCGCACTCTTTTCCAAGCAATGGTCACCATCCCCACCGAGTGTCACAATGTAGTCATGTCCTAGGACGTCACCTGTTAGTCTCCATTTGTCTGCCACCAACACTTTAGGTTACGGGGTCACAACCGCACCCCGGAGACCAGAGGAGCCGTTGGCGTTCTGGCGGCGCAGATTGGGCTGAAGGTGGGGCGCTTGAATCTCGCTGTTGGAGGCCGTCTGAAACTGACCCAAGCCTTTCCCTTGAATTAAATGTAAATAAGAAATGAACCCCAGATGCACATGGAATTAATCACGTGTTTCCTTTGAGCCGTTTCAGAGACTGCTCCAGAGTTTACCTTGCACAGATGCGCAAAGATTAATGATGGGGGTGCACGCTTCCAGGCGTCTTACAACTGTAGGGACTGATTAGAGACAATTCGTAGCTTGTGCTCATTTCCCTCTATTCCCCGTGTTGCAGTGGTAGGATGACGTAAATTCCTGCTTCGACACTTAACGGGATTATAATCAAGTGCAGGAGCTGAGGGCTTTAGTTTTGTTTCGTTTTCCATGGCGTTCGTAAGCGCGCAAATCAAAGGCAATTCCTGCGTCTAACACGAATGTAAATGCTTTTGAAAGTGCAGTGTGGTGCAGCTTGTAAAATCCTTGTCCACATTTTTGGTTTGTTGATGTTTTTTCTGTCTGCCAAAGTTGCATTTTGACATCCGGACTGGGGGACTTTACCATTTGAACGTGAAGCCAGCCTTAAACCCTCTGAGGCGTGTCTGTCTGCCGGCACGAATCTTGTGAAAGGTATTTTTTTTTAACGAAGACCAACTTTAAAAAGGTTTCCGCAGCCACCTCGCAGTCCGTGTTTGATTATAGGAGGAATGCGGCGGCATTGAGCTCGCATTTGTCGTGCTCGAGTGGTTAAGGTGATGGGCTCGAAATGCGTTGGGGCTTCCCCGCGCAGGTTCGAAACCTGCCGACTCCGGCGTCTGCCGCACGTCGCCTTGTGCCTGCGCGGCAGAGGCGAAGTGCCGCTTCTCCTTTCCTGGTACTATAACAACGCGAAATCGTTTGGACCCGCTGCCGTGGAAATCAATTCTTCAGATAACCACGCATTTTGCGTTCGCACCTCTGGTGCTCTACTTATGCCTTTGAAAACCTAATGAATAAAGCTGAAAGAACCGACACGATATGTAGGTGCTGGTAAAGCACGCAGTAAAGAACTGTTAACAGCAAGGGTTTCAGTGGGTTAACTGAGGAGAAGGCGTGATCGCTAATTGTTGACTTTTTATTTGGTGTTAGAAACACTCTTACTGTGCATGACGTGCAACAAATGTAGCCACAGAAATTGCATCACGCTTTCATGTATGCTATTGCAGACACCAACGTTGCCTAGATAGAAAACCGAAATAGCCGTGGGTTTGCTTGCTGGTCTGAAGGATCTCTCTTCGAATCTCTATCATTTGTCAATGAAAGTAAAAGGCGCTGCAATCTCATACGTTCAGAATCAAACCCGCAGCTGTTGTTCGACTTTATTTCTTGACTAATTACAACTGAGTGTCGCATGAGCAGTTACGTAAACTTGTCTGGTATATTTGAACACAAATGCCGTTCTTCAATTAAAACTAACAGTACATTGTCAGGGACATTCAGTTCTATACAAACAAGAGACAGACAAGAGAATATTTCTACCGTTCATGTGGACTACGTGTTGACTTACTGATCGGAATAATTGAAAGGTTCGGGCTCATAGCCGATGCAGTGCGTGCTAATTAGAACAGCAACGCTGAGCTCTCAGCACCGTACTGAGCCCAGGTGTTTTTCTAAAGCTGTCAGGTGCAGTTCATTTACATGAAGGAAATCTCTTACTGGGTACGATTACAATGCAGTAAGTAGCACAGACTACTTAGGGAGTAGCCCGATGCGTTTAAAAAACGACCCGAGCCAGGCAGGAGTCGAACCTGCAATCTCCTGATCCGTAGTCAGACGCGTTATCCATTGCGCCACTGGCCCTGGTGTGACACTGCAGGACTGTAACCCAGTGAGATCAGCACTGCAACTAGTAAAATATTACCCCCGGTCCATTCTTTTCCAAAAGTGAGAAACACCTGTTTTCTACATCTTGTCTGTTTTAAAACCATATCTCTTTAAACCAAACCAAGAGTTTGTCTTTTGCACTGATATTCTGATTCATTTCGATTTCAAAGAAAAAAAAAACATTATCTTCCAAAGCATCATAAAATTGTCCATTCTTCCAGACTCTACTTCTCTCTTGTAGTAGTACAGCAGACCTTTCCAGGTGAGCAGATCACAGAGTCCGAAATATGCTTCCTCCATCAAGCAAAGTACCTGAACATGACTCTGTCTTCATAAAAGCGCCCCTGTAATAAAGAAATTAAATCCGAAATCAAGAGGGCAGTTGCCTACTGAAGTTCAAGAAGTCATCAATTTTAACCTAGCAACACATTAAAGGCTGCATCTATACAAGTACGATTCTAGAAATGCTCACCAGATTACGTTTTAAGAAGGAACTGCGCCTCAGGTTCCGCCGAGATCTTAACTTGGATGGCAGGATTCAGAGTCCAGAGTGTGGACTGATGGCGCACGGAGGGTCCACATACTGTGGATCCCTCAGTTTTCTTCCGCGTGTTTAAACCGCCAGCGTGTGACTCCCCTGTCCCCGTGACCTCATTGCTCTGCTCTCTCCTCTGTGCAGCCGAGCCCGATTCACGGTAAAGTGAAAAAAAAGATGCCCTCAACGTGGGATTTACTCTGGATCGAGGATAGATGTCACCTTTTTATCGTTGAACAGGATGTATGTGATGTGGCGACTAGGTTCAATTTTGTATCCTCTTTAAAAGATTAAGGACTGGGGTGAGCGTGATTTACCACCCTTTCAGCTAAGATCCCGACATGAGCACCGTTTAAGCTGCATAGACTCGGTCGTTTAACTCTTCTCCATTAGCAGGGTTAAGGTTAAGGAAAAAAAACATTGCTGACTTCTTTTTTTTTGCCAGCCGCTAGCGCTGATTAGCAATGTTTGTATTTCATGTTTTGCAAATTCCATCAATTTTAAGAAAAACAAGTCGCGTTAAAGACAGGAAATGAATACTTGCATTTAATTAAGTCTAGCCGTAGGCGGTTGTCTGTAAGGACCAGTTCTGTTCGAGAAGACAGAACAAAGAAGGCACCACTGGAATTCGGACTCAGGATCTCCTGTTTAAGAGACAAGCGCTTTAACCAACTAAGCCACGGCGCCCCGGGAGGGTTGTCCTTTTGCAGCCACTTGGACACACCACTCAGACACATCTGCATTCGGTGTGTGCTCCGCCTGCTCGCTGAGCAAGTTGCCACCTTTACATACAATAGCAACATCGACACCAAGAGAAAGGATGACAAATGGCTTTTATCTGGAACTTTTCATGTCCAAGGAGCTCAATGTGCTTTCTGTGTACAACAGGGCCACTGAACTCCACACTGGCCACTGAACCACAGCAGTGGCTTGCTGGCTTGACATCTCCCAAGGAAAATGTTGAAATCGCATGTGGAACAGGAAAATGACCCTCGAGTACGAGGGGAAAAAAAAGAAAAAGATCATCTGGAGCGTGCCAACCCATGTCCGGACAGCCCAGTTTCATCGACGAGGTGGCTGAGTGGTTGAGGTGATGGACTGCTAATCCATTGTGCTCTGCACGCATGGGTTCGAATCCCATTCTCATCGCTCTCCATGTCTGACACGTGTGCCTGTTCGACGTCGGCCCTCCTGTTGTTTGCTCTGGTGCTAGAGCCGTACATTTTCTAGCGGTGGCTGAACATGGTATAGTAGGCCAACGTCGGTATCGAGCAGTGACAGTAACAGTACTTACTGCGCCCCATAAGAAATCGTTTGTCCCTGTTCAAAAGAGATTGTGCGATGTCCTGCGGCGTTCGCAAAGCAAACCTTTGACAGTTTGAAAAGAGGAATTTATTCTGCTTACTGTGCGTGCAGTAGTTACAAAGTTGAACGTCTTTACACGATCTGCTGCAGTTTTCAGTGGGCGGGCTTTGTCAAATGGCTTGAAAAAACGCACTGTGTTTCGGCTCGGTAAACATCATGAGCAGTGTCCTGCATGTTTTCTGTGTATAGCTGTCTTTTAACGCATACAGAATTCATTCGAAATCATTGATTTCTCCAATTAACAAGGGTCCCTTTTTGAACCTGCGAGAAGCATTCTTTCAATGTAACAGATTTACTCCGGGGAAAGCCAGCATGACATTGAGAGTAGCTCAAGCTTTCAGCACCCGTATCGGACTGCGTGTATGCAGACACCGCTCAGAATCCCCTGTAAGATTCTCCCTCAATTCCGTTTTTCAGTGCTTTAGCGCTTTCAAAAGGCTTCGCTTTGCTAGTCACAATCCAAGGCTCATGACAGCATTTGAAAACATTCGCCACTGCGTTGGCCAGGAATCAAACCCGGGTCAACTGCTTAGAAGGCAGTTATGCTCACCACTATACCACCAACGCACACCCACAGGAAGCCTGCAGGACACCACCAGAGAATGCTTTTTTTAATTTTTTTTTTATTAAACATAGAATTTACAAATACAAATACAACAAAAGGATCAGAGTCATGTACAAGAGAAAAAAAACGCAGCAGAAAAAAGCATTTAACTACCAGAGGTAATTAAGTAATTATGTGATCAAATTGTATATTTTACACGTATCATATTTTCCTTGCTTTAATATTTCTCAATTATTTATAAACTTTAGTTTCAACATGCATGCATTTCCTGTAAAAAATAAAACTCAGCACACAGTTTTTCTTTTAACAACATTTCGAGTACCTCTGGCATTCATGAAAAAGACATACACAAAAGCAAATAACTAACTCTAAGACTGTCTAAACTATTGAGTTTTTCAAAGAACCAGAACTATAACAGTCCTTAACACTTAACTACACCATTCCAAACTAACACTAAAGAAACACTAGTATATACTGGTATAACAAATATAACCAAACATAATCATTAACTGAGCAGTCACTGGGAGCAAATCTCCTTCCCGTCCACAAAGGCCCTCGCTCCCACAAAGTAGGCTCTCCTCCCCTCTCTTCTGGCAGCTTCAACCTGGGGCCACAGCTGGTTCCTGGTGCTCCTGTCCGCGGCAGACAGGTCCTCTGCAAACCTCAGTTTGTTCCCATTCAAATACTCATTCCCCCTCGCCGCTCGCCACAGTATGTCCCTCGCCGTCCTCTTGGTGAACTGTATTATAATCGATCTGGGGCGCACTTGCTCAGTTCGCTCAGACATGTTCGCTCTCCCGAGCCTGTGAACAAAGTCAATGGCCGATATTACGTCCTCCTGGTCCGGCAGGGTCCTTTTACAGATACCCTTCACTGTTGCAACAAGGTCCTTATCACGTTCCTCTTTAACTCCAAATAATTTTAAATTCCATCATCGGCGGTATCTATCTACATCGTTCACTTTCAATTCAAGTTCTTTAATATGCTTTTCTTGTTCGGTATTTACTTGTTTAAGAACTTTTACTTCACTCTTTAAGTCTTCAACCTCTTTAAACACACAGTCCATGGACTTTTTATGACTTTCGATTGCGACTGTATTAGATCGAATCATTTCCTTCAGCTCACCCTTGCTCTGTGCCATCATGTTGAAGATGTTGGTCTGGAGCTCCTCCAGCGTCAGCTCGCCCCTTCCTCTCTTGGCTGCCGGGGTTTTCACAGGTGTGCTGGGCAGGGACTCCGGCTCTTCCTCTGAGTCTCACTTGGGCTGCGAGCGCTCGCGTACGAGCGCATCTCCAGCACTCTTTCCACGTCCCCTCCAGCTGCTTCACTTTTCCCTTTAGTTGCCATCAATTTTCTTGTAGTGCTATACATATACGATTGAGGTATCTTAGATTTCTCCTTCGAAGACCCAGCACTCTCTTTTCTTTTCTCAGTGTTACTCATATCGAAATTCTTAAATCTAACTACCAACTACTGTTAAGTCCTTATTTTTCAGTAGTCAAAAAAAGCAAAAATTAACATTCAGGTCATGAAAAACTCAAAAAAAACTCCTCAACCACTAAACTTTACCTCCCACCCCTGAGCGCCATCTTGAACGCCCCTACCACCAGAGAATGCTCACGATTTCGGAAGCTGTCTCCGGGACGTGCTAATTCCGCACATCCTGAATAAATCATGATATAGTTAGTTGCTGTAGCTAGACGTTCAAATGAGTTTCATGGCCAGATGGACTGTTTCCTCCAGCGGTATAGTATTGCAGTGAGACAGCACGATGCCTGCAAGACTATGTCACGCTAAACGCCACAGATTTCCGAGGGTTAGGGTTAGGGTTAGGCTCTTGTTATGGCGATTGTGGCCGTCTGCTCTACGAGTCCTCGGTCTCCGCCTGTCTGATTGGCGCTCTTTTCTTTGGGGGGCGGGAAGTGTCCGGCTGCAGGGGATCTTGGGACCTCGCTTTGCATAGCGGCTTCCCAGAGTGCGTCGTTTCTGGCACAGTGTGGCCGGGTGTTTTCCGAGTTATCGAACGGATTGGGCACGCTTGCAAACCGAGAGCCGCAGGCGATGAGCCCGGAGCTGAACGGGCCCCACTGGCTCATTTGTAAGGCCAGGTGCATTGCCAACCACGACCGGCAGGGCAGAGGCCTTGAAGGCGGCCTGGGCTCCTGCAGCTGTGCAGCCACACACTCTGGTTTCTCTTCATCTCGTACAAATCTTTCGCCTTTTACTAAAGATTTCCGTGGAGAGGAGCATGAATTCCATGCAATTTTTGTGCTTCCCTGCCTTCGGGTGGGGCGCAGCTGGGCTGGTCAAAGAGAGAAAACAGAAATATGAAGCATTTCAGCAACGACATGCCATGAGACGATTGATAACGATTTCCATAGGATCCCCGCGGTTGCCTGGCAACCGTCAGCTTTGCGCAGTGGCAGTATCGTAGCCTGTGAGGTTTAGCCGAGGCGCGATTATTGCTAGTTGAAAACTTTTCCCAATACCCCGCTTCCGCTGGTTTGCAATGCAATCGGCGAAAGCAATTTTTGACAGTCTCGTCAGAGAATGAGGAAGGTGTTTAAAGACAGATTTTGTCATGGTAACATCATGGTAGAATGAAACGAGCTTGTTACGTCTCAACAGAAACGCTCTTTAGCTCTTTCAGCGTTATGCAGAGAACAGCGTCTGTCGAGATCACTTTTGAGTCAGCGCGAAACGCCGTGTGCTGTCAGTTTGATTTCATATTGCTCGTAGCGGCGCCCGGCTTTTGTCTGTCAAACGTTAGGTTGCGCTTCTTCATGCTGCATCGTCGGCATGAGTGGAGCTTTTTAAATGTCTGTACTTAATGCGCCCCATAAGAAATGGTTTGTCCCCGTTCAAAAGAGATTGTGCGATGTCCTGCAGCATTCGCAAAGCAAACCTTTGACAGTTTGAAAAGAGGAATTTATTCTGCTTCCTGTGCGTGCAGTAGTTACAAAGTTGAACGTCTTTACACGATCTGCTGCAGTTTTCAGTGGGCGGGCTCTGTCAAATGGCTTGGAAAAACGCACTGTTTCGGCTCGGGAAACATCATGAGCAGTGTCCTGTATGTTTTCTGTGTATAGCTGTTGTGGGCATTTCTCTGTTGTTGATTCTTATTTTGTGTGTAACAAAGTGGCATTTTCATGTCCGGACGGGGAGACTTTATCATTCCGACATGAAGCCACCCTTAAGTCCTCTGAGGCGTGTCTGTCTGCAAGGCTTGTATTTTGGAAATGTTTTTTTGAAACGGAGAACGACTTTGAAATAGGCTTCCGCCGGCGCCTCGCGATCCAGGTAAGATTGTAGCAAGAACGCAGTGGGGACGGGGCTTGCTGTAGTCGTGGCCGAGTGGTTAAGGCGATGGACTAGAAATCCATTGGGGTCTCTCTGCGCAGGTTTGAATCCTGCCGACTATGTTGTCCGCCTCCAGTCGGTGTGTTCCGGCGCAAGCAAAGAAGCGCGAATGAGGAATGGGCCCCTGAGACAGTCATTTGCCTGTTTCACAAATGATCGTATTTTACTAGAGATTCTGTTTGGGATTCAGATGTGCATTCGGACAGCAATCCCTTTCAAGAAATGATACGTTCTGGATGAAGTCAAAGGTGCTGGAACACTGTATTTAGGATGTGTTTGCAGTGATTGTGTGTCTCCTGCTTCAACGCAGTGATATATAGATGTGCTCCTGTAATTTATTGGTACAAGCCCAGGGCAGTAAGCAGTCTGAGGATTTATTTCCAGACGGCATAGAGCAGTGAAGCAGTGAAGTAGTGCAACACACTGGATCATTATATTATTTGAATCTATTCTACTTAAATTATTACATTATACACAACTTGAGTTCATTTTAAAAATTAAAAGGTAATGAAAGGAATGCATGAGGAAGATTATACAGATATGCATGTGATAATCTTCCTTTTATCATGTAGTGCGTCATTTGGACACTTTGTGGGCTTGAAATACAAAGAAAATCATGTTCTATGGTACAAGATAAATACAAAACTTAAGATTTTATTTTAATTAGATTTGTTTATAAAGCATAAGCAATCATTTAATACATTAATATATGTGAAAATGACATTTTAGCATCATATTACATACAGGTCTCTAGCTTCAACACAGTGATATATATATATACTCAGTGATTTATTGGTACATGCCCAGGTCAATAATCAGAATGAGGATTTATTTCCAGACGGGCTACAGGTAGTGTTGTGAAATACTTCAACACACTGGATCGCAGATTTAGACCCCCTGCACTCTTACTCCTTAAAAACCAAAGAAATGAAGATATGTAGCAATCACATTGCAACAGGGCTGACAGTGACTTAATGCTTATACTAGTGGACTTCTGGTACCTTTAGGGTACGGTGTTCCCTGAAGGGCTCTCAAACCCCGCATTTCAGATGCCTAGCTGTTTCGCTGATGTGTTGCACCTCAGAATCACTTTTAAACCTTACCTCTGGTATCTTTAATCCCTATTGCTCAACGCATGGTGAAAGTATTGCATAAATGTGTCTGAAAATGAGCAATGGGCACCTGAGAGACTCATTTGCCTGTTTCACAAATGATCAAATTTGACTAGAGATTCTGTTTGGGATTCAGTTGTGCATTCTGACAGCAATCGCTTTCAAAAAACGATAAATTCTGGATGAGGTCAAGGTGCAGGAACACTGTATTTAGGATGTGTTTGCACTTATTCTGTGTCTCTAGCTTCAACACAGCGATATATGTATATGCTCACTGATTTTTTGGTACATGCCCAGGGCAATAATCATTATGAGGAATTATTTCCAGATGTGCTAGGGGTAGTGTTGTGAAATACTTCAACACACTGGATCGCAGGTTTAAACCGCCTGCACTCTTACTCCTTAAAAACCAACAAATGCAGATATGTAGCAATCATATTGTAGCAGACACTCATTTGCCTGTTTCACAAATGATCATATTTTACTAGAGATTCTGTTTGGGATCCGGATGTGCATTCTGACCGCAATCTCCTTATCGCGGCTTTGCCCTTCTTGGCTCTTTGGACAATATCTCTATCTTGTGGTCGTTGTTGGTAATGTCTAGACAACATCTCCATCTTGTGGTCGTTGTTGGTAATGTCTTCTTATGCCCTTTTTTATTTTAATTCTCTATTAGTTGATTCTAGAATCTCTACAATGGAGTTGAAAACATCAGTTTTATAGCAGACAATATGACATTATTTATAGTCCAATTAGAAACTTATTACCCTGTTTTTAACATAATAACAAATTAAAATTGATTAAAACTAAGTTTGGAACACCAGGGAACATAACAAATGATTTTTAGGAAAACCATGAGGTTCTCTGTGTCCGATGCCTGCAAGGGGAGAAAGCTAGAATCCTTTGATTTTTTCAAAATTTGAAAATAAACATCATTTAACAACAGCTTTCATTCCTAGGAGTGAAAAACAACCATTTTTGAAGACATATTAGTTTCTAAAACACTACAATAAAGTTAAAAACATCCGTTTTATATTACATTATTTTGTGTGAAATTTGTCATTTTTTGCACTATTTTTAATAAAATCTCTAATTAAAAGTGATTAAAATTAAGTTTGGAACAACAAGGAACACAAAAAAAAAGATTTTAAGGAAAAAAATGATGTCTTCTGTGCCAGGTGCCTGCAAGGGGAGAAAGCTAGAATCCTACCCAGGCTCCTGGAGCTCTGTCCTGGCTAAAGGAGGGTGAATCCATCCCCTTCAAAGCTCCATGAAAAAATGATATTTTTAAATTTGAAAAAAAAAACATTATAGAACAACATCTCTTGGTCCACAGAGAGCAACAATCCAACTTTGATGAAAATCCATTGACTGATCCCCGAATCCTGAAGTTTCTTCGCATGATATCAGGCTTGCAACCACTTTCTGGAAAACGATGAAAAATGCCAAAAATGAAAAAGAAGTTATCAATTCTAGAGCCTAAGAGGAAAACAAGACAAATGTATATCTCCAAATAATTTTATGTGCTTCAGAAGAGCCCAGGAAAGTTTTTTGCATACATGAAACCACACCCGTTTGCACGTAAGCAGACATGGTTGCACAAACGACTGCATGAAAGCACGCGTGCATGCGAAGTCATCCTGTTAAGCATTTGAAAAGCCGCACCACGGCGCACTTGAAATAGCTCTTACATTAGTGGTCAACGCAGGAATCGCCTTTTTATTTACGCTCTTACCAACGCGATGGAAAGCAAAACAAACATTCAAATGCTCAACAGGATGATTTTGCATGCACGCGTGCTTTCATGCAGTCGTGTGTGCAACCATGTCTGCTTACATGCAAACGGGCGTGGTTTCATGTATGCAAAAAACTTTCCTGGGCTCTTCTGAAGCACATAAAATTATTTGGAGATATACATTTGTCTTATTTTCCTCTTAGGCTCTAGAATTGATAACTGTTTTTTCATTTTTGGCATTTTTCATCATTTTCCAGAAAGTGGTTGCAAGCCCGATATCATGCGAAGAAACTTCAGGATTCGGGGATCAGTCAATGGATTTTCTTCAAAGTTGGATTTTTGCACTCTGTGGACACAGAGATGTTGTTCTATAATGTTTTTTTTTTTCAAATTTAAAAATATCATTTTTTCATGGAGCTTTGAATGGAATGGATTCACCCTCCTTTAGCCAGGACAGAGCTCCAGGAGCCTGGGTAGGATTCTAGCTTTCTCCCCTTGCAGGCACCTGGCACAGAAGACAATATTTTTTTCCTTAAAATCTTTTTTTTTTGTGTTCCTTGTTGTTCCAAACTTAATTTTAATCACTTTTAATTAGAGATTTTATTAAAAATAGTGCAATAAATGACTAATTTCACAAAAATTAATGTAATATAAAACGGATATTTTCAACTTTATTGTAGTGTTTTAGAAACTAATATGTCTTCAAAAATGGTTGTTTTTCACTCCTATGAATGAAAACTGTTGTTATATGATGTTTTTTTTTTCAAATTTTAAATGATCATTTTTTCATGGAGCTTTGAAGGGGATGGATTCACCCTCCTTTAGCCAGGACAGAGCTCCAGGAGCCTGGGTAGGATTTTAGCTTTCTCCCCTTGCAGGCACCTGGCACAGAAGACATCATTTTTTTCCTTAAAATCTTTTTTTTTTGTGTTCCTTGTTGCTCCAAACTTAATTCTATTCACTTTTAATTAGAGATTATATTAAAAATAGTGCAATAAATGACTAATTTCACTAAAAATACTAAAAGTAATATAAAACGGATGTTTTTAACTTTATTGTAGTGTTTTAGAAACTAATATGTCTTCAAAAATGGTTATTTTTCACTCCTAGGAATGAAAGCTGTTGTTATATGATGTTTATTTTCAAATTTTGAAAAAGCAAAGGATTCTAGCTTTCTCCCCTTGCAGGCATCGGACACAGAGAACCTCATGGTTTTCCTAAAAATCATTTTTTATGTTCCCTGGTGTTCCAAACTTAGTTTTAATCAATTTTAATTTGTTATGTTACAAACAGGGTAATAAAGTCTTAATTGGACTATAACTAATGTCATATTGTCTGCTACAAAACTGATATTTTCAGCTCTATTGTAGAGATTCTAGAATCAACTAATAAAGAATTGAAATAAAAAAAGGGCATAAGAAGACATTACCAACAACGACCACATGATGGAGATATTGTCTAGACATTACCAACAAGGACCACAAGATGGAGATATTGTCTAGACATTACCAACAACGACCACAAGATGGAGATATTTTCCAAAGAGGCAAGAGGGGCAAAGCTGCGATAAGGTAAAATCATTTTTTGAAAGAGATTGTTGTCAGAATGCACATCCGTATCCCAAACAGAATCTCTAGTAAAATATGATCATTTGTGAAACAGGCAAATGAGTGTCCGCTACAATATGATTGCTACATATCTGCATTTGTTGGTATTTAAGGAGTAAGAGTGCAGGTTTAAACCTGCGATCCAGTGTGTTGAAGAATTTCACAACACTACCTCTAGCACATATGGAAATAAATCCTCATAATGATTATTGCCCTGGGCATGTACCAAAAGATCAGTGAGCATATATATATATATATCACTGGGTTGAAGCTAGAAACACAGAATAACTGCAAACACATCCTAAATACAGTGTTCCAGCACCTTTGACCTCATCCAGAACGTATCATTTCTTGAAAGGGATTGCTGTCCGAATGCACATCTGAATCCCAAACAGAATCTCTAGTAAAATACGATAATTTGTGAAACAGGCAAATGACTGTCTCAGGGGCCCATTTCTCATTGTCAGACACATGTATGCAATGCTTTCACTGTGCATTGAGCAATAGGGATCAAAAACACCGCAGGTAAGGTTAGAAGTCATGTTCTATGATCATTTCTTTCAGCATTAGGGACTAAATATACTAAACGTATGATGCTAAAATGTTATTTTTACATATATTAATGTAATAAATGATTGCTTATGCTTTATAAGCAAATCTAATTATAATAAAAGCTTAAGTTTTGTATTTATCTTGTACCATAGAACATGATTTTCTTTGTATTTCAAGCCCACAAAGTGTCCAAATGATGCACCTTTGACCTCATCCAGAACGTATCATTTCTTGAAAGGGATTGCTGTCCGAATGCACATCTGAATCCCAAACAGAATCTCTAGTAAAATACAATCATTTGTGAAACAGGCAAATGACTGTCTCAGGGGCCCATTTCTCATTGTCAGACACATGTATGCAATGCTTTCACTGTGCATTGAGCAATAGGGATCAAAGACAGAATAGAAACAGACGAGGATGGGATTTGAACCCATGCGTGCAAAGCACAATGGATTAGCAATCCATCGCCTTAACCACTCGGCCACCTCGTCAACAACACTGGGCTGTCCTAACTGGGTTGGCGCGCTCCAGATGATCTTTTTCTTTTTTTTCCCTCGTACTCGAGGGTCATTTTCCTGTTCCACATGCGATTTCAACATTTTCCTTGGGAGATGTCAAGCCAGCAAGCCACTGCTGTGGTTCAGTGGCCAGCGTGGAGTTCAGTGGCCCTGTTGTACACAGAAAGCACATTGAGCTCCTTGGACATGAAAAGTTCCAGATAAAAGCCATTTGTCATCCTTTCTCTTGGTGTCGATGTTGCTATTGTATGTAAAGGTGGCAACTTGCTCAGCGAGCAGGCGGAGCACACACCGAATGCAGATGTGTCTGAGTGGTGTGTCCAAGTGGCTGCAAAAGGACAGTGCTCCCGGGGCGCTGTGGCTTAGTTGGTTAAAGCGCCTGTCTAGTAAACAGGAGACCCTGGGTCTGAATCCCAGCAGTGCCTTTTTTTGTTCTGTCTTCTCGAACAGAACTGGTCATTATGGACAACCGCCTACGGCTAGACTTAATTAAATGCAAGTATTCATTTCCTGTCTTTAACACGACTTGTTTTTCTTAAAATGGATGCAACTTGCAAAACATGAAATACAAACCTTGCTAATCAGCGCTAGCAGCTGGCAAAAAAAAAAGAAGTAAGCAATGTTTTTTTTCTTTAACCTTAACCCTCCTAATGGAGAAGAGTTAAACGACCGAGTCTATGCAGCTTAAACGGTGCGCACGTCGGGTTCTTAGCTGAAAGGGTGGTAAATCACGCTCACCCCAGTCCTTAATCTTTTAAAGAGGATACAAAATTGAACCTAGTCGCCACATCACATACATCCTGTTCAATGATAAAAAGGTAACATCTATCCTCGCTCCAGAGTAAATCTCACGTTGAGGGCATATTTTTTTTCACTTTACCGTGAATCGGGCTCGGCTGCACAGAGGAGAGAGCAGAGCAATGAGGTCACGGGGACAGGGGAGTCACACGCTGGCGGTTTGAATACGCGGAAGATCACTGAGGGATCCACAGTATATGGACCCTCCGTGCGCAATCAGTCCGCACTCCGGACTCTGAATCCTGCCATCCGAGTTAAGATCTCGGCAGAACCTGAAGCGCAGTTCCTTCTTAAAACGTAATCTGGTGAGTATTTCTAGAATCGTACTTGTATAGATGCAGCCTTTAATGTGTTGCTAGGTTAAAATTGATGACTTCTTGTATTTCAGTAGGCAACTGCCCTCTTGATTTCAGATTGAATTTCTTTATTACAGGGGCGCTTTTATGATGACAGAGTCATATTCAGGTACTTTGCTTGATGGAGGAAGCTCATTTCGGACTCTGTGATCTGCTCACCTGGAAAGGTCTGCTGTACTACTACAAGAGAGAAGTAGAGTCTGGAAGAAGGGACAATTTTATGATGCTTTGGAAGGTAGTTTTTTTTTCTTTGAAATCGAAATGAATCAGAATATCAGAGCAAAAGACAAACTCTTGGTTTGGTTTAAAGAGATATGGTTTTAAAACAGACAAAATGTAGAAAACAGGTGTTTCTCACTTTTGGAAAAGAATGGACCGGGGGTATTTTACTAGTTGCAGTGCTGAGCTCACCGGGTTGCAGTCCTGCAGTGTTGCACCAGGGTCAGTGGTGCAATGGATAACACGTCTGACTACGGATCAGGAGATTGTAGGTTCGACTTCTGCCTGGCTCGGGTCGTTTTTAAACGCATCAGGCTACTCCCTAAGTAGCCTGTGCTACTTACTGTATTGTAATTGTACCCAGTAAGAGATTTCCTTCATGTAAATGAACTGCACCTGACAGCTTTAGAAAAACACCTGGGCTCAGTACGGTGCTGAGAGCTCAGCGTTGCTGTTGTTCTAATTAGCACGCACTGCATCGGCTATGAACCCGAACTTTTCAATTATTCCGATCAGTAAGTCAACACGTAGTCCACATGAAAGGTAGAAATATTCTCTTGTCTGTCTCTTGTTTGTATAGAACTGAATGTCACTGACAATGTACTGTTAGTTTTAATTGAAGAACGGCATTTGTGTTCAAATATACCAGACAAGTTTACGTAACTGCTCATGCGACACTCAGTTGTAATTAGTCAAGAAATAAAGTCGAACAACAACTGCGAGTTTGATTCTGAACGTATGAAATTGCAGCGCCTTTTACTTCCATTGACAAATGATAGAGATTCGAAGAGAGATCCTTCAGACCAGCAAGTAAACCCACGGCTATTTCGGTTTTCTATCTAGGCAACGTTGGTGTCTGCAATAGCATACATGAAAGCGTGATGCAATTTCTGTGGCTACATTTGTTGCACGTCATGCACAGTAAGAGTGTTTCTAACACCAAATAAAAAGTCAACAATTAGCGATCACGCCTTCGCCTCAGTTAACCCACTGAAACCCTTGCTGTTAACAGTTCTTTACTGCGTGCTTTACGAGCACCTACATATCGTGTTGGTTCTTTCAGCTTTATTCATTAGGTTTTCAAAGGCATAAGTAGAGCACCAGAGGTGCGAACGCAGAATGTGTGGTAATCTGAAGAACTGCTTTCCATGGCAGCGGGTCCAAGCGATTTAGCGTTTTTACAGTACCGGGAAAGGAGAAGCGGCACTTTGCCTTTGCCGCGCAGGCACAAGGCGACGTGCGGCAGACGCCGGAGTCGGCAAGTTCCGAACCTGCGCGGGGAAGCCCCAACGCATTTCGAGTCCATCGCCTTAACCACTCGGCCATGACAAAAGCGAGCTCGCTGCCGCCGCATTCCTCCTATAATCTAACACGGAGTGCGAGGTGGCTGCGGAAACCTTTTTAAAGTCGCTCTCCGTTAAAAAAAAAAATACCTTTCACAAGATTCGTGCCGGCAGACAAACACGCCTCAGAGGGTTTAAGGCTGGCTTCACGTTCAAATGATAAAGTCCCCCAGTCCGGATGTCTAAATGCAACTTTGGCAGACAGAAAAAACATCAACAAACCACAAATGTGGAAAAGGATTTTACAAGCTGCACCACACTGCACTTTCAAAAGCATTTACATTCGTGTTAGACGCAGGAATTGCCTTTGATTTGCGCGCTTACGAACGCCATGGAAAACGAAACAAAACTAAAGCCCTCAGCTCCTGCACTTGATTATAATACCGTTACGTGTCGAAGGAGGAATTTACGTCATCCTACCACTGCAACACGGGGAACAGAGGGAAATGAGCACAATCTACGAATTGTCTCTAAACAGTCCCTACAGTTGTAAGACGCCTGGAAGCGTGCACCCCCATCATTAATCTTTGCGCATCTGTGCAAGGTAAACTCTGGAGCAGTCTCTGAAACGGCTCAAAGGAAACACGTGATTGATTCCATGAGCATCTGGGGTTCATTTCTTATTTACATTTAATTCAAGGGAAAGGCTTGGGTCAGTTTCAGACGGCCTCCAACAGCGAGATTCAAGCGTCCCACCTTCAGCCCAATCTGCGCCGCCAGAACGCCAATGGCTCCTCTGGTCTCCGGGGTGCGGTTGTGACTCCGTAACCTAAAGTGTTGGTGGCAGACAAATGGAGACTAACAGGTGATGTCCTAGGACATGACTACATTGTGACACTCGGTGGGGATGGTGACCATTGCTTGGAAAAGAGTGCGAGGCTCCTTTAGAAAAACATTTTGTTAACAGGCATTCTGCCTCAGCCTAAACACCTATAGCTTGCAAAGTGCATGGTATTAGACAGGCACCTCTGGAAGACCTTAAGAGTCTCTTAAACTAGTGATAGTAAGGTGTTCCCAATGGGCGATGTTCGGCTTTCAAATCATCTCTCCGTGGAAGCGCCGAGATGCAGCTGTTTAAGGCTTAGAAGCAGCTGACTGTTTCACTACCTAGCTGATCACTGTCAGTCAGGGAGCTCTGAGGTGAAAAGCCTGTCTGAGACAATTCGCCGTCGATCAGTTCAATATGTTCCGTAACAGCTCGGCGCACCTGAGATCATCTTGGTAGCCGTGTAGCTCAGATGAGTGAGAGCGTGTGTGTGTGTGTACCACCGTGATTGGATGCCGGTCCTTCTCAGGTCACAGTAAACCTTCTGCTGCCTAACTTCCCTAATTTTGGGGATCCCTTTGAAAAAGCAAAGGAAAAAAAAACTGGCTCTTCATCAGCGTGATCGACCCACCACCCCGTTTGCCCCAGTGGCCTAATGGATAAGGCACTGGCTTCCTAAGCCAGGGATTGTGGGTTTGAGTCCCACCTGGGGTGCTCCTGTCCATTTTTGAGTGTACAAATGTCCTTGCGATTTGCAAAGCTGCAACCCCACCTTACTCAGTGAGCGTCTCTGCTTTTCTCTCACATACAGTTGGGAGAAAAACTTTTGTAAACAGCCCTTCGGAATGATGTGGATTTCTGCATGAATGGCTCCTAACATGTGATCTTATCTTTATCATAATAAGTCATAATAATTAATAAAGAGAATCTGATTTAACAAACAACACACGCCCAACATTTGACATTGCTGTTTCTTTATTGAACAAATGGTTTAAACAATCAAGGTCATTGATGGAAAAAGTACGTGATCCTTTATATTAAGGAGCTAGTGGAACCTCCTTTATTGACAAAAACCTCAACCCCCACTTTCTGTAGCGGCTGGTCAGACCTGAGCAGCGGTTAGGAGGTATTTTGGCCTATTCCTCTATGCAAAACTGTTTCAGTTCATGTATATTTTTGGGATGTCTTGCGCTGAATGGCCTGCTTCAGATCACGCCACAGCACTTCAATGGGTTTGGGGTCAGGACTCTTACTTGGCCATCCCAAAATACGGAATTTCTTCTGTTTCAGCCACTCTGTTGTTGATGTACTCCTTTGTTTTTGTCATGTTGCATGACCCAGCGTCTTTCGAGTTTTAGATCACAGGCAGACACCCTGACATTCTGCTGTAGAATTTCCTGATACATCTTGGAATTCATCGGTCCCTCGATGATTGCAAGCCGTACAGCCTCCGCCGTGCTTCCCAGGTGGGATGAGGTTTTGGAGTTGGTATGCAGTGTTTTGTTATCTCCAAACATAACGCTGTGCACATTTACCAACAAGTTTAACTTTTGTCACGTCTGTCCACAGAACATTGTTCCAGGAGTTGCTGTGGAAGATCCATGTGGTCTTTAGCAAACTTGAGAGGGGCAGTGGTGGTTTTTTTTGGGGGGAGAGTAGTGGTTTCCTCCGTGGTGACCTCGCATGATCACCACTCCTGTTCAGATTTCTTCTTATGGTGGACTCATGAACACAGACGTAAGACAAAGTCAACCACCTGTTCGCTAGATCCCATCCCCACTCAGCTAGTCAAAGATTCCCTCGAAGGACTGGCAGGACCTATAATTAGTATGATGAATGCATCGCTTGCGTCAGGCGTTGTACCTGATCAATTTAAGGTAGCGGTTGTTAGACTGCTCCTTAAGAAGTCAAATTTGGATCCACAAGTTCTTAACAACTACAGGCCTGTCTCAAAGGTCCCATTTCAATCTAAAAGTCTTGAGAGAATAGTTGTTGCCCAACGTCAATCGTATCTGGATTCAAATAATATACTTGAGAAATTTCAGTCTGGTTTCTGAAACTGTATTAACAAGAGTCGTAAATGATATCCTCTTAGCTACTGATGCGGGGAATGCAACAGTGCTAGGTTGCAACAGTGCTAGGAAAGCAAACGTTAGGTTGCTTTTCTTCATGCTGCATCGTCGGCATGAGTGGAGCTTTTTAAACGTCTGTACTGACTGCACCCCATAAGAAATAGTTTGTCCCCGTTCAAAAGAGATTGTGCGATGTCCTACAGCGTTCACAAAGCAAACCTTTGACAGTTTGAAAAGAGGAATTTATTCTGCTTCCTGTGCGTGCAGTAGTTACAAAGTTGAACGTCTTTACACGATCTGCTGCAGTTTTCAGTGGGCGGGCTTTGTCAGATGGCTTGGAAAAACGCACTGTGTTTCGGCTCGGGAAACATCATGAGCAGTGTCCTGCATGTTTTCTGTGTATAGCTGCCTTTTAACGAATACAGAATTCATTAGAAATCATTGATTTCTCCAATTAACAAGGGTCCCTTAAAGGATGAGTCAAAGTAATGTCTAATCGGATTAGTTTCCTTAGAGCTGGTTCAGAGTTTGCTCAAGAGTTTACCTTTCACAGATCCGCAAAGAAGAATGTTGGGGGTGCATGCTCCAAGGCGCCTTACAGCTGTAGGGAGTGATTCGAGACAATTCTTGGCGTGTGCTCGTTATCATATACCGTACGCCCCGAGGTACAGTGCTAGGATGACGTACAATACCGCTTGGGGACGTAACGGCGTTATATGCAAGTGCGGGACGTGAGGGGTTTCGTTTGTTCATTTTGTTTTGCTCTGCTTTGCTTTGTTTTGCTTTCCATCGCGTTGGTAAGAGCGTAAATAAAAAGGCGAATCCTGCGTCTACCACTAATGTAAGAGCTATTTCAAGTGCGGCGTGGTGTGGCTTTTGAAATGCTTGTGGGCTTCTCTGCATTTCTTTTTTTGTGTGTAACAAAGTGGCATTTTCATGTCCGGACGGGGAGACTTTATCATTCCGACATGAAGCCACCCTTAAGTCCTCTGAGGCTTGTCTGTCTGCAAGGCTTGTATTTTGGAAATGTTTTTTTGAAACGGAGAACGACTTTGAAATAGGCCTCTGCCGGTGCTTCGCGATCCAGGTAAGATTGTAGCAAGAACGCAGCGGCAGCAGGGCTTGCTGTAGTCGTGGCTGAGTGGTTAAGGCGATGGGCTAAAAATCTGTCTTTTAACGCATACAGAATTCATTCGAAATCATTGATTTCTTCAATTAACAAGGGTCCCGTTTTGAACCTGCGAGAAGCATTCTTTCAATGTAACAGTTTTACTCCGGGGAAAGGCAGCATGATATTGAGAGTAGCTCAAGCTTTCAGCACCTGTATCGGACTGCGTGTATGCAGACACCGCTCAGAATCCCCTGTAAGATTCTCCTTCAATTCCGTTTTGCAGTCTTTCAAAAGGCTTTGCTTTGCTAGTCACAATCCAAGGCTCATGACAGCATTTGAAAACATTCACCACTGCATTGGCTGGGAAATGAACCGGGGTTAACTGCTTGGAAGGCAGCTATGCTCACCACTATAACACTAACGCACGCCCACAGGAGGCCTGCAGGACACCACCAGAGAATGCTCACGATTTCGGAAGCTGTCTCCGGGACGTGCTGATTCCACACATCCTGAATAAATCATGATATTGTTAGTTGCTGTAGCTAGACGTTCAAATGAGTTTCATGGCCAGATGGACTTCCTCCAGCGGTGTAGTATTGCAGTGAGACAGCACGATGCCTGCAAGACTATGTCACGCTAAACGCCACAGATTGTGTTTGTCCTTTCGTGTCAGTCGTCCTGCAGCCACGGGAAGTTGGACACAAACATGCTGCAATGCTTTCAAGACGTTAGGATTTGTTTGTGCAACATCCGAGAAGAGTACTTGTGGCTTGAATGTGAACTGTACGTGCCCGCCCCCTTTCCTCTGTAGTGCATGAGTTCCTCCGGGCATGCCCTTTGTCATTGTTCTGTCATCTTGTATTTAAAGGGTTGTATTTCTGCTGCTGAAAATAAGCTACGGTTTTCTCACAACGCCCTTTGTTCCCGACGGATCCCTTGTCTGTCATGAAATTCTTCAAAACCTCAAGCTAGAAGAAGAAGACGACAAATATGAAGTGTTACAGAAACGACATGCCATGAGACGATTGATAACGATTTCCATAGGATCCCCGCGGTTGCTTGGCTCATTTCCCTCTATTCCCCGTGCTGCAGTGGTAGGATGACGTAAATTCCTGCTTCGACACTTCCTTCCAGATAGAGGGTTCTGTCGGAGCATAGACATTAATTGCTCTCAACTGATTCAGATTCTGTACTCTGACGTGGGCAGCAGAGTGAACGTCTGCGACCAGGATCCGGCCCTGCACCACCGAGAAGGAGGAAACCAGTGTCATCTCTGGGTTTCCGAGGAGAATTCCCACTCCGGAAGAGTGGACCCCTCCTACGCTCCAGCATGATTCTCCCTTCGTCCATTCCCTGGTGAATGTCAGCTTGTCGCTTTCATCCTTCAGGTGGACCACCTGTAAGAAACAAACTGAGAAAGACTTTGAGGCCAGATCATGAAAGACTCCCCGTCTTTTCACCGGGTCTCTCAGCCCTCTCACGTTAGTTGTTAGAAAGGTAAGTTTCACAGTCATGATTGAACAAGTGAAAGTTAAACCTCCTCTCTGTGCTTACAGTAGAAACTTGGGAGTCTACATCTGGGCACTGTTTAGCCTAGATGTAACTCCTCTCGTTCGGGTCCTGGGGGGAATATGCTGGGCTCCCTCCAGGTCTCGCTGGGGACTGAAAGGTAAACATGCTGGAGAGGTCCAGCCCTACCATCAGTCCGGGCTCCAGGGCGGCTTCGAAGTAATCCTCGTCTTCCTCGAGGATACTCTCCGCCACCGCTTCGGGAAGGCTCCTTTCTTCCCTTTCTCCAGGAGTTTCGGGGACCTCCAGTTGCTCCTGGGCCTCGGGGGAGGGGGGCTCCAATTCCTGGGCTGCCTCTTCCTGTTGTTCCTGGGCCTCGGGGGAGGGGGTTCCGACTTCCTGTGCTGCCTCTTCCTGTTGTCCCTGGGCCCCGGGGGAGGGGGTTACCTCTTCCTGGGCTGCCTCCTCCTGTTGTCCGTGGGACTCGGGGGAGGGGGGTTCCGTTTCCTGGGTTGTTCCTTGTCGTCTTTGGGCCTCGGGGGGGAGGGTTTCCATTTCCTGGGGCGCCTCCTCCGGTTGTTCCTGGGCCTCGAGGGAAGAAAGTTCCGTTTCCTCTAGGACAAGGAAACGGTTCTCCCTTACCACTCTTTTTTTCTGTCCTTCCGAAGGTGGATCCGCCCTGCCTCTCTTCTCCCGCTTTCGCTTTCCCTTCTTGCTGGGAGTTATCCAGTGCCCTTCCTCCGGTCGGCCATTTTGTCCATCTTCCTGGCGGCCATCTTGTGGCACCGGTGCGGCAGAGGGTGTGGCCTCGGCAGTTTCGGTTCTCTGCGTGGGAGGTTCTTTGTTCTTTGTTCTCACCTCTCTCCCTTTGTCTGGAGACCGGTTTCTGCCTGCCGGCTTCCACCACCTGCGCAAACGAACCTTGCTTACCTTGCATTGGCGAAGGAGGTGTCCCTCAGCGCCGCATCCGTCGCACTTTTTGGCTGCCCGGCAGGTTTTTGCCAGGTGCCCGTCTTCGTTGCAGTTGTGACATCTGACGATGTCACACGTGTTTGCCTTGTGGCCGGACTGTCTGCACTTCTTGCAGAAATCCGGCATCCTGGGGTAGTAAAGGTACCCCCTGTCGGCTCCGATGTTGAAGCAAGCCGGGGGGTGCTGGAAACCGTCGACGCCCTCTGGGTCCTCTTTCAGGAGGACTGGGTACAGGCGTTTGCCGTACCAGACGCTGTCGTCCCTGATCTCTGTCGGTTTTCCCACCACAGTTACATACCTCCCTAGGTACGCTGTTACCCATTCCGTTGGTACGCAGGGGTTGTATGTGTGAACTGTGATGGTCCTCTGATTCGTCTTCCTCATAGGCTCAGGCCTGAAATCAGAGAAACCGGGGTGCTTACCTTTTTCCCTGATCAGTCTCGTTGCCTTTTCATACGAGGCGTCCGTGGCCATGTAGGCCTCTATGTATCTCTCTGCCTTGTTGTCCTGGAGGCAGTAGAGATCTCCGGCCACCAACTGCAGGATCCCTCGCAGGAAGGTCATAAAGAAGGATTTCGCAGTCGGCATCGTCTCCGTTTGCTTGGTCCAGTGGAACCGGATCAGTGTCCTCTGCCATCTGGGAGGGAGAAAAAGGGAAAAGTTGTTTGCTGACCTGGCCAGCTGCTGCACCACCAACAGACAGGTGGTGCTCGGCGGGGACTTCAACGTCAACCGGGAGAAGGGGAGCGACGCTAGCTCGGCAGAGCTGGAGTCGCTACTCAAGCAGTTCTCCCTGGTAGACGGCTTCAGACGGTGCCGCCATAACGACGCCGGAACGACTTGGAAAAACTCCCGGGGAGTGTGTAGCCGCCTGGACTACATCTTCCTGCACACGACCTGCTCCCTGGAGTCGGCGACGGTGTCCCCGGCGTGGTATTCCGACCACGAGCGCTTGACGGTGGTGGCTAACACCAGGCTGCCGGCATTCGGTCGTGGGTACTGGAAGCTGAACTGGGAGATACTGGAGGAAGACGACTTCAGGGCACTATTCCGGAAAGACTACGCGAGCTGGGTCAATCTGAGAGACGGCTACAGCTCCGTGGTGGAATGGTGGGAGTCAGTGAAGGACAGGACCCGAACCCTGGCGCAGACGTACTGCAGACGGAAGGCGGCCGGGGAGAGGAAGGAAGCTGCACGACTCCAGAGACAACTCGAGGAGGAGTACAGCTCGGCTAACGGGGGAGGAGCCTTCAATTCAGCCCGGGCACGGGACCTGAAGGAGAGGCTCCGCAAACTGCACACCGAGAAAGCCAAGCCTTTCCTGGTCAAGGCACAAAGGGAGCATTATGAAAATAATGAAACCTGTTCCTCCTATTTCTTCAATCAGGTCCGAGGAGCCCAGAAAAAGAGGGTGATCCACAGCCCAAGACGGGGAGATGGAGAGGAAGTGCTGGACGAGAGCGACAAAGTAGAAGCGGCCACCGCTTTCTACACGGAGCTCTTTTCAGAAAAGCAGATGGAGGTGGAGGCAGGCGATGCTTTTCTGGAGGGGCTGAAGGCACGAGTACCGGAGAAGGTGAGGGAGGACTTGGAGGGTCCGATCACGGCCGAGGAGCTGAAGGCGGCGCTCTTGTCCATGGAGAATGGCAAGGTGCCGGGGCCGAACGGACTCCCCAAGGAATCCTACACCTGCTTCTGGGACACCCTGGCGGCAGATCTGGTGGAAGTGGCGCAGGAGATCTTCCGCCGGGGGAAACTCGGAGACACCATGAGGGAGGGTGTCATCTCCCTGCTCTTCAAGGGAGGAGACGCCGCCGACCTCAAAAACTGGAGGCCGATCACGATGCTCTGAGTGGACGTAAAGATCCTGTCCAAGCTCCTGACCGGCAGACTGAGAACCGCCCTCCCCCACATCATCCACAGCGACCAGACGTGTGGGGTGGAGGGGTGATCCGTCAGCTGGAACCTCCAGCTGACCAGAGACGCCATCGCCTGGGCCGAGGACCGGAACGTGCCCATGATGGTGGTCAGCCTGGACCAGGAGAAAGCTTTCGACAGAGTGAACCACAGCTATCTGTTCAGGGTGCTGGAATGCTTCAGTTTCGGAGAGAGTTTCAGCCGCTGGATTCAGATTCTGTACTCTGACGTGGGCAGCAGAGTGAACGTGAACTGAAACCTGGGGGATTTCATTCCCCAGGAATCCGGATTAAGACAGGGCTGCCCCCTTTCACCCCTTCTCTATGTTCTCTTCACAGAGCCCTTAGCAGAGGCGGTGAGACGGGACCCTGTCATCGACGGCCTGGAGATACCGGGAGGCGCGGGGGGAACCCTGAAGATCTCCCAGTACGCCGACGACACGACGCTGTTCGTGAGGTCGGACAGGGGGTTGAGGAGGGCCCTGCAGGTCATGGAGCAATACTCCAGAGCCTCTGGGTCGAAGCTCAACCGCCAAAAGAGCAAACTGAAGTTCTTCGGGCCCTGGAAGCACAGGACGACGGCGCCGGAGGGTCTCGAGCTCTGCACGGAGCCCCTCAGAATACTAAGGGTTTCCTTCCAGAGCCAGGACAATGAGACAAACAACTGGACCGAGAGGATCGCCAGGGTGAACGCGAAGCTGGGTCTGTGGAAAACGCGGTCGCTGTCCTACACAGGGAAAGTGATGGTGTTGAAAGCAGACGTCCTGCCGGCTTCCCCTTGCTCCCCCTTGCAACTCGCAACTGAAAACCCACTGAAGCTAAGCAGGTGTGAGCCAGGTCAGTACCCGGATGAGGGTGAGCTACAGGGAAAAACAAAGCTTCCAGCTGGAAGCGGTGTTAATGGTGCCGGCGGAGGGGCGCTCACCCTGAGGTCAGTGCGGGTCCCAATGCCCCAGCATAATGACGGAGACGCTGTGTTGTAAAAGGGCGCTGTCTTTTGGATGAGATGTAAAACCGAGGTCACAGCGCTCTGTGGTCATTAAAAATGACCACCAAAACCTTTGACAAAAGCTCTTGGTAACTGATGGTCTTCAATAATGCTTCTCCTTTAGGTACATTTTAAATCAGCTGGAAAATGCTGTGAAATGGGGGGGCACTTCAGGCCAGTGTAGGATTTGGGTTACAAGAACCATGAAACTGCACGAGAAAGCCCGTACACTGAATTACACGGCTTTCTATTCAAAGGAGGGCAAAAGAAATTCCCTGAGTTCGATTTTTTGCAGCACAGAGAGGACAACTGTTGTGAGGCGGGTTAGCTCAGTTGGTTAGAGCGTGGTATTAATAACACCAAGGTTGTGGGTTCGAGCCCCGTATGGGTTAAGTCTTTTTCTCCTCTCTTACCAAAGCTGTTAGGTTCCTTTCCGTGGTGAGATGGGTTGTCATGCAACGCTGCCACATAGTGCCAACAGACAAGAGTGTTGCGGGAGAAGAGAAAAGTGTTTGAAGATTTAAGAGTGTCTTAGGTGGAGCCAAAATCAAGTGTCACAAATACAAGTGGGAGGATTTCCAATGTTTAATATGGTAAAAATAAGCGGAAGTTATCTGCCGGTCCGGCACAGTCTGCCATGCTTTTGTCATATACTGTAAAGTGGTGTCGAACTGGGTGTCGAACTGGAGCCTCACCATTTGCATATGTGAGGCTCCAGTTATACATCGAGTGTCACATTAAATGACAAAAATGAAGAGAGTTAAAGCAGCTGGAGAGGTTTTCTTACAACTTTTGAGCTGACACAGTTTTGGAAAATGTTTCCTTCACGCTGCACTGTACCACATAGGCAGCCAAGAGTCTCCAAAACAAAACAGAATTGATAGTCATATAATGTCCATTAACCCCGGTTTTAAACACAGCATCATGTCTGCCATCATAAGAACATGAGTCCAATATTTTTGAATATAGTCAGAATGACTTCTAACCTTACCTGTGGTGTCTTTAATCCCTATTGCTCAATGCATGGTGTATGTACTGCATACATGTGTCTTGAGAATGAGGAATGGGCCCCTGAGACAGTCATTTGCCTGTTTCACAAATGATCGTATTTTACTAGAGATTCTGTTTGGGATTAAGATGTGCATTCGGACAGCAATCCCTTTCAAGAAATGATACGTTCTGGATGAGGTCAAAGGTGCTGGAACACTGTATTTAGGATGTGTTTGCAGTGATTGTGTGTCTCCTGCTTCAACGCAGTGATAGATAGATGTGCTCCTGTAATTTATTGGTACAAGCCCAGGGCGGTAAGCAGTCTGAGGATTTATTTCCAGACGGCATAGAGCAGTGAAGCAGTGAAGTAGTGCAACACACTGGATCATTATATTATTTGAATCTATTCTACTTAAATTATTACATTATACACAACTTGAGTTCATTTTAAAAATTAAAGGGTAATGAAAGGAATGCATATTCATGAGGAAGATTATACAGATATGCATGTGATAATCTTCCTTTTATCATGTAGATAACTTCCGCTTATTTTTACCATATTAAACATTGGAAATCCTCCCACTTGCATTTGTGACACTTGATTTTGGCTCCACCTAAGACACTCTTAAATCTTCAAACACTTTTCTCTTCTCCCGCAACACTCTTGTCTGTCGGCACTATGTGGCAGTGTTGCATGACAACCCCTCTCACCACGGAAAGGAACCTAACAGCTTTGGTAAGAGAGGAGAAGAGAACCTGGCCCGTACAGGGCTCGAACCCGCGACCTTGGCGTTATTAGCACCACGCTCTAACCAACTGAGCTAACCAGCCTCACGACTGTGCGCCTCTCTGTGCTGCAAAAAATCGAACTCAGGGAATTTCTTTTGTCCATTGAATAGAAAGCCGTGTAATTCAGTGTACGGGCTTTCTCGTGCAGTTTCATGGTTCTTGTAACCCAAATCCTACACTGGCCTGAAGTGCCCCCCCATTTCACAGCATTTTTCAGCTGATTTAAAATGTACCTAAAGGAGAAGCATTATTGAAGACCATCAATTACCAAGAGCTTTTGTCAAAGGTTTTGGTGGTCATTTTGAATGACCACAGAGCGCTGTGACCTCGGTTTTACATCTCATCCAAAAGACAGCGCCCTTTTACAACACAGCATCTCCGTCACTATACTGGGGCATTGGGACCTGCACAGACCTCAGGGTGAACGCCCCCCAGCCGGCACCATTAACACCGCTTCCAGCTGGAAGCTTTGTTTTTCCCTGTAGCTCACCCTAATCCGGGTACTGACCTGGCTCACACCTGCTTAGCTTCAGTGGGTTTTCAGTTGCGAGTTGCAAGGGGATGCAAGTGATGGAGCCGCTCGCTGCAAAAGCCACTGCATTGGCCGGGAATCGAACCCGAGCCTCCCGCGTGGCAGGCGAGAATTCTACCACTGAACCACCAATGCTCAGTGCCTGGGCCTTCAAAAAAGACGCTTTTTTGGTGCTCTGTGCAAAACGCGTCGACGACTGCTTCCAGCTGCAAAATGCCATTCGCGGACGCTGAAGAATTTATTTCCAAGGCAGCGGGTACAAGCGATTGGGCGTTTTAAAACCACCAGGAACAGCAAAGAGGCGCGCTTCTTTGCTTGCGCCAGAACACCGACGGGAGGCAGACAACGTAGTCGGCAGGATTCGAACCAACACGGGGAGACCCCAATGGATTTCTAGTCCATCGCCTCAACCACTCGGCCACGACTACAGCAAGCCCTGCCGCCGCTGCGTTCTTGCTACAATCTTACCTGGATCCCGAGGCGCCGGCGGAAGCCTATTTCAAAGTCGTTCTCCGTTTCAAAAAAACATTTCCAAAATACAAGCCTTGCAGACAGACACGCCTCAGAGGACTTAAGGGTGACTTCATGTCGGAATGATAAAGTCTCCCCGTCCGGACATGAAAATGCCACTTTGTTACACACAAAAAAAGAATCAACAACAGAGAAATGCCCACAAGCATTTGAAAAGTCGCACCACGTCGCACTTGAAATAGCTCTTACATTAGTGGTAGACGCAGGAATCGCCTTTTTATTTACGCTCTTACCAACGCGATGGAAAGCAAAACAAAGCAAAGCAGAGCAAAACAAAACGAACAAACGAAAACCCTCACGTCGCGCACTTGCATATAACGCCGTTACGTGCCCAAGCTGTATTGTACGTCATCCTAGCACTGCACCCCAGGGCGTACGGTATATGGGAACGAGCACACGCCACGAATCGTCTCGAATCACTCCCTACAGCTGTAAGGCGCCTTGAAGCGTGCACCCCCAACATTCTTCTTTGCGCATCTGTGAAAGGTAAACTCTTGAGCAAACTCTGAACCAGCTCTAAGGAAACTAATCTGATTAGACGTTACTTTGACTCATCTTTTTACGCTCAGTGCTGGATTGCTCAAACTCCAGCTAGGGTTAGGGTTAGCATTCCCACGCTACTTAGACACTTTGTTTACGCTCAGTGCTGGATTTTGGGAACTTCAGGAAGAGTGGGAATTTTCTCCTATCTGTCCATTCTGTTTTGTTTTGGAGACTCTTGGCTGCCTATGTTGTACAGTGCAGCGTGAAGGAAACATTTTCCAAAACTGTGTCAGCTCAAAAGTTGTAAGAAAACCTCTCCAGCTGCTTTAACTCTCTTCATTTTTGTCATTTAATGTGACACTCAATGTATAACTGGAGCCTCACATATGCAAATAGTGAGGCTCCAGTTCGACACCCAGTTCGACACCACTTTACAGTAAATGACAAAAGCATGGCAGACTGTGCCGGACCAGCAGATAACTTCCACTTATTTTTACCATATTAAACATTGGAAATCCAACCACTTGCATTTGTGACACTTGATTTTGGCTCCACCTAAGACACTCTTAAATCTCAAACACATTTTTCTTCTCCTGCAACACCCTTGTCTGTTGGCACTATGTGGCAGTGTTGCATGACAACCCACCTCACCATGGAAAGGAACCTAACAGCTTTGGTAAGAGGGGAGAAAGGGACCTGGCCCATACGGGGCTCGAATCCACGACCTTGGCATTATTAACACCACAATCTAACCAACTGAGCTAACCGGCCTCACGACAGTGGTCCTCTCTGTGCTGCAAAAAATCGAACTCAGGGAATTTCTTTTGTCCTCCTTTGAATAGAAAGCCGTGTAATTCAGTGTACGGGCTTACTTATAGAAAGTCTCTCGATTGTAAAACAAGTGTAAAAAACAAAACAAAGTGCAAACAGTGCATCAAGACAATGTACAAACAAACAATAGACAATGTGCAAGTAAACATGTAGACAGTTTGAATGTAAACAATACAGACGTGTAAACAATGACTGGAGATGTGCAATAGATAAGAAATCATAAAGAGGTAGATGGTGATGGTGTAGGTGTGGCCTGAGGGAGATGGCTAAATGTGTTCGCCAGTCTCACGGCTTGTTGTTAGAAACTATTGAAGAATCTAGTGGTAAGTGTCCGTATGCTCTTATATCTCTTGCTTGAGGGCAGTGGGGTGAAGAGCTCATGCCCGGGATGGTGACTGTCCTCTGTGATGGCCAGAATTCTACCACGACAGCGGTCCTCATAGAGCTGTTTAATCTCGGTGAGACCGCAGCCGATGATCTTCTGGGCCACATTCTCTGCAGTGCCTTTCTTTCTCGCGAAGAGGTGTTGCCATACCACACGGTGATCCTGTTGGTGAGGACGCTATCGATAGTGCAGCGGTAGAAGTTCACCAACACATGTATTGGCATCCCCCATCACTTGAGGCACCTCAAGAAATAAAAGCGCTGCTGAGCCTTCTTCATGATAGAGTCAGTGTTCACAGTCCAGGTTAGATCTTTAGAGATGTGAATTCCCAAAAACCTAAAGCTGGTGACTGTTTCCACTTCCGTTCCATCAATACTGAGTGGGCTGTGAGTGTATGGCCTGTGTCTCCGAAAGTCCACTATTAGCTCTTTGGTTTTCTTTATGTTCAAGTCCAGGTTATTGCTATGACACCACCTAAGCAGCTGTATAACTTCATCCCTGTAAGTGGACTCGTCATCATCACTGATCAGTCCTATTATAGTGGTGTCATCGGCAAACTTAATGATGCGGTTGTTGCTTTGTCTTGCCGTGCAGTCGTGAGTAAATAGGGAGTACAACCTTGGACTCAGACAGCAGCCTTGTGGGGTTCCAGTGCTCAGGGTGAGTGGTGTTGATGTTTTATTGCCTATCCGCACCACCTGTGGTCTCTCGATAAGAAAGTCCAGCAGCCAGTTGCAGACAAAATTGCACAGACCAGATTTCGAGTCCATCGCCTTAACCACTCGGCCACGACTACAGCGAGCTCGCCGCCGCCGCATTCCTCCTATAATCTAACACGGAGTGCAAGGTGGCTGCGGAAACTTTTTCAAAGTCGCTCTCTGTTAAAAAAAAATAAATACCTTTGACAAAATATGTGCCGGCAGATAGACACGCCTCAGAGGGTTTAAGGCTGGCTTCACGTTCAGATGATAAAGTCTCCCCGTCCAGATGTCAAAATGCAACTTTGGCAGACAGAACAAACATCAACAAACCACAAATGTGGACAAGGATTTTACAAGCTGCACCACACTGCACTTTCAAAAGCATTTACATTCGTTTTAGACGCAGGAATTGCCTTTGATTTGCGCGCTTATGAACGCCATAGAAAACGAAACAAATCTAAAGCCCTCAGCTCTTGCACTTGATTATAATGCCATTACGTGTCGAAGCAATAATTTACGTCATCCTACCACTGCAACACGGGGAATAGAGGGAAATGAGCACACGCTACGAATTGTCTCAATCACTCCCTAGAGTCGTAAGGTGCATTGAAGGGTGCACCCCATCATTAATCGTTGCGACTCTGTGAAAGGAAAGCTCTTGAGCAGTCTTTGAAACAGCTCGGATGAAACACTTGATTGCTTCCATGTGCATCTGGAGCTCATTTCTTATTTTCACTTCACGCCGCCCAAAGCATTTCTAAAACAGAAGATTCGCGTTTGGGAATGCGCCCTGCCCTACAAATAAAACAGGTCTACGGGTCTGAAACCTGCTCCACCGAAAACAGCTCTGTTGCGCTTTTGATCAAAGGGAGATTCGCTGTTCTTACTTTTGGATGAGAAAACACCCAAAGGGGCTTTTTGGAGCTGGATTCCAACCAGCATCCTAAAGTTTCGGTATCCTTTACAGTCCTCTGTTCAGTCGACAAGGGACAGAAGGGGGCAGCTTTCCTCACACATACAGTGCAATGTACTGTAGTGTTCCTGTTCATTGAATTCGCAATTCTGCATCAGACCTCTAACTCGTTTCCTTAGCTTGGATTTAAGCCACGAAGCAGGCTTCTACTGTATAAACGTCTAGAGGAATCCCAAACTATTTGAGAGGCCATCATCCCAGGGGGAACTGACAAAGTCTATCCCTAAACACCTAGCGCAGTCTCTCGAGAGACTGTCAAAAAACGCTTTCTCCATTTGCGTTGCAAGTAAGTGAAAACGCGGTCTCAACCCAGAGCCACTTGGCAGCAGCAGAACGTAAACACTGTTACTGCTCAAAACCGACGTTAGCCTACTATATCATGTTCAGCCACCGCTAGAAAATCTATGGCTCTAGTACCGGAGCAAACGACAGGAGGGCCAACATCAAACGGGCACACGTGTCAGACATGGAGAGCGACAAGGATGGGATTCAAACCCATGTATGCAGAGCACAATGAAATAGCAGTCCATCGCCTTAACCACTCGGCCACCTCGTCGAGGAAACTGGGCTGTCCAGACACGGGTTGGCACGCTCCAGATGATCTTTTTCTTTTTTTTCCCTCGTACTCAAGGGTCCTTTTCCTGTTCCACATGCGATTTCAACATTTTCCTTGGGAGATGTCAAGCCAGCAAGCCACTGCTGTGGTTCAGTGGCCAGTGTGGAGTTCAGTGGCCCTGTTGTACACAGAAAGCACATTGAGCTCCTTGGACATGAAAAGTTCCAGATAAAAGCCATTTGTCATCCTTTCTCTTGGTGTCGATGTTGCTATTGTATGTAAAGGTGGCAACTTGCTCAGTGAGCAGGCGGAGCACACACCGAATGCAGATGTGTCTGAGTGGTGTGTCCAAGTGGCTGCAAAAGGACAGCACTCCCGGGGCGCCGTGGCTTAGTTGGTTAAAGCGCCTGTCTAGTAAACAGGAGATCCTGGGTCCGAATCCCAGCGGTGCCTTTTTTTGTTCTGTCTTCTCGAACAGAACTGGTCATTATGGACAACCGCCTACGGCTAGACTTAATTAAATGCAAGTATTCATTTCCTATCTTTAACGCGACTTGTTTTTCTTAAAATGGATGCAACTTGCAAAACATGAAATACAAACCTTGCTAATCAGCGCTAGCGGCTGGCAAAAAAAAAAGAAGTCAGCAATGTTTTTTTCTTTAACCTTAACCCTGCTAATGGAGAAGAGTTAAACGACCGAGTCTATGCAGCTTAAACGGTGCGCACGTCGGGTTCTTAGCTGAAAGGGTGGTAAATCACGCTAACCCTAGTCCTTAATCTTTTAAAGAGGATAAAAAATTGAACCTAGTCGCCACATCCTGTTCAATGATAAAAAGGTAACATCTATCCTCGCTCCAGAGTAAATCTCACGTTGAGGGCATATTTTTTTTTCACTTTACCGTGAGTCGGGCTCGGCTGCACAGAGGAGAGAGCAGAGCAATGAGGTCACGGGGACAGGGGAGTCACACGCTGGCAGTTTGAATACGCGGAAGATCACTGAGGGATCCACAGTATATGGACCCTCCGTGCGCCATCAGTCCGTTCTTAAAAATGTGTCCTTCCGAGCCACATAAATTGCACTTTGGCAGCATTGAACAGTCAGAGGCTAAATGTCCCTGTTTGCCACAGGTCTTGCAGCATTTCACAGTGCAGGACGATGCCAGGTGTCCCACAGCACCACAGCGCCGACACACCTTTGGTTGTCCCACATAAAAAACATAGCCATTGCAGGCGCCCAGCCGGATTGTAGAGGGCAGGTGCCTTAAGCCTCCATTTACATTGTCCGGTAGCAAGCGAACCTCGAATTTCCTTGCTCCTGTTTTTATACCGTCAACATCTCTAACCTCAGTTCCATGGTGGACGGTGCAGTACTGCTTAAGCCAGGTGTGAATGTCCTCCGTCTTTGCCAGTTCCGAGAACATAACAACATGCACCGTTTTCCTCTCTCTCTGTGTCAGAGGCTGCAAGTTGATCTTCTCAAGAGCAGGAACTTTCCCTCTTTTTGCCTCAAACACATCCACACATTGTTCAAACAGAGAATAGGTAGCAAAAACAACCTCAAATGCTTTCTGACCTGGGAGAGCGAAGATGAAATCCAAGTGCCGAGGTTCAAAGCCAAGTTCCTTCTGTAACACTTTTCTGCTGAACTGCATACGATCCATGAAGAGGTCATCCAAAAGCTCAAAACGTACAGCATTCTTGCGGGATCCAAAGGTTGCCATCTCAAACTGCAAAACAAACACTGCTTCCACAAAACAAGAAAACAATCCAACTACTCCAACTACAGGCTGATCAAGGTATCTCCCCTGCCAGGTAAGCCGAGAGCCGCAGACGATGAGCCCGGAGCTGAACGGGCCCCACTGGCTCGTTTGTAAGGCCAGGTGCATTGCCAACCACGACCGGCAGGGCAGAGGCCTTGAAGGCGGCCTGGGCTCCTGCAGCTGTCCAGCCACGCACTCTGGTTTCTCTTCATCTCGTACAAATCTTTTGCCTTTTACTAAAGATTTCCATGGAGAGGAGCATGAATGAGTTCCATACAATTTTTGTGCTTCCCTGCCTTCGGGTGGGGCGCAGCTGGGCTGGTCATAGAGAGAAAACAAAACCGCTCACAATCGCTCTTATTACGGTGACTGTGGCCATCTGCTCTGCGAGTCCTCGGTCTCCGCCTGTCTGATTGGCGCTCTTTTCTTTGGGGGGCGGGAAGTGTCCTGCCGCAAATATGAAGCGTTACAGCAACGACATGCCATGAGACGATTGATAACGATTTCCATAGGATCCCCGCGGTTGCCTGGCAACCGTCAGCTTTGCGCAGTGGCAGTATCGTAGCCTGTGAGGTTTAGCCGAGGCGCGATTATTGCTAGTTGAAAATTTTTCCCAATACCCCGCTTCCGCCGGTTTGCAATACAATCGGCAAAAGCAATTTTTGACAGTCTCGTCAGAGACTGAGCAAGGTGTTTAAAGACAGATTTTGTCATGGTAACATCATGGTAGAAAGAAACAAGCTTGTTACGTCTCAAAAGAAATGTCTTTAGCTCTTTCAGCGTTATGCAGAGAACAGCGTCTGTCGAGATCACTTTTGAGTCAGCGCGAAACGCCGTGTGCTGTCAGTTTGATTTCATATTGCTCGTAGCGGCGCCCGGCTTTTGTCTGTCAAACGTTAGGTTGCGCTTCTTCATGCTGCATCGTCGACATGAGTGGAGCTTTTTAAACGTCTGTACTTACTGCGCCCCATAAGAAATCGTTTGTCCCCGTTCAAAAGAGATTGTGCGATGTCCTGCAGCGTTCGCAAAGCAAACCTTTGACATTTTGAAAAGAGGAATTTATTCTGCTTCCTGTGCGTGCAGTAGTTACAAACTTGAACGTCTTTACACGATCTGCTGCAGTTTTCAGTGGGCGGGCTTTGTCAGATGGCTTGGAAAAACGCACTGTGTTTCGGCTCGGGAAACATCATGAGTAGTGTCCTGCATGTTTTCTGTGTATAGCTGTCTTTTAACGCATACAGAATTCATTCGAGATCATTGATTTCTCCAATTAACAAGGGGCCCTTAAAGGATGAGTCAAAGTAACGTCTAATCGGATTAGTTTCCTTAGAGTTGGTTCACAGTTTGCTCAAGAGTTTACCTTTCACAGATGCGCAAGGAAGAATGTTGGGGGTGTATGCTTCAAGGCGCCTTACAGCTGTAGGGAGTGATTCGAGACGATTCGTGGCGTGTGCTCGGTCCCATATACCGTACGCCCCGGGGTGCAGTGCTAGGATGATGTACAATACCGCTTGGGCACGTAACACCGTTATATGCAAGTGCGGGAAGTGAGGGTTTTCGTTTGTTCGTTTTGTTTTGCTCTGCTTTCTTTGTTTTGCTTTCCATCGCGTTGGTAAGAGCGTAAATAAAAAGGCGATTCCTGCGTCTACCACTAATGTAAGAGCTATTTCAAGTGCGACGTGGTGCGGCTTTTCAAATGCTTGTGGGCATTTCTCTGTTGTTGATTCTTTTTTTGTGTGTAACAGAGTGGCATTTTCATGTCCGGACGGGGAGACTTTATCATTCCGACATGAAGCCACCCTTAAGTGCTCTGAGGCGTGTCTGTCTGCAAGGCTTGTATTTTGGAAATGTTTTTTTGAAACGGAGAACGTCTTTGAAATAGGCTTCCGCCGGCGCCTCGCGATCCAGGTAAGATTGTAGCAAGAACGCAGCGGCGGCGGGGCTTGCTGTAGTCGTGGCCGAGTGCTTAGGGCGATGGACTAGAAATGCATTGGGGTCTCCCCCCGCAGGTTCGAATCCTGCCAACTACGTTGTCCACCTCCTGTTGCTGTGTTCCGGCGCAAGCAAAGAAGCGCTGTTCCTGGTGGTTTTAAAACGCCAAATCGCTTGTACCCGCTCCCTAGGAATTAAGTTCTAAAGCGTCCGCGAATGGCATTTTGTAGCTGGAAGCAGATGTCGACGATTTTTGCACAGAGCACCAAAAAAGCGTCTTTTTTGAAGGCCCAGGCACTGAGCATTGGTGGTTCAGTGGTAGAATTCTCGCCTGCCACACGGGAGGCTCGGGTTCGATTCCTGGCCAATGCTTCCATCCTCTTGCAACTCGCAACTGAAAACCCACTGAAGCTAAGCAGGTGTGAACCAGGTCAGTACCTGGATGAGGGTGAGCTACAGGGAAAAACAAAGCTTCCAGCTGGAAGCGGTGTTAATGGTGCCGGCGGGGGGGCGCTCACCCTGAGGTCTGTGCGGGTCCCAATGCCCCAGCATAGTGACGGAGACGCTGTGTTGTAAAAGGGCGCTGTCTCTTGGATGAGATGTAAAACCGAGGTCACAGCGCTCTGTGGTCATTAAAAATGACCACCAAAACCTTTGACAAAAGCTCTTGGTAATTGATGGTCTTCAATAATGCTTCTCCTTTAGGTACATTTTAAATCAGCTGAAAAATGCTGTGAAATGGGGGGTCACTTCACGCCAGTGTAGGATTTGGGTTACAAGAACTATAAAACTGCACGAGAAAGCCCGTACACTGAATTACACGGCTTTCAATTCAAAGGAGGGCAAAAGAAATTCCCTGAGTTCGATTTTTTGCAGCACAGAGAGGATTGCTGTCGTGAGGCTGGTTAGCTCAGTTGGTTAGAGCTAATAACACCAAGGTTGTGGGTTCGAGTCCCGTACGGGCCAGGTCCTTTTCTCCTCTCTTACAAAAGCTGTTAGGTTCCTTTCCGTGGTGAGATGGGTTGTCATGCAACGCTGCTACATAGTGCCGACAGACAATTAAATGACAAAAATGAAGAGAATTAAAGCAGCTGGAAAGATTTTCTTACAACTTTTGAGCTGACACAGTTTTGGAAAAGGTTTTCTTCACGCTGCACTGTACCACATAGGCAGCCAAGAGTCTCCAAAACAAAACAGAATTGACAGTCATATAATGTCCATTAACCCCGGTTTTAAAAGCAGCATCATGTCTGCCATCATAAGAATATGAGTCCAATATTTTAGAATTAACCTTACCTGTGGTGTCTTTAATCCCTATTGCTCAATGCACGGTGAAAGCATTGCATACGTGTCTGACAATGAGGAATGACAGTCATTTGCCTGTTTCACAAATGATCGTATTTTACTAGAGATTCTGTTCGGGATTCAGATGTGCATTCGGACAGCAATCCCTTTCAAGAAATGATACGTTCTGGATGAGGTCAAAGGTGCTGGAACACTGTATTTAGGATGTGTTTGCAGTGATTGTGTGTCTCCTGCTTCAACGCAGTGATATATAGATGTGCTCCTGTAATTTATTGGTACATGCCCAGGGCAGTAAGCAGTCTGAGGATTTATTTCCAGACGGCATAGAGCAGTGAAGCAGTGAAGTAGTGCAACACGCTGGATCATTATATTATTAGAATCTATTCTACTTAAATTATTACATTATACACAACTTAACTTGAGCTAACCGGCCTCACGACAGTGCTCCTCTCTGTGCTGCAAAAAATCTAACTCAGGGAATTTCTTTTGTCCTCCTTTGAATAGAAAGCCGTGTAATTCAGTGTACGGGCTTTCTCGGGCAGTTTCATGTTTCTTGTAACCCAAATCCTACACTGGCCTAAAGTGCCCCCCCATTTCACAGCATTTTTCAGCTGATTTAAAATGTACCTAAAGGAGAAGCATTATTGAAGACCATCAATTACCAAGAGCTTTTGTCAAAGGTTTTGGTGGTCATTTTGAATGACCACAGAGCGCTGTGACCTCGGTTTTACATCTCATCCAAAAGACAGCGCCCTTTTACAACACAGCGTCTCCGTCACTATACTGGGGCATTGGGACCCGCACAGACCTCAGGGTGAGCGCCCCCCCGCCAGCACCATTAACACCGCTTCCAGCTGGAAGCTTTGTTTTTCCCTGTAGCTCACCCTCATCCAGGTACTGACCTGGCTCACACCTGCTTAGCTTCAGTGGGTTTTCAGTTGCGAGTTGCAAGGGGATGCAAGTGATGGAGCCGCTCGCTGCAAAAGCCACTGCATTGGCCGGGAATCGAACCCGAGCCTCCCGCGTGGCAGGCGAGAATTCTACCACTGAACCACCAATGCTCAGTGCCTGGGCCTTCAAAAAAGACGCTTTTTTGGTGCTCTGCACAAAACGCGTCGACATCTGCTTCCAGCTGCAAAATGCCTTTCGCGGACGCTGAAGAACTTATTTCCAAGGCATAGGGTACAAGGGATTTGGCGTTTTAAAACCACCAGGAACAGCAAAGAGGCGCACTTCTTTGCTTGCGCCGGAACACACCGACTGGAGGCGGACAACATAACCGACAGGATTCGAACCTGCGCGGGGAGACCCCAATGGATTTCAAGTCCATCGCCTTAACCACTCGGCCACGACTACAGCAAACCCCACCGCCGCTGCGTTCTTGCTACAATCTTACCTGGATCGCGAGGCGCCGGCGGAAGCCTATTTCAAAGTCGTTCTCCGTTTCAAAAAAACATTTCCAAAATACAAGCCTTGCAGACAGACACGCCTCAGAGGACTTAAGGGTGGCTTCATGTCGGAATGATAAAGTCTCCCCGTCCGGACATGGAAATGCCACTTTGTTACACACAAAAAAAGAATCAACAACAGAGAAATGCCCTCAAGCATTTCAAAAGCCGCACCACGCCGCACTTGAAATAGCTCTTACATTAGAGGTAGACACAGGAATCGACTTTTTATTTACGCTCTTTTCAAACTGTCAAAGGTTTGCTTTGCAAACGCTGCAGGACATCGCACAATCTCTTTTGAACGGCGACAAACGATTTCTTATGGGGCGCAGTAAGTACAGACGTTTAAAAAGCTCCACTCATGCCGACGATGCAGCATGAAGAAGCGCAACCTAACGTTTGACAGACAAAAGCCGGGCACCGCTACGAGCAATATGAAATCAAACTGACAGCACACGGCGTTTCGCGCTGACTCAAAAGTGATCTCGACAGACGCTGTTCTCTGCATAACGCTGAAAGAGCTAAAGAGCGTTTCTGTTGAGACGTAACAAGCTCGTTTCTTTCTACCATGGTGTCACCATGACAAAATCTGTCTTTAAACAGCTTGCTCAGTCCCTGACGAGACTGTCAAAAATTGCTTTCGCCGATTGTATTGCAAACCGGCGGAAGCGGGGTATTGGGAAAAGTTTTCAACTAGCAATAATCGCGCCTCGGCTAAACGTCACAGGCTACGATACTGCCACTGTGCAAAGCTGACTGTTGCCAGGCAACCGCGGGGATCCTATGGAAATCAACATGGTTCATGATTAGGTTTATGAGCAATCTAATTACTTATTCGTTTAAAACGCTATATAAAATAAAGTTTATTATTAATTTGCTGGACAGAGCTGTGAACATTATTATGCATAACGCTCGGTTAAAAGCAAAGGAGATTGTCTGTTATAGTGGACATAAAAACAAGAGTTCGCTGGCATTATATCCTAGAAGACACAGACTGGAGCCAGACCAGGAGAATGCTCGCAGCGTAAAAGAAAATGTCTGATGAACTAGGGATTGGACAGTTTCCAAGTGCTTGTACAATCGATGGAAATGTTCAAATAAATGTGCAAAAGAAATAAACAAAATAATCATTTATTTCTTTGTCATATTGGCTAGCTAATGTCCTCTCTTTGCTAGTTAGTGGCTGTGTTTCTGCGTTGGGTAGCAACGGGTGACTGTTCTCAGGTGGAAGATGTAAAGAGTTTAATTTTCATGTTAAATAATTTTTTAAAATTAAAATTCATTCTATACAGCAATCGCATATTTGGGTACCGTTTCATAAAACTTTCATGCTTAAAATGTTTAGGGAGAAATGGAAGACTGGTGTGTATTTTTTCTTTAAACTACCAAGACCAGCCATACACAGTACAGTTTATGTACATACAGTAATGTTTATGTTCCTAAATTAATATCGTTTATGACCTTCAGATGCGTTATGCTCCTCTTCTTTTTATGCTCAGCTACTAAAATTTCCCTTTAGTGGTAAAATCCATATAAATATTCAAAACTAAGCGGATTGAAATGTGCACATTAAATGATTAAATCTTTTCACTACCAACCAATGCACCACGAGTGCCCCTGTCGGTCATTTTGGCCAGCCAATCACTTACCGCGGTGCCCTCCGGTGCCCTGCAGTGGCTTGTGGGTAGGTTACTGTACCGCGGGTTTTTACCGCGCATTTTGAATGGCTGCATCTGTATGATGTTATATGATGGTTTTTTTTCAAATTTTAAATGATCATTTTTCATGGAGCTTTGAAGGGGATAAATTCAGCCTCTTTAGCCAGGCCAGAGCTCCAGGAGCCTGTGTAGGATTCTAGCTTTCTCCCCTTGCAGGCATCGGGCACAGAGAACCTCATGGTTTTCCTAAAAATCTTTTTTTTTGTATTCCTTGTTGTTCAAAACTTAATTCTAAACACTTTTAATTAGAAATTATATTACAAATAGTGCAAAAAATGACTAATTTCACAAAAAATAATGTAATATAAAACAGATGTTTTTAACTTTATTGTAGTGTTTTAGAAACTAATATGTCTTCAAAAATGGTTATTTTTCACTCCTAGGAATGAAAGCTGTTGTTATATGATGTTTATTTTCAAATTTTGAAAAATCAAAGTATTCTAGCTTTCTCCCCTTGCAGGCATCGGACACAGAGAACCTCATGGTTTTCCTAAAAATCATTTTTTATGTTTCCTGGTGTTTCAAACTTAGTTTTAATTTGTTATTATGTTAAAAACAGGGTAATAAATTTCTAATTGGACTATAAATAATGTCATATTGTCTGCTATAAAAGTGATGTTTTCAACTCTATTGTAGAGATTCTAGAAACAACTAATAGAGAATTGAAATAAAAAAGGGCATAAGAAGACATTACCAACAACGACCACAAGATGGAGATATTGTCTAGTAATTACCAACAACGACCACAAGATGGAGATATTATCCAAAGAGGCAAGAGGGCAAAGCCGCGATAAGGTAAAATCATTTTTTGAAAGAGATTGCTGTCAGAATGCACATCCGTATCCCAAACAGAATCTCTAGTAATATATGATCATTTGTGAAACAGGCAAATGAGTGTCTGCTACAATATGATTGCTACATATCTGCATTTGTTGGTTTTTAAGGAGTAAGAGTGGAGGGGGTTTAAACCTGCGATCCAGTGTGTTGAAGTATTTCACAACACTACCCCTAGCACATCTGGAAATAAATCCTCATAATGATTATTGCCCTGGGCATGTACCAAAAAATCAGTGAGCATATATATATATCACTGTGTTGAAGCTAGAGACACAGAATAACTGCAAACACATCCTAAATACAGTGTAGTTCAGGTGGGTAGCTGCGTCAGCATGCGTAGGCTACAAAGGAACAAGTAATAGGTTTATTCCATGCTGAAAAAAAGAAGAAAGAGAACACAATGTTTCGGCCATGGAGCCTTCTTCAGGTGTGAGAGAGACAGGGCAGTAGGCAGAGGTAAAGTAGCGGGAGAACAAAGGTTGGGAGGGTGGAGGAGTGAGAGGCGGGAGCAGGGGACAGAAAGAGAGGCCAATCAAGAGGTGTGAAGTCAGAATGGGTGCAGAGAGGTGTGAAATGAAACTTCCAATGAATGGAGAAAATTTAAAAGAACAGTAGTCTGTCATTAAGGGAAGGGAGAATGTGTGATCCTAGCTGCAGAATAATTTTAGTTTCGGTGGTCTTTCTGATGTATGAGTTCGGAAAACCGTTTTTGAGAACACAGACGGAGAGATTAGAGTGGTCGGGGCCGTCAGAGGTGAAATGAGAAACAATGGGCTTGGAGAGATCTTTAATCTTCACAGCCCTGACATGTTCTCTGAAGTGGTCTCCGAGTCTCCTTCCTGTTTCTCCAATGTAGATGGCTGGACATTTACTGCAAGAGATACAGTAAATGAGGTTGCTGGAAGTACAAGATGCTGTCTGGGTGATCCGGAATTGTCCTGAGGGGCCTTGAATGAGTGTGGTGGTGGCTGTGTACTTGCAGGTGATACAACGAGCTCTGTTGCAAGGGAAAGTGCCTGGTGTGGATGGTTGTTGAGGGCGGTCAAGGGAGCTGTGAACAAGGAGGTTACGCAGATTAGGTGGTCAGCGATATGAGATGATAGGGCGATCAGAAAAGAGGGCCCCAATGGAGGGATCATCCTGTAGGATGGAAAAGTTGTGGTTAATGGTCCTGGGGATAGGAAGTGTGTTAGGGTGGTAAGGAAGCACCAAAGGAATGCGGTTGTTACGGCGGGAGTTCCTGATCGGGTTGATGGTCCAGGGGGTGTTTTTGGCTCGGGCAAGGGCCCTGTCAATCACACTGCTGGGGTATCCTCTATTGATGAAAAATGAGTACATTTCGAGGGCTTGGTTCTCGAAGTCGATGTCATCGCTGCATAGTCGTCGTAACCTAAGGAACTGTGAAAAAGGAAGAGAGTTTTTAGTATGGTTGGGGTGAAATGAGCTGTACAGGAGGTGAAATGGTGCAGGAAGAACTCAAGCTGATCGCTGGAGCATGTGGCGGCACCGACGCAGTCATCAATATATCACTTGTAGAGGTCAGGGACATAGCCAGTGTAGGAAGCGAAGAAGCGTTCTTCTACCCAGCCGACAAAAATATTGGCATAGCTGGGTCCCATTCTGGTGCCCATGGCCACTCCACTGACCTGTTGGTAAAAAAGATTATTGAAAGAGAATGCGTTCAGTGTGAGGACCAATTCTGCAAGGCGTACCAGGGTGTGGGTGGGTGGATCAAGCACTGTGCGTTTGTCCAGCGTGTGCTTGAGGGCTGTAAGGCCGTCATTATGGGGAATGACGGTGTACAGAGATGTGATGTCCATGGTAAAAATGTGGCATTCGGTACCCTGAAATTGGAAATCATTGAAAAGTTGGAGCGCGTGGTTGGTGTCTTTGATGTATGAGGGAAGATCTTCAACCAGCGGTCTCATGATGCTTTCGAGAAAGGCTGAGATGTAAGTAGTTGGACAGTTACATGTTGATACGATGGGGCGTCCAGGGGTGTCCGGTTTGTGGATTTTGGGGAGGAGGTAAAATTGAGATACTTGTGGATGTTCCATGATGAGCCGGTTCGCCTCCTGGGGGAGCTCGTTACTGCTGATAAGAAGGGAAATGGTGGATACCACTTCCTTTTGGTAGTCAGTGGTAGGGTCCTGTTGGAGAGGGAGGTAGGCAGAAGTGTCAGTTAGTTGTCTAGAGGCTTCAAAGATATATAGATCCTTACGCCACACCACAACAGCACCTCCTTTGTCCGCTGGTTTGATGACGATATCATCCCTGTTGCGGAGAGACTGGAGCACCTGATTTTCTCCTTGGGTGAGGTTAGACCTATGTTTACTGGGTATAGAGAGTGCCTTGGGAGCTTGATTAGTGCATTGGTTGATGAAATAATCAACTGGTGGAAAACGGCCAGAGGAGGGAGTCCAACAGCTCTGTTTGGGATTAATGTTGTTAATGACATCAATAACCGGGTTATAAAGGAACAAGTAACAGTGTTCCTGCACCTTTGACCTCATCCGGAATGTATCGTTTTTTTAAAGGGATTGCTGTCAGAATGCACAACTGAATCCCAAATAGAATCTCTAGTCAAATATGATCATTTGTGAAACAGGCAAATGAGTCTCTCAGGTGCCCATTGCTCATTTTCAGACACATTTATGCAATACTTTCACCATGCGTTGAGCAATAGGGATTAAAGATACCAGAGGTAAGTGATTCTGAGGTGCAACACATCAGCGATACAGCTAGGCATTTGAAATGCGTGGTTTGAGAGCCCTTCAGGGAACACCGTACCCTAAAGGTACCAGAAGTCCACTAGTATAAGCATTAAGTCACTGTCACCCCTGTTACAATGTGATTGCTACATATCTTCATTTCTTTGGTTTTTAAGGAGTAAGAGTGCAGGGGGTCTAAATCTGCGATCCAGTGTGTTGAAGTATTTCACAACACTACCTGTAGCCTGTCTGGAAATAAATCCTCATTCTGATTGTTGCCCTGGGCATGTACCAATAAATCACTGAGCATATATATATATAGCACTGTGTTGAAGCTAGAGACCTGTATGTAATAATATGATGCTAAAATGTTATTTTCACATATATTAATGTAATAAATTATTGCTAATGCTTTATAAACAAATCTAATTTAAATAAAAGCTTAAGTTTTGTATTTATCTTGTTCCATAGAACATGATTTTCTTTGTATTTCATGCCCAAAAAAGTGTCCAAATGACGCACTACATGATATAAGGAAGATTATCACATGCATATCGGTATTATCTTTCTTATGAAAATGCATTCCTTTCATTACCTTTTACTTTTTAAAATGAACTCAAATTGTGCATAATGTAATAATTTCAGTAGAATAGATTCTAATAATATAATGATCCAGTGTGTTGCACTACTTCACTGCTTCACTGCTCTATGCCGTCTGGAAATAAATCCTCAGACTGCTTACTGCCCTGGGCATGAACCAATAAATTACAGGAGCACATCTATATATCACTGCGTTGAAGCAGGAGACACACAATCACTGCAAACACATCCTAAATACAGTGTTCCATCACCTTTGACCTCATCCAGAACATATCATTTCTTAAAAGGGATTGCTGTCCGAATGCACATTCGAATCCCAAACAGAATCTCTAATAATATACGATTGTTTGTGAAACATGCAAATGACTGTCTCAGGGGCCCATTCCTCATTGTCAGACACATGTATGCAATGCTTTCACCGTGCATTGAGCAATAGGGATTAAAGACGCCACAGGTAAGGTTAGATGTCATGTTCTATGATCATTTCTTTCAGCATTAGGGACTAAATGTATGATGCTTAAATGTTATTTTCACATATATTAATGTAATAAATGATTGCTTATGCTTTATAAACAAATCTAATTAAAATAAAAGCTTAAGTTTTGTATTTATCTTGTACCATAGAACATGATTTTCTTTGTATTTCAAGCCCACAAAGTGTCCAAATGACGCACTACATGATATAAGGAAGATTATCACATGCATATCGGTATTATCTTTCTTATAAAAATGCATTCCTTTCATTACCTTTTACTTTTTAAAATGAACTCAAATTGTGTATAATGTAATAATTTAAGTAGAATAGATTCGGGTAGGAAATATAGAGTCATGATGTTTATGGCTGACATCATTTCACATGGGTGAATTTTAAGCTAAGAAATAAAAACATTTACAATGAAGATACCATTGCTTAATTTTTAATGCCTTTAAAAAATAAATACCTCCTGAGAATAATTTGCCACTCCCAGATCCTTGGTAAGGTACTGTTTGAATCCAATCAGGAGAGGAGCATCCAGGGAGTGCTTTCTATAGAGTCCAGCTTGGGCCACTCTCTTCCGGCCTGCTGATACTTTTTAACTACTCAGGGCCTGTAAGGATATAAAACACCGGTTTAAACATTTTATACCTATAAGTCAAATTAGAAATTTAGTAAAAAATAGATACATCTGAAAAATAAAAAGTCTTACTGCTGATAGAGTTCTTCAGAGCTCACATCTTCCCCTTCCTTATCCGCTTCTGTTTCAGTTTCTAGAGGAGCCTCTGGCATCTCTTCCTCCTGGACAGCGGCCTCTTGCTCAGGGCCGCTGGAATGCAGGTAGATTCTTTTCAACATGTTTTTACATAATATGTTGTAACAATGATTTCAAAAAGAAACTACAGAAGCCTTACAGATTAAAAATATCTCACCTTGCCGATGTGTCTTCAGGCTTCCCATGTACAAAAAGGCCCAAGGACTCTAGCAGTCTTACAACCACTATCCTGTTTGCCTCACCAGACACGATCTCTATTCTGTGGTAATCCACGATGACCCCGTTCTTCAGGTGATTCATCATGTCCTCCCTCGCCTGTTGAGAGGCCATCCTGATCTCTTCTGCCGTGGCGTGCTTCATACATGCCCTCTTCAAGTGAGTAGGAAGCTGATCAAAAGTATTCAGGCACATCTTGCACACCAGGGGAATCCTCGCGGGTTTCCTTTGAAAATAAATAATACCATCTGTGTATAGAAACAAGCTAAGACTGATTTCTTAAATTATCCTTAAAATTCTCTCTTATAGTTTGAGCATAATGATTTTATTGCATTTATATAAGAATTGCTCATTGCTCCAAAATAAATAATGGTTTCATAAAAAAGTGAACACTTACTTGGTCTCAGTCACAGACTTTCCAATAGAAGCCATTGTGGAGTTCAGCAACTGCAGGTCCTAGAAGTGGGGAAGGAATTTTAAAAGAGAAATTGAATTACAATACAGAAGGAATGGCTGAGGGATCACTGAAATATATATATATACAAATTCCAAAGACTGAGTCCATATAGAAACACCTACCTTTCATTTTCAGTATAAGAAAAAAAAAACATTATCTTCCAAAGCATCATAAAATTGTCCCTTCTTCCAGACTCTACTTCTCTCTTGTAGTAGTACAGCAGACCTTTCCAGGTGAGCAGATCACAGAGTCCGAAATGAGCTTCCTCCATCAAGCAAAGTACCTGAACATGACTCTGTCTTCATAAAAGCGCCCCTGTAATAAAGAAATTAAATCCAAAATCAAGAGGGCAGTTGCCTACTGAAATACAAGAAGTCATCAATTTTAACCTAGCAACACATTAAAGGCTGCATCTATACAAGTACGATTCTAGAAATGCTCACCAGATTACGTTTTAAGAAGGAACTGCGCCTCAGGTTCCGCCGAGATCTTAACTCGGATGGCAGGATTCAGAGTCCGGAGTGTGGACTGATGGCGCACGGAGCGTCCACATACTGTGGATCCCTCAGTGATCTTCCGCGTATTCAAACCGCCAGCGTGTGACTCCCCTGTCCCCGTGACCTCATTGCTCTGCTCTCTCCTCTGTGCAGCCGAGCCCAACTCACGGTAAAGTGAAAAAAAAGATGCCCTCAACGTGAGATTTACTCTGGAGAGAGGATAGATGTTACCTTTTTATCATTGAACAGGATGTATGTGATGTGGCGACTAGGTTCAATTTTGTGTCCTCTTTAAAAGATTAAGGACTGGGGTGAGCGTGATTTACCAACCTTTCAGCTAAGAACCCGACGTGCGCACCGTTTAAGCTGCATAGACTCGGTCGATTAACTCGTCTCCGTTAGCAGGGTTAAGGTTAAAGAAAAAAAAACATTGCTGACTTCTTTTTTTTTTGCCAGCCGCTAGCGCTGATTAGCAAGGTTTGTATTTCATGTTTTGCAAGTTGCATCCATTTTAAGAAAAACAAGTCGCGTTAAAGATAGGAAATGAATACTTGCAAGTCTAGCCGTAGGTGGTTGTCCGTAAGGACCAGTTCTGTTTGAGAAGACAGAACAAAGAAGGCACTGCTGAGATTCAAACCCAGGATCTCCTGTTTACTAGGCAGGCGCTTTAACCAACTCAGCCACAGCGCCCCGGGAGCACTGTCCTTTTGCAGCTACTTGGACACACCACTCAGACACATCTGCATTCGGTGTGTGCTCCGCCTGCTCGCTGAGCAAGTTGCCACCTTTACATACAACAGCAACATTGACACCAAGAGAAAGATTGACAAATGGCTTTTATCTGGAACTTTTCATGTGCAAGGAGCTCAATGTGCTTTCTGTGTACAACAGGGCCACTGAACTCCACACTGGCCACTGAACCACAGCAGTGGCTTGCTGGCTTGACATCTCCCGAGGAAAATGTTGAAATCGCATGTGGAACAGGAAAATGACCCTCGAGTACGAGGGAAAAAAAAGAAAAAGATCATCTGGAGCGCGCCAACCCATGTCCGGACAGCCCAGTTTCGTCGACAAGGTGGCTGAATGTAAGGCGATGGACTGCTAATCCATTGTGCTCTGCAGGCATGGGTTCCCATTCTCATCGCTCTCCATGTCTGACACGTGTGCCTGTTCGACGTTGGCCTTCCTGTCGTTTGCTCCGGTGCTAGAGCTGTAAATTTTCTAGCGGTGGCTGAACATGGTATAGTAGGCTAACGTCGGTATCGAGCAGTGACAGTAACAGTACTTACTGCGCCCCATAAGAAATCGTTTGTCCCTGTTCAAAAGAGATTGTGCGATGTCCTGCGGGGTTCGCAAAGCAAACCTTTGACAGTTTGAAAAGAGGAATTTATTCTGCTTCCTGTGCGTGCAGTAGTTACAAAGTTGAACGTCTTTACACAATCTGCTGCAGTTTTCAGTGGGCGGGCTTTGTCAGATGGCTTGGAAAAACGCACTGTGTTTCGGCTCGGGAAACATCATGAGCAGTGTCCTGCATGTTTTCTGTGTATAGCTGTCTTTTAACGCATACAGAATTCATTCGAAATCATTGATTTCTCCAATTAACAAGGGTCCCTTTTTGAACCTGCCAGAAGCATTCTTTCAATGTAACAGATTTACTCCGGGGAAAGGCAGCATGACATTGAGAGTAGCTCAAGCTTTCAGCACCCATATCGGACTGCGTGTATGCAGACACTGCTCAGAATCCCCTGTAAGATTCTCCTTCAATTCCGTTTTGCAGTGCTTTAGCTCTTTCAAAAGGCTTCGCTTTGCTAGTCACAATCCAAGGCTCATGACAGCATTTGAAACCAATCGCCACTGCGTCGGCCGGGAATCGAACCCGGGTCAACTGCTTGGAAGGCAGCTATGCTCACCACTATACCACCAACGCATGCCCACAGGAGCCCTGCAGGACACCACCAGAGAATGCTCACGATTTCGGAAGCTGTCTCCGGGACGTGCTGATTCCACACATCCTGAATAAATCATGATATTGTTAGTTAAACGCCACAGATTGTGTTTGTCCGTTCGTGTCAGTCGTCCTGCAGCCACGGGAAGTGGGACACAAATATGCTGCAATGCTTTCAAGACGTTAGGATTTGTTTGTGTAACATCCGAGAAGAGTACTTGTGGCTTGAATGTGAACTGTACGTGCCCGCCCCCTTTCCTCTGTAGTGCATGAGTTCCTCCCGGCATGCCCTTCGTCATTGTTCTGTCATCTTGTATTTAAAGGGTTGTATTTCTGCTGCAGAAAATAAGCAATGGTTTTCTCACAACGCCCTTTGTTCCCAACGAAGCCCTTGTCTGTCATGAAATTCTTCAAAACCTCAAGCTAGACGAAGAAGAAGACGACAAATATGAAGCGTTACCGCAACGACATGCCATGAGACGATCGATAACGATTTCAATAGGATCCCCGCGGTTGCCTGGCAACCGTCAGCTTTGCGCAGTGGCAGTATCGTAGCCTGTGAGGTTTAGCCGAGGCGCAATTATTGCTAGTTGAAAACTTTTCCCAATACCCCGCTTCCGCCGGTTTGCAATACAATCGGCGAAAGCGATTTTTGACAGTCTCGTCAGAGACTGAGCAAGGTGTTTAAAGACAGATTTGGTCATGGTGACATCATGGTAGAAAGAAACGAGCTTGTTACGTCTCAACAGAAATGCTCTTTAGCTCTTTCAGCGTTATGCAGAGAACAGCGTCTGTCGAGATCACTTTTGAGTCAGCGCGAAACGCCGTGTGCTGTCAATTTGATTTCATATTGCTCGTAGCGGCGCCCGGCTTTTGTCTGTCAAACGTTAGGTTGCGCTTCTTCATGCTGTATCGTCGGCATGAGTGAAGCTTTTTAAACGTCTGTACTTACTGCGCCCCATAAGAAATCGTTTCCCTGTAGCTCACCCTCATCCGGGTACTGACCTGGCTCACACCTGCTTAGCTTCAGTGGGTTTTCAGTTGCGAGTTGCAAGGGGATGCAAGTGATGGAGCCGCTCGCTGCAAAAGCCACTGCATTGGCCTGGAATCGAACCCGAGCCTCCCGCGTGGCAAGCGAGAATTCTACCACTGAACCACCAATGCTCAGTGCCTGAGCCTTCAAAAAAGATGCTTTTTTGGTGCTCTGTGCAAAAAGCGTCGACATGCTTCCAGCTCCAAAATGCCATTCGCGGACGCTGAAGAATTTATTTCCAAGGCAGCGGGTACAAGCGATTTGGCGTTTTAAAACCACCAGGAACAGTAAAGAGGAGCACTTCTTTGCTTGCGCCGGAACACAACGACAGGAGGCGGACAACGTAGTTGGAAGGATTCGGAGCTGCGCGGGGAGACCCCAATGGATTTCTAGTTCATCGCCTTAACCACTCGGCCACGACTACAGCAAGCCCTGCCGCCGCTGCGTTGTTGCTAAAATCTGACCTGGACCGCGAGGCGCCGACGGAAGCCTATTTCAAAGTCGTTCTCCGTTTCAAAAAAACATTTCCAAAATACAAGCCTTGCAGACAGACACGCCTCAGAGGACTTAAGGGTGGCTTCATGTCGGAATGATAAAGTCTCCCCGGACATGAAAATGCCACTTTGTTACACACAAAAAAAGAATCAACAACAGAGAAATGCCCACAAGCATTTCAAAAGCCGCACCATGCCGCACTTGAAATAGCTCTTACGTTAGTGGTAGACGCAGGAATCGCCTTTTTATTTACGCTCTTACCAACGCGATGGAAAGCAAAACAAAGCAAAGCAGAGCAAAACAAAACGAACAAACGAAAACCCTCATGTCCCGCACTTGCATATAACGCCATTACGTGCCCAAGCGGTATTGTACGTCATCCTAGCACTGCACCCCCTTGGCGTACGGTATATGGGAACGAGCACACGCCACGAATCATCTCGAATCAGTCCCTACAGCTGTAAGGCGCCTTGAAGCGTGCACCCCCAACATTCTTCTTTGCGCATCTGTGAAAGGTAAACTCTTGAGCAAACTCTAAACCAGCTCTAAGGAAACTAATCCGATTAGACGTTACTTTGACTCATCTTTTTACGCTCAGTGCTGGATTGCTCAAACTCCAGCTAGGGTTAGGGTTAGCATTCCCACGCTACTTAGACACTTTGTTTACGCTCAGTGCTGGATTTTGGGAAAATAACTGGAGCCTCACATATACAAACAACACACTTGTCTGTCGGCACTATGTGGCAGCGTTGCATGACAACCCCTCTCACCACGGAAAGGAACCTAACAGCTTTGGTAAGAGAGGAGAATTACCTGAAGAACTGCTTTCCATGGAAGCAGGACCAAGCGATGTAGCATTTTTATAGTACCAGGAAAGGAGAAGCGGCACTTCGCCTTTACCGCACAGGCACAAGGCGACGTGCGGCAGACGCCATAGTCGGCAGGACTCGAACCTGACCGGGGAGTCCCCAATGGATTTCGAGTCCATCGCCTTAACTACTCGGCCACGACTACAGCGAGCACACCACCTCCGCATTCCTCCTATAATCTAACACGGAGTGCGAGGTGGCTGCGGAAACTTTATTAAAGTCGCTCTCCGTTAAAAAAAAAATACCTTTCACAAGATACATGCCGGCAGACAGACACGCCTCAGAGGGTTTAAGGCTGGCTTCACGTTCAAATGATAAAGTCTCCCCGTCCGGATGTCAAAATGCAACTTTGGCAGACAGAAAAAACATCAACAAACCACAAATGTGGACAAGGATTTTACAAGCTGCACCACACTGCACTTTCAAAAGCATTTACATTCCTGTTAGACGCAGGAATTGCCTTTGATTTGCGCGCTTACGAACGCCATGGAAAACGAAACAAAACTAAAGCCCTCAGCTCCTGCACTTGATTATAATGCCATTACGTGTCGAAGCAGTAATTTACGTCATCCTACCACTGCAACACGGGGAATAGAGGGAAATGAGCACACGCTACGAATCGTCTCAATCACTCCCTAGAGTCCTAAGGCGCATTGAAGGGTGTACCCCCATCATTAATCGTTGCGCCTCTGTGAAAGGAAAGCTCTTGAGCAGTCTTTGAAACAGCTCGGATGAAACACTTGATTGCTTCCATGTGCATCTGGAGCCCATTTCTTATTTTCACTTCACGCCCATTAAAGCATTTCTAAAACAGGAGATTCGCGCTTGGGAATGCGCCCTGCCTTACAAATAAAACAGGTCTACGGGTCTGAAACCCGCTCCACGGAAAACAGTTCTGTTGCGCTTTTGATCAAAGGGAGATTCGCTGTTCTTACTTTTTGATGACATAACACCCAAAGGGGCTTCTTTGGAGCTGGATTTCAACCAGCATCCTAAAGTTTCTTGGCGGTATCCTTTACAGTCCTCTGTTCGGTCGACAAGGGACAGAAGGGGGCAGCTTTCCTCACACATACAGTGCAATGTACTGTAGTGTTCCCGTTCATTGAATTCGCAGTTCTGCATCAGACCTCTAACTCGTTTCCTTAGCTTGGATTTAAGCCACGAAGCAGGCTTCTACTGTATAAACATCTAGAGGAATGACAAACTGTCATCCTGAGAGACTGTCAAAAATCGCTTTCTCCGTTTGCGTTGCAAATAAGTGAAAACGCGGTCTCAACCCAGAGCCAACGTTAGCCTACTATACCATGTTCAGCCACCGCTAGAAAATGTACGGCTCTAGTACCGGAGCGACAAGGATGGGATTCGAACCCACGCGTGCAGTGCACAATGGATTAGCAGTCCATCGCCTTAACCACTCGGCCACCTCGTCGAGGAAACTGGGCTGTCCGGACATGGGTTGGCACGCTCTGGACATGGGTTGGCACGCTCCAGATGATCTTTTTCTTTTTTTTCCCTCGTACTCGAGGGTCATTTTCCTGTTCCACATGCGATTTCAACATTTTTCTTGGGAGATGTCAAGCCAGCAAGCCACTGCTGTGGTTCAGTGGCCAGTGTGGAGTTCAGTGGCCCTGTTTATTATGCCTAATAAACAGGAGATCCTGGGTGATCCTAGATGATTGCAAGCCGTACAGCCTCCGCCATGCTTCCCAGGTGGGATGAGGTTTTGGAGTTGGTATGCAGTGTTTTGTTATCTCCAAACATAACGCTGTGCACATTTACCAACAAGTTCAGCTTTTGTCACGTCTGTCCACAGAACATTGTTCCAGGAGTTGCTCTGGAACATCCACGTGGTCTTTAGCAAACTTGAAAGGGGCAGTGGGGGCAGACACTTCCCGCCCCCCAAAAGAAAAGAGCGCCAATCAGACAGGCGGAGACCAAGGACTCGCAGAGCAGACAACCACAATCACCATAACAAGAGCGATTGTGAGCGGTTTTGTTTTCTCTCTTTGACCAGCCCAGCTGCGCCCCACCCGAAAGCAGGGAAGCACAAAAATTGCATGGAACTCATTCATGCTCCTCTCCACTGAAATCTTTAGTAAAAGGCGAAAGATTTGTATGAAATGAATAGAAACCAGAGTGCGTGGCTGCACAGCTGCAGGAGCCCAGGCCGCCTTCAAGGCCTCTGCCCTGCCGGTCGTGGTTGGCAATGCACCTGGCCTTTCAAACGAGCCAGTGGGGTCCGTTCAGCTCCGGGCTCATCGCCTGCGGCTCTCGGCTTGCGGGCGTGCCCAATCCGTGCGATAACTCGGAAAGCACCCGGCCACACTGTGCCGGAAACGACGCACTCTGGGAAGCCGCTTTGCAAAGCGAGGTCCCAAGATCCCCTGCGGCCGGACACTTCCCGCCCCCCAAAGAAGAGAGCGGCAATCAGACGGGCAGAGACCGAGGACTCGCAGAGCAGACAACCACAATCGCCATAACAAGAGCGATTGTGAGCGGTTTTGTTTTCTCTCTTTGACCAGCCCAGCTGCAACCACCCGAAGGCAGGGAAGCACAAAAATTGCACGGAACTCATTCATGCTCCTCTCTACGGAAATCTTTAGCAAAAGGCGAAAGATTTGTACGAAATGAAGAGAAACCAGAGCGCTTGGCTGCACAGCTGCAGGAGCCCAGGCCGCTTTCAAGGCCTCTGCCCTGCCGGTCGTGGTTGGCAATGCACCTGGCCTTACAAACGGGCCAGTGGGGCCCGTTCAGCTCCGGGCTCATCGCCTGCGGCTCTTGGCTTGCGGCCGTGCCCAATCCGTGCAATAACTCGGAAAACACCTGGCCATACTATGCCAGAAACGATGCACTCTGCTACAATATGATTGCTACATATCTGCATTTGTTGGTTTTTAAGGAGTAAGAGTGCAGGGAGTTTAAACCTGCGATCCAGTGTGTTGAAGTATTTCACAACACTACCCCTAGCACATCTGGAAATAAATCCTCATAATGATTATTGCCCTGGGCATGTACCATAAAATCAGTGAGCATATATATATATATTACTGTGTTGAAGCTAGAGACACAGAATAACTGCAAACACATCCTAAATACAGTGTTCCTGCACCTTTGACCTCATCCAGAATGTATCCTTTTTTGAAAGGGATTGCTGTCAGAATGCACAACTGAATCCCAAACAGAATCTCTAGTCAAATATGATCATTTGTGAAACAGGCAAATGAGTCTCTCAGGTGCCCATTGCTCATTTTCCGACACATTTATGCAATACTTTCACCATGCATTGAGCAATAGGGATTAAAGACACCACAGGTAAGGTTTTCGCGTTGAGCAATAGGGATTAAAGATACCAGATGTAAGGTTTAAAAGTGATTCTGAGGTGCAACACATCAGCTAGGCATCTGAAATGCGGGGTTTGAGAGCCCTTCAGGGAACACCGTACCCTAAAGGTACCAGAAGTCCACTAGTATAAGCATTAAGTCACTGTCACCCCTGTTACAATGTGATTGCTACATATCTTCATTTCTTTGGTTTTTAAGGAGTAAGAGTGCAGGGGGTCTAAATCTGCGATCCAGTGTGTTGAAGTATTTCACAACACTACCTGTAGCCCGTCTGGAAATAAATCCTCATTCTGATTATTGCCCTGGGCATGTACAAATAAATCACTGAGCATATATATATATATATCACTGTGTTGAAGCTAGAGACCTGTATGTATAATATGATGCTAAAATGTTATTTTCACATATATTAATGTAATAAATGATTGCTTATGCTTTATAAACAAATCTAATTAAAATAAAAGCTTACGTTTTGTATTTATCTTGTACCATAGAACATGATTTTCTTTGTATTTCAAGCCCACAAAGTGTCCAAATGACGCACTACATAATATAAGGAAGATTATCACATGCATATCGGTATTATCTTTCTTATGAAAATGCATTCCTTTCATTACCTTTTACTTTTTAAAATGAACTCAAATTGTGTATAATGTAATAATTTAAGTAGAATAGATTCTAATAATATAAAGATCCAGTGTATTGCACTGGCCTGGTCAGCCTGGCCTGGGGGATGGTGCACATAGCACTTTCAGTGCTGGAGGTGTTAATGGTGGAGGTGTTGGAGAGTGATAGCTGTGTGGGATGGGTGGGTGAGTAGCTGTTGTGGGTTGTAGCTTTTCCTTTGCAGCTTGTCCTATACCTTCCTCCTGTAGGCGTCCTTGCTCTCTCTCAACTTCTGTTTTAGCTCCCATCATGTAATGATGAACATGATTTACATGATATAAGGAAGATTATCACATGCATATCGGTATTATCTTCCTCATGAATATGCATTCCTTTCATTACCTTTTAATTTTTAAAATGAACTCAAGTTGTGTATAATGTAATAATTTAAGTAGAATAGATGCTAATAATATAATGATCCAGTGTGTTGCACTACTTCACTGCTTCACTGCTCTATGCCGTCTGGAAATAAATCCTCAGACTGCTTACTGCTCTGGGCTTGTACCAATAAATTACAGGAGCACATCTATATATCACTGCGTTGAAGCAGGGGACACACAATCACTGCAAACACATCCTAAATACAGTGTTCCAGCACCATTGACCTCATCCAGAACGTATCATTTCTTGAAAGGGATTGCTGTCCGAATGCACATCTGAATCCCAAACAGAATCTCTAGTAAAATAAGATCATTTGTGAAACAGGTAAATGACGGTCTCAGGGGCCCATTCCTCATTCTCAAGACACATCTATGCAGTACGTACACCATGCATTGAGCAATAGGGATTAAAGACACCACAGGTAAGGTTAGAAGTCATTCTGACTATATTCTAAAATATTGGACTCATATTCTTATGATGGCAGTCACTTATGATAGTGACAGAGACGCTGTGTTGTAAAAGGGCGCTGTCTTCTGGATGAGATGTAAAACAGAGGTCATTGCGAGCTGAAAAACACGTTTTGAAAAGTGTGCTTTTCCTGCCCCAGAAGTTAAATGGGGGTGACCAAAGTTGCCCAAACGTGTTTATTTCTGCTGAAAAACCCGTTTTGACAACTTCTGCACAGTGGGGTTAAGGGCTGACTCAGTGGGCTCTTCTGAGCCAGACAGTTACATTGGGATTCAACAGTCTGAAAAAACGTGTTTATTTCGAGCTGAAAAACACCTTTTGAAAAGTGTGCTGTTCCTGCCCCAGAAGTTACATGGGGGTGTCCAAAGTTGCCCAAACATGTTTATTTCTGCTGAAAAACACGTTTTGACAACTTCTGCACACTGGGGTTAAGGGCTGACTCAGTGGGCTCTAATGAGCCAGGCAGTTACATTGGGATTCCAAGGTTTGAAAAAACACGTTTATTTCGAGCTGAAAAACAAGTTTTGAAAAGTGTGCTTTTCCTGCCCCAGAAGTTAAATAGGGTTGACCAAAGTTGCCCAAACATGTTTATTTCTCTGTCACTATGCTGGGGAATTGGGACCCGCACAGACCTCAGGGTGAACGCCCCCCCGCCGGCACCATTAACACCGCTTCCAGCTGGAAGCTTTGTTTTTCCCTGTAGCTCACCCTCATCCGGGTACTGACCTGGCTCACACCTGCTTAGCTTCAGTGGGTTTTCAGTTGCGAGTTGCAAGGGGATGCAAGTGATGGAGCCGCTCGCTGCAAAAGCCACTGCATTGGCCGGGAACCGAACCCAAGCCTCCCGTGTGGCAGGCGAGAATTCTACCACTGAACCACCAATGCTCAGTGCCTGGGCCTTCAAAAAAGACGCTTTTTTGGTGCTCTGTGCAAAACGCGTCGACATCTGCAAAATGCCATTCGCAGACGCTGAAGAACTTAATTCCAAGGCAGCGGGTACAAGCGATTTGGCCTTTTAAAACCACCAGGAACAGCGAAGAGGCGCACTTCTTTGCTTGCACCGGAACACAACAACAGGAGGCAGACAACGTAGTCGACAGGATTCGAACCTGCGGGGAGAGACCCCAATGGATTTCTAGTCCATCGCCTTAACCAACCGGCCATGACTACAGAAATCCCCGCCGCCGCTGCGTTCTTGCTACAATCTTACCTGGATCGGGAGGCGCCGGCAGAAGCCTATTTCAAAGTCGTTCTCCGTTTCAAAAAAACATTTCCAAAATACAAGCCTTGCAGACAGACACGCCTCAGAGGACTTAAGGGTGGCTTCATGTCGGAATGATAAAGTCTCCCCGTCCGGACATGAAAATGCCACTTTGTTACACACAAAAAAATAATCAACAACAGAGAAATGCCCACAAGCATTTGAAAAGCCGCACCACGTCGCACTTGAAATAGCTCTTACGTTAGTGATAGACGCAGGAATCGCCTTTTTATTTACGCTCTTACCAACGCGATGGAAAGCAAAACAAAGCAAAGCAGAGCAAAACAAAACGAACAAACGAAAACCCTCACGTCCCGCACTTGCATATAACGCTGTTACGTGCCCAAGCGGTATTGTACGTCATCGTAGCACTGCACCCCGGTGCGTACGGTATATGGGAACGAGCACACGCCAGGAATCGTCTCGAATCACTCCCTACAGCTGTAAGGCGCCTTGAAGCATGCACCCCCAACATTCTTTTTTGCGCATCTGTGAAAGGTAAACTCTTGAGCAAACTCTGAACCAGCTCAAAGGAAACTAATCTGATTAGACGTTACTTTGACTCATCCTTTAAGGGACCCTTGTTAATTGGAGAAATCAAGGATTTCGAATGAGTTCTGTATGCGTTAAAAGACAGCTATACACAGAAAACATGCAGGACACTGCTCATGATGTTTCCCAAGCCGAAACACAGTGCGTTTTCCCAAGCCATCTGACAAAGCTCACCCACTGAAAACTGTAGCAGATCGTGTAAAGACGTTCAACTTTGTAACTACTGCACGTTCAGGAAGCAGAATAAATTCCTCTTTTCAAACTGTCAAAGGTTTGCTTTGCGAATGGTGCAGGACATCGCACAATCTCTTTTGAACGGGGACAAATGATTTCTTATGGGGCGCAGTAAGTACAGACGTTTAAAAAGCTCCACTCATGCCAACGATGCAGCATGAAGAAGCGCAACCTAAAGTTTGCATTCCTAGCACTGTTGCAACCTAGCACTGTTGCATTCCCTGCATCAGTAGCTAAGAGAATATCATTTACGACTCATGTTAATGCAGTTTCAGAAACCAAACTGAAATTTCTCAAGTATATTATTTGAATCCAGATACGATTGACATTGGGCAACAACTATTCTCTCAAAACTTTTAGATTGAAATGGGACCTTTGAGACAGGCCTGTAGTTGTTAAGAACTTGTGGATCCAAATTTGACTTCTTAAGGAGCGGTCTAACAACCGCTACCTTAAATTGATCAGGTACAACGCCTGACGCAAGCGATGCATTCATCATACTAATTATAGGTCCTGCCAGTCCTTCAAGGGAATCTTTGACTAGCTGAGTGGGGATGGGATCTAGCGAACAGGTGGTTGACTTTGTCTTACGTCTGTGTTTCTGAGTCCACCATAAGAAGAAATCTGAACAGGAGTGGTGATCATGCGAGGTCACCACGGAGGAAACCACTGCTCTCCCCCCCAAAAAAACCACCACTGCCCCTCTCACGTTTGCTAAAGACCACATGGATGTTCCACAGCAACTCCTGGAACAATGTTCTGTGGACAGACGTGACAAAGGTTGAACTTGTTGGTAAATGTGCACAGCGTTATGTTTGGAGATAACAAAACACTGCATACCAACTCCAAAACCTCATCCCACTTGGAAAGCATGGCGGAGGCTGTACGGCTTGCAATCATCGAGAATCACCCAGGCTCACCCAGCATCTCCTGTTTACTAGGCAGGCGCTTTAACCAACTAAGCCACAGTGCCCCAGGAGTGCCGTCCTTTTGCAGCCACTTGGACACACCACTCAGACACATCTGCATTCGGTGTGTGCTCCGCCTGCTCGCTGAGCAAGTTGCCACCTTTACATACAATAGCAACATCGACACCAAGAGAAAGGATGACAAATGGCTTTTATCTGGAACTTTTCATGTCCAAGGAGCTCAATGTGCTTTCTGTGTACAACAGGGCCACTGAACTCCACACTGGCCACTGAACCACAGCAGTGGCTTGCTGGCTTGACATCTCCCAAGAAAATGTTGAAATCGCATGTGGAACAGGAAAATGACCCTCGAGTACGAGGGAAAAAAATGAAAAAGATCATCTGGAGCGTGCCAGCTCATGTCCGGACAGCCCAGTTTCCTTGACGAGGCGATGGCAATGGACTGTTAATCTATTGTGCTCTGCACGCATGAGTTCGAATCCCATCCTAGTCGCTCTCCATGTCTGACACGTGTGCCGTTCGACATTGGCCCTCCTGTCGTTTGCTCCGGTACTAGAGCCGAAAATTTTCTAGCGGTGGCTGAACATGGTATCGAGCGTAGGCTAACGTCGGTATCGAGCAGTAACAGTATTTACGTGCCGCTGCTGCCAAGTGGCTCTGGGTTGAGATTGCGTTTTCACTTACTTGCAACACAAACGGAGAAATCGATTTTTGACAGTCTTTCGAGAGACTGCGCTAGGTGTTTAGGCATAGACTTTGTCAGTTCCCCCTGGGATGATGGCCTCTCAAATAGTTTGTGATTCCTCTAGACCTTTATACAGTAGAAGCCTGCTTCGTGGCTTAAATCCAAGCTAAGGAAACGAGTTAGCGGTCTGTTACGACCCCAAGTGTCTAGGGGTAAAGGGGTGTATCATTTAGGATAATTCTTTTGGAAGCAGGGGGATTCTGGTGAGGGACTAGGAAGCGTGATAAGGGTAAGGAACTAGAGTGGTGCCAAAGAAAAGAAAATAAACAAAATGGAGCTGGCAAGGACAGTGAGGGAAAGCTAATCTGACTACAAAAGAAACCCCGAAACACACGGTCTTCGGCGTCTTCAACACCCTAGCTAACCTGCACTGACTACCCAAAACCATACAAGACAAATGGCACTCACCCGTACTAAACTAGCGTACTAATACAAAGTCAACTAAGTGTGTAAAGTGTACCCAACAACCTAAACTAACCTTATATACAAAAGTTCACACAAAAACACAAGTGAACCAGGAATACAAATAAGGGAAAACAAGAGTAATAAACAGGAGCAGGGTACAAAAGAACACAAAAGTTGAACATGTAACACTGGGGCAAGGGAATGACAAAACAAGGAAGAACACACAAACAAATGAAAGTATAAAGAAACTAATGTAAACCAACAAAACAACAAAGCCGAAGCTGTACGAAAATACACAAACACAAAGCAAAACAAACCAACAAACGAAGCCGAAGGAATAACAAGAAGCAAAGCGAAGCAAAGCGAAGCGAAAACCAAAACCGAACGGGACCGAAGTCAAACGAAAGGCCTCTTCTTTCTGAAAGCCTCCATGTTATATAGTGAATAAGATGTGTTCTGATTGGCTGAGGGCTGTTTGATGATGACATCATATTGAAACAGTGGTGTGATGGTTGGCCAATGGGGAAGGGAGAACAATCAAGGGTCAACAGTGTGGACATAACACAAAAAACACACACAGAACACACACTGGGACGTAACACCCCCACCCATAAAAACAAACATCTAATGTTTGGACAATGAAGACAAAACCAATCAAACAATATGCTATACTCTACCCCCAGCCAGGTCATTTCCAAGAATAAGAGTTACCCCTTTAACAGGTAGCGAAGGACGTACCCCAACTCTAACAAATCCAGTAACTAAACCACATTGTAGATGTACACAGTAGTGTAGTGTAAAGGCACTTTCATAAAACCCATTTCGATGCCTTGAACTAATACACTCGAACCACAGATAGATTTATCAGACAAAGGCAGTGCATCCACAACAATAAATGACTGGGCTGCTCCAGTATCTCTTAATATTGGAATTGTTTTCTGGTCTTCTGGTTTACCTGTTAGCGAAACGAATCCTTCCATAATAAATGGTTCATAACTAGGGTCAGGGAGACTGTTTTCACTAGACAAAGGAATAGCAGAACGGGAAACACAAACCCAGCACTCTTAGGTTGTTGCTGTTGCTGCTGCTTACGTTTTAGGGCCAAACAATCTGCAATTATATGACCTCTCTTGTGACAATAAAAACATTCACGCTCCTCTTTAGAACGTGAGGAACTAGTTTTTACTGGGGGAGACTGAGACTGGGAACTTAGAGTAGACAAAGTCTTCTCCGCACGCACAGACATGAAAACATTCTTATGAGTGAGCACGAACTCATCTGCCAAAACAGCGACTTGCGATAAAGTAGTTACTTTTTGCTCATTCAAATACACAACAATGCGTTCAGGCAAACAGTTCTTAAATTCCTCTAAGAGCATTAACTCACGCAATGAGTTAAAGTCCCTCACTTTACTGGCTACAACCCATTTATCAAAGAGAGTGCCCTTCTCTCTAGCAAATTCAACAAATGTCTGGTCTGACACTTTACGATGATTTCTGAAGCGTTGTCTATAAGCCTCAGGAACTAATTCATAAGCCCGTAAGATAGCAGCTTTCACAGTATTGTAATTCAAACTTTCTTCTAAAGAAAGTGTAGAACAAACTTCCTGAGCTTTGCCCACTAATCTACACTGCAAAAGCAGTGACCAAACCTCCTTAGGCCAACGAAGTGATGTGGCAATTCGCTCGAATGCACCAAAGTACGAATCAACTTCCGTCTCCCTAAACAGAGGAACTAAAGCAATGTGCTTACTTACATCAAAGGTGGTAGAGAGTGGATCTTGCAAAGGAGACACGCTAGAGGCCTCGGAGTGGGTCGGCTGCACAGCAGGAGCATTCTTTCGTGCTTCTAGCTCAAGCTGTCGGAGCTTAACCTCTTTCTCCGCCTCGATCTCCATCTTACGAATTGCAAGGCGCAATTCAAATTCTGCCTGGCGTACTTGGGCTTTTTCCTGCGCCTCCATGTGCAAGCGGGCCAAATGAACTTTCAGGCGAGTATCGCTTTTTGACCCGGTGGAGACCGGAGAGAACGGTTCAAAGGGAGGCAAGGTGGCCTTGACCTCAGCCTCCACTAAGTCTTCAGCCACCCCCTGCACCTCGTCCTGTTCTTCCACCACCATAGCAGGTTTAGCAGCAGCCCCAGGAGAACCGGCATACCTGCTCGTTAATGCAATGACCTCTAACTCTACCAACCTATCCATCACAGCTCTCTTGACGTCCCTTTTAAGAGCTTGCGTCGAAACCTGAATCTGGAAGTAATCAGCAATTTGGAGCAATTCGTCCTTCCTACACTTATCCAGCTGCTCAAAGGAAGGTTCCTCCACAAACTTTCGCAAATCAAAAGTAGCCATAACTACAGTACCTTGCCAAAACACAATCCACAAATCAAAATCCTGTACCAACACCAAAATTCTGCAACACAAAAAAAAATCCTTAGGACGGGAATTTGATATCCCGGACGAGCCCCCAATAATGTTACGACCCCAAGTGTCTAGGGGAAAAGGGGTGTAACATTTAGGATAATTCTTTTGGAAGCAGATGGGTTTTGGTGAGGGACTAGGAAGCGTGATAAGGGTAAGGAACTAGAGTGGTGCCAAAGAAAAGAAAATAACAAACAAAATGGAGCTGGCTAGGACAGTGAGGGAAAGCTAATCCGACTACAAAAGAAAACGAGAAACACACGGTCTTCTGCGTCTTCAACACCCTAGTTAACCTGCACTGACTACCCAAAACCATACAAGACAAATGGCACTCACCCGTACTAAACTAGTGTACTAATACAAAATTAACTAAGTGTGTAAGTGTACCCAACAACCTAAACTAACCTTATATACAAAAGTTCACACAAAAACACAAGTGAACCAGGAATACAAATAAGGAAAAACAAGAGTAATCAACAGGACAGGGTACAAAAGAACACATACAGATGCAGCCATTCAAAATGGGTGAGGTATTTCACGGCATACCGCGGTGGGCGTGTCACAGTATCACGCAGTATCACGCGGTATCACGTGTGTCACCTGTGTCACGTGACTAACTATCCGGCGTCGCCTTGTAAAACCGCCAGGGGGAGCTTAACCTCTCATGTACAGCATTTGAGCCTTTAATTTTGAACTGTGTATTACAGCATGTTAATCATCAGTCATTAAAATGTTGGTATATATTATGAAAGCAAGATTGCTCAGTTGGACAAAAGTACACAACCTACCTTCATCAGAAATATTTATGCATCAAAGCCTTTACTGAAGATATTACTAATAGTATTGATAATGGATGACTTTGGACAAGCTGTATACTCAAAGTATAATTTCTTTAGCACATTTGTACAAGCACTTGGAATCTGTCCAAGCCATACTTTGTCAGGCATTTTGTTTTACTTCAACGGGGCATAAAAACTTCCTTGCTTTTAACAGGGCGTTTCATAATTTCTAGCAACGAAAATGATTTAAAATGCGACACCTATCATTCAACTAGAGCTTAAAATATCACAAGGAAAAATACACACCGGTATTCCATTTCTCCCTAAACATTGTAAGCTTCGAAGTCTTTAACTAACGTGATACCGGAGTCAACCAGCATACTTTTAGAATTTGATTAAAAGGGAATATAATATGGAATCGCGTATCTAAAGAATTTAATAACGGTATGATTATATCCGTGTACTGCGGCAGGACTGTGTAAGGCTGTTTCGCCTGCCTGATCATGCGAGCTGTCTTGTAGCCTACTGGTCTAGGTGCGTGACTACCAGCTGGCAGGTTGTGTGTTCGAATCCAGCTGGTGCTGGACTTTTCATTTTTATTTATTTATTTTTTAATCGCGTAACATAAACATATTACCGTATGCAAACTGTACTGTATACAGTATGTATATGTATATTTAATGTCTTAACTGTGCCCGTTTAATTGAATTTAAAAAAAATATTTAACACGAACATGAAGCTGTTTACATGTTCCGCCTGAGAACAGTCACCCGTTGCTACCCAACGCAGAATGGTGATTGGCTGACACCATCTGACACCCCTCTGATTGGAGAAAAAAGACGTGCTGGTGTGCTATACCAGGAAGAGGATTTCTTTCAATTCTAAACGTGTATTTTAAAAGTTTAAGAAGTAAAAACCTTACAGCGTACACAGATTTCTAAACTGATCAGGATCGTTATCTTTGTCTCATGCATAATAATGTTCACCGCTCTGTCCAGCAAATTAATAATAAACTTTATTTTATATAGCTTTTTAAACGAATAATTAGATTGCTCATAAACCTAATCACTTGCTTTTTCTTTTTATTTATGCTCAGATTTCAACTATAGATCGTATTATTAATAACCATAATAACAACCAACCAACAAAAACAACCATATAAACATAATGGTGGTGCTGGACCTTCCAGTTTTATTTATTTATTTTTTAATCGCGTAACATAAACATATTACCGTATGCAAACTGTACTGTATACAATATGTATATGTATATTTAATGTCTTAACTGTGCCCGTTTAAGTATTGAATATTCATATCTAATTTTACCACTGAAGGGAAATCTTAACATAAACATACAGTATATGGCTGCTCTCGGTACTTTAAAGAAAAAAATACGCACCAGTATTCCATTTCTCCCTAAACATTGTAAGCTTCGAATGAAACCACTAAATAAAGACATAAATATAGAAATCTTAAGATTTGTTTTATTTAATGTTGGTAGCAGGATGAACTGTCAGAGTGTATATTTTGTCGCAAAGTTGCTACAAGATGTTAACAGTGAAAAAGGTATTTAGAAATGAGTTATTTCAAGATGAAAAAGAAAACATACACGAAACATGGTTTCATTACGACCAGAATCGGTCTTGAGATATTTTTAACTTGATTTACAGTATTTGAGAGGTATGTCTTAACACCGATACTACAGTGCTTAAGTACTGCTCACGTATATGTTTCTAGGTTTATATTATGCATTTCATACGGTCAAATTACTTTTGAACAACTAATAAGAAGCGCCAAACGGTATGCGTTTTAGTTTCGTTTTGTGCTGGAACCCGTGGATTGATTAGAGATATCAAGTACATACAAGTCATTTTTTAAATGTTGTAGTTCGTCTTGAAAAAATGTTACGAGTACATCATCTATCAACAATTACACAGGTTCTGTTTCCATATTGCGGATTTTGGTTAGGTACAGTATTATCAAATCCAGTGGCGCTGTGTGTTACTTTACTGAGTCCCAATCTGTGATTGAAACCTGTAAAACCGGTTTAATTCGTCACAGCCAGCACTCTTCAGGTGTGAGGGTCTTCTGCTCAGAATGAAACGCTAAAATGTTTGTGTATATTCTAATGGTAGTGGGGGCAGGGTGTGTGGGAACAGGTTTGTTCTTCACACCTGAAACATTTTCTCTGAAAGGATTTTCTTAGCAGTTTAACCGATCTTGTTACAGCATATTACAGTTTACTATTATTAACCATATTAATTTTAAGTGCTTAATGTAAAATCTTGTAAAAATATATTTTCATTGTTCAAATATACATTAATATACATTAAGTCTGACTATCATATAATAAGTTAAATACAAAACTAAAGAAAAAATAGGGTTAAATATAATTCAAAATATTTTGCTAACAATGTTAACTGTTTATGAATAATAAAATGTATTAACTAAGGAGTAGGATGGCACAGTTGTTAGTATGTTTTTTGTTTTGTTTCTTTTTCATAAATACAACAGTAGTACCTGATGTCTCAGTGGCTTTCAAAATTAAATTATGCATGCAAACCTGTGAACTAGAAAGATAACTAAGATTTTAATACTAATTAAATGACCGCGGGCACTTCCCACCCCCCTACATTCTCAGAGTAGAACAGACTAACCTTCTAATGAAAGACGGTCCACCCCCCACGGACAGGAAAAGTGCCCACAGGCACTTAAACTTAATATGGTCAGTAACGGTAAACAGTAACATGGTAAGAAGGAGCACGTACAAACGTTTTCGAAATAACCACATGTAAGACTCTGATCCTAAAAATGTTTAGGGAGAAAGTGGAATACTGGTGTGCTTCCAGAAGAATCAGTATGGCTCAGAGATTAAAACTTCACAGACATTAACGAAGAGCATAACGCGTGTACTGTATACACTGCAAGTACAACCCAACTCTCTGCAGGAGTGCTGGCTGTGACGAATTGAACCGGTTTCACGGGTATTTTCAAAGTAGGAGGCGAGATTTCCAGCGAAAGACACCCCCCCTCAAAAACCCAGTAAATACAGTACTTACTAGTTAAAGGCTAGGCTCCCGACTACGGCGAAAGGAACCCTTCTTTCATTAGAAGACAATGAACATATTTTAGCCCTGAATGAATTAATAGCAAACATGGTTTACATAAAAGACATTTTTCCAAGAAAGTTTAGCCTTTGTCACTAATGAAACCACTAAATAAAGACATAAATAGAAAAATCTTAAGATTTTTAAAATACATGACTTTGCTAAAATTTATTTGAAAATAAAAACAATTACAACCGCCAGGGGAGAGAGAGAACAGGGGAGGGATGTTGGTTTTGCATAAGGGGCGGGGCTATGGAAAGTAGGTATGTTTGGGAATGTGTAGTTACATGTTCTGGCTGTTTGTGAATTATCGTTGTTGAGTATGGAGTGTTGAGGTATTGATTTTGTGTAATGCTTTATGTTGAAAATTGAGGTGGATTTTGTTTATGATAAACAGGATAAACTGGGATGGGAGGAAGGTTTGGTTTTGCATAAGGGGCGGGATTATGATAATTGGAGGACTTTGCGAGTGTAAAATGGTTTGATTATTTGATTTTGTATTGTGGTTGTTATCTATGTTTTTGGTTGGTATTATGTTTATATGGTTGTTTTTGTTGGTTGGTTGTTATTATGGTTATTAATAATACGATCTATAGTTGAAATCTGAGCATAAATAAAAAGAAAAAGCAAGTGATTAGGTTTATGAGCAATCTAATTACTTATTCGTTTAAAAAGCTATATAAAATAAAGTTTATTATTAATTTGCTGGACAGAGCGGTGAACATTATTATGCATGAGACAAAGATAACGATCCTGATCAGTTTAGAAATCTGTGTACGCTGTAAGGTTTTTACTTCTTAAACTTTTAAAATACACGTTTAGAATTGAAAGAAATCCTCTTCCTGGTATAGCACACCAGCACGTCTTTTTTCTCCAATCAGAGGGGTGTCAGATGGTGTCAGCCAATCACCATTCTGCGTTGGGTAGCAACGGGTGACTGTTCTCAGGCGGAACATGTAAACAGCTTCATGTTCGTGTTAAATATTTTTTTTAAATTCAATTAAACGGGCACAGTTAAGACATTAAATATACATATACATACTGTATACAGTACAGTTTGCATACGGTAATATGTTTATGTTACGCGATTAAAAAATAAATAAATAAAAATGAAAAGTCCAGCACCAGCTGGATTCGAACACACAACCTGCCAGCTGGTAGTCACGCACCTAGACCAGTAGGCTACAAGACAGCTCGCATGATCAGGCAGGCGAAACAGCCTTACACAGTCCTGCCGCAGTACACGGATATAATCATACCGTTATTAAATTCTTTAGATACGCGATTCCATATTATATTCCCTTTTAATCAAATTCTAAAAGTATGCTGGTTGACTCCGGTATCACGTTAGTTAAAGACTTCGAAGCTTACAATGTTTAGGGAGAAATGGAATACTGATGCGTATTTTTTTCTTTAAAGTACCAAGACCAGCCATATACTGTATGTTTACGTTCCAAAATTAATATCGTTTATGGCCTTCACACGCGTTACAGTATGCTCCTATTCTTTTTATGCTCAGCTACTAAGATTTCCCTTCAGTGGTAAAATTCAATATCTACAACGGGCACAGTAAAGACGTTTACAGTACAGTAAGTCTTTCTACGACAGACCAATGGACCACGAGTGCCCCTGTCGGTCAACCAATCACGCACCGCAGTATCGCGTGTCATCTTACCTGCGGTATCTGTACTGCGGTGTCTGTACCGCGCACTTTGAATGGCTGCATCTGTAAGTTGAACATGTAACACTTGGGCAAGGTAAAGACAAATCAAGGATGAACACACAAACAAACAAAAGTACAAAGAAACTAACGTAAAACCAACAAAACAACAAAGCCGAAGCTATACGAAAATACACAAACACAAAGCAAAACAAACCAACAAACGAAGCCGAAGCAATAACAAGAAGCGAAGCGAAGCGAAGCGAAAACCAAAACCGAACGGGACCGAAGTCAAACAAAAGGCCTTTTCTTTCTGAAAGCCTCCATGTTATATAGTGAATAAAATGTGTTCTGATTGGCTGAAGGCTGATTGATGATGACATCATATTGAAACAGTGGTGTGATGGTTGGCCAATGGGGAAGGGAGAACAATCAAGGGTCAGCAGTGTGGACATAACAGAAAAACACACAGAACACACACTGGGACGTAACAGTGCCGGCGGGGGGGCGCTCACCCTGAGGTCTGTGCGGGTCCCAATGCATAGTGACGGAGACGCTGTGTTGTAAAAGGGTGCTGTCCTTTGGATGAGATGTAAAACCGAGGTCACAGCGCTCTGTGGTCATTAAAAATGACCACCAAAACCTTTGACAAAAGCTCTTGGTAATTGATGATCTTCAATAATGCTCCTCCTTTAGGTACATTTTAAATCAGCTGAAAAATGCTGTGAAATGGGGGGGCACTTCAGGCCAGTGTAGGATTTGGGTTACAAGAACCATGAAACTGCATGAGAAAGCCCGTACACTGAATTACACAGCTTTCTATTCAAAGGAGGACAAAAGAAATTCCCTGAGTTCGATTTTTTGCAGCACAGAGAGGACCACTGTCGTGAGGCCGGTTAGCTCAGTGGGTTAGAGCGTGGTGCTAGTGACGCCAAGGTTGTGGGTTCGAGCCCTGTACGGGCCAGGTCCATTTCTCCTCTCTTACCAAAGCTGTTAGGTTCCTTTCCGTGGTGAGATGGGTTGTCATGCAACGCTGCCACATAGTGCTGACAGACAATTAAATGACAAAAATGAAGAGAGTTAAAGCAGCTGGAGAGGTTCTCTTACAACTTTTGAGCTGACACAGTTTTGGAAAATGTTTCCTTCACGCTGCACTGTACCACATAGGCAGCCAAGAGTCTCCAAAACAAAACAGAATTGACAGTCATATAATGTCCATTAACCCCGGTTTTAAACGCAGCATCATGTCTGCCATCATAAGAATATGAGTCCAATATTTTAGAATATAGTCAGAATGACTTCTAACCTTACCTGTGGTGTCTTTAATCCCTATTGCTCAATGCATGGTGTACGTACTGCATACATGTGTCTTGAGAATGAGGAATGGGCCCCTGAGACAGTCATTTACCTGTTTCACAAATGATCGTATTTTACTAGAGATTCTGTTTGGGATTCAGATGTGCATTCGGACAGCAATCCCTTTCAAGAAATGATACGTTCTGGATGAGGTCAGTGGTGCTGGAACACTGTATTTAGGATGTGTTTGCAGTGATTGTGTGTCCCCTGCTTCAACGCAGTGATATATAGATGTGCTCCTGTAATTTATTGGTACATGCCCAGGGCAGTAAGCAGTCTGAGGATTTATTTCCAGATGGCATAGAGCAGTGAAGAAGTGAAGAAGTGCAACACACTGGATCATTATATTTTTAGAATCTATTCTACTTAAATTATTACATTATACACAATTTGAGTTCATTTTAAAAAGTAAAAGGTAATGAAAGGAATGCATTTTCGTAAGAAAGATAATACCGATATGCATGTGATAATCTTCCTTATATCATGTAGTGCGTCATTTGGACACTTTGTGGGCTTGAAATACAAAGAAAATCATGTTCTATGGTACAAGATAAATGCAAAACTTAAGCTTTTATTTTAATTAGATTTGTTTATAAAGCATAAGCAATCATTTATTACATTAATATATCTGAAAATAACATTTTAGCATCATATTATTACATACAGGTCTCTAGCTTCAACACAGTGCTATATATATATATGCTCAGTGATTTATTGGTACATGCCCAGGGCAACAATCAGAATGAGGATTTATTTCCAGACGGGCTACAGGTAGTGTTGTGAAATACTTCAACACACTGGATCGCAGATTTAGACCCCCTGCACTCTTACTCCTTAAAAACCAAAGAAATGAAGATATGTAGCAATCACATTGTAACAGGGGTGACAGTGACTTAATGCTTATACAAGTGGACTTCTGGTACCTTTAGGGTACGGTGTTCCCTGAAGGGCTCTCAAACCCCGCATTTCAGATGCCTAGCTGTATCGCTGATGTGTTGCACCTCAGAATCACTTTTAAACCTTACCTCTGGTATCTTTAATCCCTATTGCTCAACGCATGGTGAAAGTATTGCATAAATGTGTCTGAAAATGAGCAATGGGCACCTGAGAGACTCATTTGCCTGTTTCACAAATGATCATATTTGACTAGAGATTCTGTTTGGGATTCAGTTGTGCATTCTGACAGCAATCCCTTTAAAAAAACGATACATTCTGGATGAGGTCAAAGGTGAAGGAACACTGTATTTAGGATGTGTTTGCAGTTATTCTGTGTCTCTAGCTTCAACACAGTGATATATATATATATATGCTCACTGATTTTTTGGTACATCCCCAGGGCAATAATCATTATGAGGATTTATTTCCAGATGTGCTAGGGGTAGTGTTGTGAAATACTTCAACACACTGGATCGCAGGTTTAAACCGCTTGCACTCTTACTCCTTAAAAACCAACAAATGCAGATATGTAGCAATCATATTGTAGCAGACACTCATTTGCCAGTTTCACAAATGATCATATTTTACTAGATATTCTGTTTGGGATACGGATGTGCATTCTGACAGCAATCTCTTTCAAAATATGATTTTACCTTATCACAGCTTTGCCCTTCTTGCCTCTTTGGACAATATCTCTATCTTGTGGTCGTTGTTGGTAATGTCTAGACAATATCTCCATCTTGTAGTCGTTGTTGGTAATGTCTTCTTATGCCTTTTTTATTTAAATTCTCTATTAGTTGATTCTAGAATCTCTACAATGGAGTTGAAAACATCAGTTTTATAGCAGACAATATGACATTATTTATAGTCCAATTAGAAACTTATTACCCTGTTTTTAACATAATAACAAATTAAAATTGATTAAAACTAAGTTTGGAACACCAGGGAACATAACGAATGATTTTTAGGAAAACCATGAGGTTCTCTGTGCCCGATGCCTGCAAGGGGAGAAAGCTAGAATCCTTTGATTTTTTCAAAATTTGAAAATAAACATCATATAACAACAGCTTTCATTCCTAGGAGTGAAAAACAACCATTTTTGAAGACATAGTAGTTTCTAAAACACTACAATAAGTTAAAAACAACCATTTTATATTACATTATTTTTTGTGAAATTTGTCATTTTTTGCACTATTTTTAATAAAATCTCTAATTAAAAGTGATTAAAATTAAGTTTGGAACAACAAGGAACACAAAAAAAAATATTTTAAGGAAAAAAATGATGTCTTCTGTGCCAGGTGCCTGCACGGGGAGAAAGCTAGAATCCTACCCAGGCTCCTGGAGCTCTGTCCTGGCTAAAGGAGGGTGAATCCATCCCCTTCAAAGCTCCATGAAAAAATGATATTTTTAAATTTGAAAAAAAAAACATTATAGAACAACATCTCTTGGTCCACAGAGAGCAACAATCCAACTTTGAACAAAATCCATTGACTGATCCCCGAATCCTGAAGTTTCTTCGCATGATATTGGGCTTGCAACCACTTTCTGGAAAACGAAGAAAAAGGCCAAAAATGAAAAAAAAGTTATCAATTCTAGAGCCTAAGAGGAAAACAAGACAAATGTATATCTCCAAATAATTTTATGTGCTTCAGAAGAGCCCAGGAAAGTTTTTTGCATACATGAAACCACGCCCGTTTGCACGTAAGCAGACATGGTTGCACAAACGACTGCATGAAAGCACGCGTGCATGCGAAGTCATCCTGTTGAGCATTTGAAAAGCCGCACCACGCCACACTTTAAATAGCTCTTACATTAGTGGTAGACACAGGAATCGCCGCAGGAATCAAAATTGAACCTAGTTCATTCGCCGCCGCATTCCTCCTATAATCTAACACGGAGTGCGAGGTGGCTGCGGATACGTTTTCAAAGTCGCTCTCCGTTAAAAAAAAATAAATACCTTTGACAAAATACGTGCCTGCAGACAGTAACACCTCAGAGGGTTTAAGGCTGGCTTCACGTTCAAATGATAAAGTCTCCCCGTCCGGATGTCAAAATGCAACTTTGGCAGACAGAAAAAACATCAACAAACCACAAATGTGGACAAGGATTTTACAAGCTGCACCATACTGCACTTTCAAAAGCATTTACATTCCTGTTAGACGCAGGAATTGCCTTTGTTTTGCGCGCTTACGAACGCCATGGAAAACGAAACAAAACAAAAGCCCTCAGCTCCTGCACTTGATTATAATGCCATTTCGTGTCGAAGCAGTAATTTACATCATCCTACCACTGCAACACGGGGAATAGAGGGAAATGAGCACAAGCTACGAATCGTCTCAATCACTCCCTAGAGTCGTAAGGCGCATTGAAGGGTGCACCCCCATCATTAATCGTTGCGCCTCTGTGAAAGGAAAGCTCTTGAGCAGTCTTTGAAACAGCTCAGATCAAACACTTGATTGCTTCCATGTGCATCTGGAGCCCATTTCTTATTTTCACTTCACGCCGCCCAAAGCATTTCTAAAACAGGAGATTCGCGTTTAGGAATGCGCCCTGCCCTACAAATAAAACAGTTCTGTTGCGCTTTTGATCAAAGGGAGATTCGCTGTTCTTACTTTTTGATGACATAACACCCAAAGGGGCTACTTTGGAGCTGGATTCCAACCAGCATCCTAAAGTTTCTTGGCGGTATCCTTTACAGTCCTCTGTTCGGTCGACAAGGGACTAAAGGGGGCAGCTTTCCTCACACATACAGTGCAATGTACTGTAGTGCTCCCGTTCATTGAATTCACAGTTCTGCATCAGACCTCTAACTCGTTTCCTTAGCTTGGATTTAAGCCACGAAGCAGGCTTCTTCTGTATAAAGGTCTAGAGGAATCACAAACTATTTGAGAGGCCATCATCCTAGGGGGAACTGACAAAGTCTATCCCTAAACACCTAGCGATGTCTCTAGAGAGACTGTCAAAAATCACTTTCTCCATTCGTGCTGCAAGTAAGTAAAAACGTGGTCTCAACCCAGGGCCACTTGGCAGCAGCGGCACGTAAATACTGTTACTGCTCGATACCGACGTTAGCCTACAATACCATGTTTAGCCACCGCTAGGAAATGTACGGCTCTAGTACCGGAGCAAACGACAGGAGGGCCAACGTTTAACAGGCACATGTGTTAGATATGGAGAGCGACGAGGATGGGATTCAAACCCACACGTGCAGAGCACAATGGATTAGCAGTTCATCACCTTAACCACTCGGCCACCTCGTTGACGAAACTGGGCTGTCCGGACATGGGTTGGCGCGCTCCAGATGATCTTTTTCTTTTTTTTCCCTCGTACTCGAGGGTCATTTTCCTGTTCCACGTGCGATTTCAACATTTTCCTTGGGAGATGTCAAGCCAGCAAGCCACTGCTGTGGTTCAGTGGCCAGTGTGGAGTTCAGTGGCCCTGTTGTACACAGAAAGCACATTGAGCTCCTTGGACATGAAAAGTTCCAGATAAAAGCCATTCGTCACTCTTTCTCTTGGTGTTGATGTTGCTATTGTATGTAAAGGTGGCAACTTGCTCAGCGAGCAGGCGGAGCACACACCGAATGCAGATGTGTCTGAGTGGTGTGTCCAAGTGGCTGCAAAAAAACAGTACTCCCGGGGCGCCGTGGCTTAGTTGGTTAAAGCGCCTGTCTAGTAAACAAGAAATCCTGGGTCCGAATCCCAGCGGTGCCTTTTTTTGTGCTGTGTTCTCGAACAGAACTGGTCATTATGGACAACCGCATACGCCTAGACTTAATTAAATGCAAGTATTCATTTCCTGTCTTGAACGACTTGTTTTTCTTAAAATGGATGCAACTTGCAAAACATGAAATACAAACCTTGCTAATCAGCGCTAGCGGCTGGCAAAAAAAAAATAAGTCAGTAATGTTTTTTTTCTTTAACCTTAACCCTGCTAATGGAGAAGAGTTAAACGACCGAGTCTATGCAGCTTAAACGGTTCGCACGTCGGGTTCTTAGCTGAAAGGGTGGTAAACCACGCTCACCCCAGTCCTTAATCTTTTAAAGAGGATACAAAATTGAACCTAGTCGCCACATCACATACATCCTGTTCAATGATAAAAAGGTAACATCTATCCTCGCTCCAGAGTAAATCTGACGTTGAGGGCATCTTTTTTTTCACTTTACCGTGAGTCGGGCTCGGCTGCACAGAGGAGAGAGCAGAGCAATGAGATCACAGGGACAGGGGAGTCACACGCTGGCGGTTTGAATACGCGGAAGATCACTGAGGGATCCACAGTATGTGGACCTTCCGTGCGCCATCAGTCCGCACTCCGCACTAAATACAGTGTTCCAGCACCTTTGACCTCACCCAGAACGTATCATTTCTTGAAAGGGATTGCTGTCCGAATGCACATCTGAATCCCAAACAGAATCTCTAGTAAAATACGATCATTTGTGAAACAGGCAAATGACTGTCTCAGGGTCAATTCCTCATTGTCAGACACATGTATGCAATGCTTTCACCGTGCATTGAGCAATAGGGATTAAAGACGCCACAGATAAGGTTAGAAGTCATGTTCTATGATCATTTCTTTCAGCATTAGGGACTAACTATACTAAACGTATGATGATAAAATGTTATTTTCACATATATTAATGTAATAAATGATTGCTTATGCTTTATAAACAAATCTAATTAAAATAAATGATTACGTTTTGTATTTATCTTGTACCATAGAACATGATTTTCTTTGTATTTCAAGCCCACAAAGTGTCCAAATGACGCACTACATGATATAAGGAAGATTATCACATGCATATCGGTATTATCTTTCTTATGAAAATGCATTCCTTTCATTACCTTTTACTTTTTAAAATGAACTCAAATTGAGTATAATGTAATAATTTAAGTAGAATAGATTCTAATAATATAATGATCCAGTGTTTTGCACTACTTCACTGCTTCACTGCTCTATGCCATCTGGAAATAAATCCTCAGACTGCTTACTGCCCTGGGCTTGTACCAATAAATTACAGGAGCACATCTATATATCACTGCGTTGAAGCAGGAGACACACAATCACTGTAAACACATCCTAAATACAGTGTTCCAGCACCTTTGACCTCACCCAGAACGTATCATTTCTTGAAAGGGATTGCTGTCCGAATGCACATCTGAATCCCAAACAGAATCTCTAGTAAAATACGATCATTTGTGAAACAGGCAAATGACTGTCTCAGGGTCAATTCCTCATTGTCAGACACATGTATGCAATGCTTTCACCGTGCATTGAGCGATAGGGATTAAAGACGCCACAGATAAGGTTAGAAGTCATGTTCTATGATCATTTCTTTCAGCATTAGGGACTAACTATACTAAACGTATGATGATAAAATGTTATTTTCACATATATTAATGTAATAAATGATTGCTTATGCTTTATAAACAAATCTAATTAAAATAAATGATTACGTTTTGTATTTATCTTGTACCATAGAACATGATTTTCTTTGTATTTCAAGCCCACAAAGGGTCCAAATGACGCACTACATGATATAAGGAAGATTATCACATGCATATCGGTATTATCTTTCTTATGAAAATGCATTCCTTTCATTACCTTTTACTTTTTAAAATGAACTCAAATTGAGTATAATGTAATAATTTAAGTAGAATAGATTCTAATAATATAATGATCCAGTGTTTTGCACTACTTCACTGCTTCACTGCTCTATGCCATCTGGAAATAAATCCTCAGACTGCTTACTGCCCTGGGCATGTACCAATAAATTAAAGGAGCACATCTGTTTATCACTGCATTGAAGCAGGAGACACACAGTCTCTGCAAACACATCCTAGATACAGTGTTCCAGCACCTTTGACCTCATCCAGAACATATCATTTCTTGAAAGGGATTGCTGTCCGAATGCACATCTGAATCCCAAACAGAATCTCTAGTAAAATACGATCATTTGTGAAACAGGCAAATGACTGTCTCAGGGGCCCATTCCTCATTCTCAAGACACATGTATGCAGTACGTACACCATGAATTGAACAATAGGGATTAAAGACACCACAGGTAAGGTTAGAAGTCATTCTGACTATATTCTAAAATATTGGACTCATATTCTTATGATGGCAGACATGATGCTGCGTTTAAAACCGGGGTTAATGGACATTATATGACTGTCAATTCTGTTTTGTTTTGGAGACTCTTGGCTGCCTATATGGTACAGTGCAGCGTGAAGGAAACATTTTCCAAAACTGTGTCAGCTCAAAAGTTGTAAGAGAACCTCTCCAGCTGCTTTAACTCTCTTCATTTTTGTCATTTAATTGTCTGTCGGCACTATGTGGCAGCGTTGCATGACAACCCATCTCACCACTGAAAGGAACCTAAGAGCTTTGGTAAGAGAGGAGAAAAGGACCTGGCCAGTAAGGGGCTCGAACCCGCAACTTTGGCGTTATTAGCACCACGCTCTAACCAACTGAGCTAACCAGCCTCACGACAGTGGTCCTCTCTGTGCTGCAAAAAATCGAACTCAGGGAATTTCTTTTGCCCTCCTTTGAATAGAAAGCCGTGTAATTCAGTGTACGGGCTTTTTTCATGCAGTTTCATGGTTCTTGTAACCCAAATCCTACACTGGCCTGAAGTGCCCCCCCATTTCACAGCATTTTTCAGCTGATTTAAAATGTACCTAAAGGAGAAGCATTATTGAAGACCATCAATTACCAAGAGCTTTTGTCAAAGGTTTTGGTGGTCATTTTTAATGACCACAGAGCAATGTGACCTCGGTTTTACATCTCATCCAAAAGACAGCGCCCTTTTACAACACAGCGTCTCCGTCACTATGCTGGGGCATTGGGACCCGCACAGACCTCAGGGTGAGCGCCCCGCCGCCGGCACCATTAACACCGCTTCCAGCTGGAAGGTTTGTTTTTCCCTGTAGCTCACCCTCATCCGGATTCTGACCTGGCTCACACCTGCTTAGCTTCAGTGGGTTTTCAGTTGCGAGTTGCAAGGGGATGCAAGTGATGGAGCAGCTCGCTGCAAAAGCCACTGCATTGGCCGGGAATCAAAGCCGAGCCTCCTGCGTGGCAAGCGAGAATTCTACCACTGAACCACCAATGCTCAGTACCCGGGCCTTCAAAAAAGACGCTTTTTTGGTGCTCTGTGCAAAAAGCGTCGACATCTGCTTCCAGCTGCAAAATGCCATTCGCGGACGCTGAATAATTTATTTGCAAGGGAGCGGGTACAAGCAATTTGGCATTTTAAAACCACCAGGAACACCAAACAGGCGCGCTTCTTTGCTTGCGCCGAAACACAACGACAGGAGGTGGACAACGTAGTCGGCAGGATTCGAACCTCTTTCTGTCTATTATATACTAAATATTCTCTTGTCTGTCTCCTGTTTGTATAGAACTGAATGTCCCTGACAATGTACTGTTAGTTTTAATTGAAGAACGGCATTTGTGTTCAAATATATCAGACAAGTTTACGTAACTGCTCATGCGACACTCAGTTGTAATTAGTCAAGAAATAAAGTCGAACAACAGCTGCGGGTTTGATTCTGAACGTATCAGATTGCAGCACCTTTTACTTCAATTGACAAATGATAGAGATTCGAAGAGAGATCCTTCAGACCAGCAAGCAAACCCACGGCTATTTCGGTTTTCTATCTAGGCAACGTTGGTGTCTGCAATAGCATACATGAAAGCGTGATGCAATTTCTGTGGCTACATTTGTTGCACGTCATGCACAGTAAGAGTGTTTCTAACACCAAATAAAAAGTCAACAATTAGCGATCACGCCTTCTCCTCAGTTAACCCACTGAAACCCTTGCTGTTAACAGTTCTTTAATGCGTGCTTTACGAGCACCTACATATTGTGTCGGTTCTTTCAGTTTTATTCATTAGGTTTTCAAAGGCATAAGTAGAACACCAGAGGTGCGAACGCAAGATGTGTGGTTATCTGAAGAACTCATTTCCATGGCAGCGGGGCCAAGCGATTTAGCGTTTTTATAGTACCAGGAAAGGAAAAGCAGCACTTCACCTTTGCCGCGCAGGCACAAGGAGACGTGCAGCAGACGCCGTAGTCGGCAGGATTCGAACCTGCGCGGGGAGTCCCCAATGGATTTCGAGTCCATCGCCTTAACCACTCGGCCACGACTACAGCGAGATCGCCATCGCCGCATTCCTCCTTTAATCTAACACGGAGTGCCACGTGGCTGCGGAAACCTTTTCAAAGTCGCTCTCCGTTAAAAAAAATAAATACCTTTGACAAAATACGTGCCGGCAGATAGACACGCCTCAGAGGGTTTAAGGCTGGCTTCACGTTCAAATGATAAAGTCTCCCCGTCCGGATGTCAAAATGCAGCTTTGGCAGACAGAACAAACAGCAACAAACCACAAATGTGGATAAGGATTTTACAAGCTGCACCACACTGCACTTTCAAAAGCATTTACATTCCTGTTAGACGCAGGAATTGCCTTTGATTTGCGTGCTTACAAACGCCATGGAAAACGAAACAAAACAAAAGCCCTCAGCTCCTGCACTTGATTATAATGCCGTTACGTGTCGAAGCAGGAATTTACGTCATCCTACCACTGCAACACGGGGAATAGAGGGAAATGAGCACACGCTACGAATCGTCTCAATCACTCCCTAGAGTCGTAAGGCGCATTGAAGGGTGCACCCCCATCATTAATCGTTGCGCCTCTGTGAAAGGAAAGCTTTTGAGCAGTCTTTGAAACAGCTCGGATGAAACACTTGATTGCTTCCATGTGCATCTGGAGCCCATTTCTTATTTTCACTTCATGCCGCCCAAAGCATTTCTAAAACAGGAGATTCGCGTTTGGGAATGCGCCCTGCCCTACAAATAAAACAGGTCTACGGGTCTGAAACCTGCTCCACGGAAAACAGCTCTGTTGCGCATTTGATCAAAGGGAGAGTCGCTGTTCTTACTTTTTGATGACATAACACCCAAAGGGGCTTCTTTGGAGCTGTATTCCAACCAGCATCCTAAAGCTTCTTGGCGGTATCCTTTGCAGTCCTCTGTTTGGTCAACAAGGGACAGAAGGGGGCAGCTTTCCTCACACATACAGTGCAATGTACTGTAGTGTTCCCGTTCATTGAATTCGCAGTTCTGCATCAGACCTCTAACTCGTTACATTAGCTTGGATTTAAGCCATTAAGCAGGCTTCTAGTGTATAAACGTCTAGAGGAATCACAAACTATTTGAGAGGCCATCATCCCAGGGGGAACTGACAAAGTCTATCCCTAAACACCTAGCGCAATCTCTCGAGAGACTGTCAAAAATCGCTTTCTCCGTTTGCGTTGCAAGTAAGTGAAAACACGGTCTCAAACCAGAGCCACTTGGCAGCAGCGGCACGTAAATACTGTTACTGTCACTGCTCGATACTGACGTTAGCCTACTATACCATGTTCAGCCACCGCTAGGAAATGTACGGCTCTAGTACTGGAGCAAACAACAGGAGGGCCAAAGGCGCACGGGCACACATGGAGAGTGACGAGAATGGGACTCGAACCCATGCGTGCAGAGTACAGTGGATTAGCAGTCCATCGCCTTAACCACTCGGCCACCTCATCTAGGAAACTGGGCTGTCCAGACATGGGTTGCCGCGCTCCAGATGATCTTTTTCTTTTTTTTCCCTCGTACTCGAGGGTCATTTTCCTGTTCCACATGCGATTTCAACATTTTACTTGGGAGATGTCAAGCCAGCAAGCCACTACTGTGGTTCAGTGGCCATTGTGGAGTTCAGTGGCCCTGTTGTACACAGAATGCACATTGAGCTCCTTGGACATGAAAAGTTCCAGATAAAAGCCATTTGTCATCCTTTCTCTTGGTGTCGATGTTGCTATTGTATATAAAGGTGGCAACTTGCTCAGCGAGCAGGCGGAGCACACACCGAATGCAGATGTGTCTGAGTGGTGTGTCCAAGTGGCTGCAAAAAAACAGCACTCCCGGGGCGCCGTGGCTTAGTTGGTTAAAGCGCCTGTCTAGTAAACAAGAAATCCTGGGTCCGAATCCCAGCGGTGCCTTTTTTTGTGCTGTGTTCTCGAACAGAACTGGTCATTATGGACAACCGCATACGCCTAGACTTAATTAAATGCAAGTATTCATTTCCTGTCTTGAACGACTTGTTTTTCTTAAAATGGATGCAACTTGCAAAACATGAAATACAAACCTCGCTAATCAGCGCTCGCGGCTGGCAAAAAAAAAAGAAGTCAGCAATGTTTTTTTCTTTAACCTTAAGCCTGCTAATGGAGAAGAACCTAGTCGCCATATCACATACATCCGTTTCAACGATAAGAAGGTAACAACTATCCTCACTCGAGAGTAAATCTCACGTTGAGGGCATATTTTTTTCCACTTTACCATGAGTCGGGCTCAGCTACACAGAGGCGAGAGCAGAGCAATGAGGTCACGGGGACAGGGGAGTCACACGCTGGCAGTTTGAACACGCGGAAGATCACTGAGGGATCCACAGTATGTGGACCCTCCGTGCGCCATCATTCCACACTCCAGACTCTGAATCCTGCCATCCGAGTTAAGATCTCGGCGGAACCTGAGGCGCAGTTCTTTCTTAAAACGTAATCTGGTGAGCATTTCTAGAATCGTACTTGTATAGATGCAGCCTTTAATGTGTTGCTAGGTTAAAATTTATGACTTCTTGTATTTCAGTAGGCAACTGCCCTCTTGATTTCGGATTTAATTTCTTTATTACAGGGGCGCTTTTATGATGACAGAGTCATGTTCAGGTACTTTGCTTGATGGAGGAAGCTCATTTCGGACTCTGTGATCTGCTCACCTGGAAAGGTCTGCTGTACTACTACAAGAGAGAAGTAGAGTCTGGAGGAAGGGACAATTTTATGATGCTTTGGAAGGTAATGTTTTTTTTTTCTTTGAAATCGAAATGAATCAGAATATCAGTGCAAAAGACAAACTCTTGGTTTGGTTTAAAGAGATATGGTTTTAAAACAGACAAAATGTAGAAAACAGGTGTTTCTCACTTTTGGAAAAGAATGGACCGGGGGTAATATTTTACTAGTTGCAGTGCTAAGCTCACTGAGTTACAGTCCTGCACTGTCACACCAGGGCCAGTGGTGCAATGGATAATGTATCTGACTATGGATTAGGAGTTTGGAGGTTCGACTCCTGCCTGGCGCTGGTTGTTTTTAAACACATCAGCCTACTCCCTAAGTAGCCTGTGCTACTTACTGCATTGTAATCGTACCCAGTAAGAGATTTCCTTCATGTAAATGAACTGCATCTGACAGCTTTAGAAAAACACCTGGGCTCAGTACGGTGCAGAGAGCTCAAGTTGTGTATAATGTAATAATTTAAGTAGAATAGATTCTAATAATATAATGATCCAGTGTGTTGCACTACTTCACTGCTTCACTGCTCTATGCCGTCTGGAAATAAATCCTCAGACTACTTACTGCCCTGGGCATGTACCAATAAATTACAGGAGCACATCTATATATCACTGCGTTGAAGCAGGAGACACAATCACTGCAAACACATCCTAAATACAGTGTTCCAGCACCTTTGACCTCATCCAGAACGTATAATTTCTTGAAAGGAATTGCTGTCCGAATGCACATCTGAATCCCAATCAGAATCTCTAGTAAAATACGATCATTTGTGAAACAGGTAAATGTCTCAGGGGCCCATTCCTCATTCTCAAGACACATGTATGCAGTACGTACACCATGCATTGAGCAATAGGGATTAAAGACACCACAGGTAAGGTTAGAAGACATTCTGACTATATTCTAAAATATTGGACTCATATTCTTATGATGGCAGACATGATGCTGTGTTTAAAACCGGGGTTAATGGACATTATATGACTGTCAATTCTGTTTTGTTTTGGAGACTCTTGGCTGCCTATGTGGTACAGTGCAGCGTGAAGAAAACATTTTCCAAAACTGTGTCAGCTCAAAAGTTGTAAGAAAACCTTTCCAGCTGCTTTAACTCTCTTCATTTTTGTCATTTAATTGTCTGTCGGCACTATGTGGTAGCGTTGCATGACAACCCATCTCACCACGGAAAGGAACCTAACAGCTTTTGTAAGAGAGGAGAAAAGGACCTGGCCTGTACGGAGATCGAACCCACGACCTTGGCGTTATTAGCACCACGCTCTAACCAACTGAGCTAACCAGCCTCACGACAGCCATCCTCTCTGTGCTGCAAAAAATCGAACTCAGGGAATTTCTTTTGCCCTCCTTTGAATAGAAAGCCGTGTAATTCAGTGTACAGGCTTTCTCGTGCAGTTTCATGGTTCTTGTAACCCAAATCCTACACTGGCCTGAAGTGCCCCCCATTTCACAGAATTTTTCAGCTGATTTAAAATGTACCTAAAGGAGAAGCATTATTGAAGACAATCAATTACCAAGAGCTTTTGTCAAAGGTTTTGGTGGTCATTTTTAATGACCACAGAGCGATGTGACCTCGGTTTTACATCTCATCCAAAAGACAGCGCCCTTTTACAACACAGCGTCTCCGTCACTATGCTGGGGCATTGGGACCCGCACAGACCTCAGGGTGAGCGCCCCACCGCCGGCACCATTAACACCGCTTCCAGCTGGAAGCTTTGTTTTTCCCTGTAGCTCACCCTCATCCGGGTACTGACCTGGCTCACACCTGCTTAGCTTCAGTGGGTTTTCAGTTGCGAGTTGCAAGGGGATGCAAGTGATGGAGCAGCTAGCTGCAAAAGCCACTGCATTGGCGGGGAATCAAAGCCGAGCCTCCCGCGTGGCAGGCGAGAATTCTACCACTGAACCACCAATGCTCAGAACCCGGGCCTTCAAAAAAGACGCTTTTTTGGTGCTCTGTGCAAAAAGCGTCGACATCTGCTTCCAGCTGTAAAATGCCATTCGCGGACGCTGAAGAACTTATTTGCAAGGGAGCGGGTACAAGCAATTTGGCATTTTAAAACCACCAGGAACACCGAACAGGCGCGCTTCTTTGCTTGCGCCGAAACACAACGACAGGAGGTGGACAACGTAGTCGGCAGGATTCGAACCTCTTTCTGTCTATTATATACTAAATGTTCTCTTGTCTGTCTCTTGTTTGTATAGAACTGAATGTCCCTGACAATGTACTGTTAGTTTTAATTGAAGAACGGCATTTGTGTTCAAATATATCAGACAAGTTTACGTAACTGCTCATGCGACACTCAGTTGTAATTAGTCAAGAAATAAAGTCGAACAACAGCTGCGGGTTTGATTCTGAACGTATCAGATTGCAGCACCTTTTACTTCCATTGACAAATGATAGAGATTCGAAGAGAGATCCTTCAGACCAGCAAGCAAACCCACGGCTATTTCGGTTTTCTATCTAGGCAACGTTGGTGTCTGCAATAGCATACATGAAAGCGTGATGCAATTTCTGTGGCTAAATTTGTTGCAAGTCATGCACAGTAAGAGTGTTTCTAACACCAAATAAAAAGTCAACAATTAGCGATCACGCCTTCTCCTCGGTTAACCCACTGAAACCCTTGCTGTTAACAGTTCTTTAATGCATGCTTTACGAGCACCTACATATTGTGTCGGTTCTTTCAGTTTTATTCATTAGGTTTTCAAAGGCATAAGTAGAACACCAGAGGTGCGAACGCAAGATGTGTGGTTATCTGAAGAACTCATTTCCATGGCAGCGGGGCCAAGCTATTTAGTGTTTTTATAGTACCAGGGAAGGAGAAGCGGCACTTCACCTTTGCCGCGCAGGCACAAGGAGACGTGCGGCAGACGCCGTAGTCGGCAAGATTTGAACCTGCATGGGGAGTCCCCAACGGATTTCAAGTCCATCGCCTTAACCACTCGGCCACGACTACAGCGAGTTCACCATCGCCGCATTCCTCCTTTAATCTAACACGGAGTGCGACGTGGCTGCGGAAACCTTTTCAAAGTCGCTCTCCGTTAAAAAAAAATAATACCTTTGACAAAATACGTGCCGGCAGACAGACACGCCTCAGAGGGTTTAAGGCTGGCTTCATTTCGGAATGATAAAGTCTCCCCGTCCGGACATGAAAATGCCACTTTGTTACACACAAAAAAAGAATCAACAACAGAGAAATGCCCACAAGCATTTGAAAAGCCGCACCACGTCGCACTTGAAATAGCTCTTACATTAGTGGTAGACGCAGGAATCGCATTTTTATTTACGCTCTTACCAACGCGATGGAAAGCAAAACAAAGCAAAGCAGAGCAAAACAAAACGAACAAACGAAAACCCTGCACATAACGCCGTTACGTGCCCAAGTGGTATTGTACGTCATCCTAGCACTGCACCCCGGGTCGTACGGTACATGGGAACGAGCACACGCCACGAATCGTCTCGAATCACTCCCTACAGCTGTAAGGCGCCTTGAAGCGTGCACCCCCAACATTCTTCTTTGCGCATCTGTGAAAGGTAAACTCTTGAGCAAACTCTGAACCAGCTCTAAGGAAACTAATCCGATTAGACGTAACTTTGACTCATCTTTTTACGCTCAGTGCTGGATTGCTCAAACTCCAGCTAGGGTTAGGGTTAGCATTACCACGCTACTTAGACACTTTGTTTACGCTCAGTGCTGGATTTTGGGAACTTCAGGACGAGTGGGAATTTTCTCCTATCTGTCCATTCTGTTTTGTTTTGGAGACTCTTGGCTGCCTATGTTGTACAGTGCAGCGTGAAGGAAACATTTTCCAAAACTGTGTCAGCTCAAGAGTTGTAAGAAAACCTCTCCAGCTGCTACAACTCTCTTCATTTTTGTCATTTAATGTGACACTCGATGTATAACTGGAGCCTCACATATGCAAATGGTGCGGCTCCAGTTCGACACCCAGTTCGACACCACTTTACAGTATATGACAAAAGCATGGCAAACTGTGCCGGACCAGCAGATAACTTCCGCTTATTTTGACCATATTAAACATTGGAAATCTTCCCACTTGCATTTGTGACACTTGATTTTGGCTCCACCTAAGAAACTCTTAAATCTTCTAACACTTTTCTCTTCTCCCGCAACACACTTGTCTGTCGGCACTATGTGGAAGCGTTGCATGACAACCCATCTCACCACGGAAAGGAACCTAACAGCTTTGGTAAGAGAGTAGAATTACCTGAAGAACTGCTTTCCATGGAAGCAGGACCAAGCGATGTAGCATTTTTATAGTACCAGGAAAGGAGAAGCGGCACTTCGCCTTTGCCACACAGGTACAAGGCGACGTGCAGCAGACGCCGTAGTCAGCAGGATTCGAACCTGAGCGGGGAGTCCTCAATGGATTTCAAGTCCATCGCCTTAACTACTCGGCCACAACTACAGTGAGCTCGCCGCCGCCGCATTCCTCCTCCGGAGTGCGAGGTGTCTGCGGAAACCTTTTTAAAGTCGCTCTCCGTTAAAAAAAAAATACCTTTCACAAGATACATGCCGGCAGACAGACACGCCTTAGAGGGTTTAAGGCTGGCTTCACGTTCAAATGATAAAGTCTCACCGTCCGGATGTCAAAATGCAACTTTGGCAGACAGAAAAAAAACATCAACAAACCACAAATGTGGACAAGGATTTTACAAGCTGCACCACACTGCACTTTCAAAAGCATTTACATTCGTGTTAGACGCAGGAATTGTCCTTGTTTTGCGCGGTTACGAATGCCATACAAATAAAACAGGTCTACGGGTCTGAAACCTGCTCCACGGAAAACAGTTCTGTTGCGCTTTTGATCAAAGGGAGATTCTCTGTTCTTACTTTTTCATGACATAACACCCAAAGGGGCTTCTTTGGAGCTGGATTCCAACCAGCATCCTAAAGTTTCTTGGTCGTATCCTTTACAGTCCTCTGTTCGGTCGACATGGAACAGAAGGGGGCAGCTTTCCTCACACATACAGTGCAGTTCTGCATCAGACCTCTAACTCGTTTCCTTAGCTTGGATTTAAGCCACGAAGCAGGCTTCTACTGTATAAACGTCTAGAGGAATCACAAACTATTTGAGAGGCCATCATCCCAGGGGGAACTGACAAAGTCTATCCCTAAACACCTAGCGCAGTCTCTCGAGAGACTGTCAAAAATCGCTTTCTCCGTTTGTGCTGCAAGTAAGTGAAAATGCGGTCTCAACCCAGAGCCACTTGGCAGCAGCGGCACGTAAATACTGTTACTGCCACTGCTCGATACCGACGTTAGCCTACTATACCATGTTCAGCCACCGCTAGAAAATGTACAGCTCTAGTACTGGAGCAAACAGAAGGAGGGCCAACATCTAACAGGCACACGTGTCAGACATAGAGAGCGCCGAGGATGGGATTCGAACCCATGCGTGCAGAGCACAATGGATTAGCAGTCCATCGCCTTAACCACTCGGCCACCTCGTCAATGAAACTGGGCTGTCCAGACACGGGTTGGCACGCTCCAGATGATCTTTTTCTTTTTTTTCCCTCGTACTCGAGGGTCCTTTTCCTGTTCCACATGCGATTTCAACATTTTCCTTGGGAGATGTCAAGCCAGCAAGCCACTGCTGTGGTTCAGTGGCCAGTGTGGAGTTCAGTGGCCCTGTTGTACACAGAAAGCACATTGAGCTCCTTGGACATGAAAAGTTCCAGATAACAGCCATTTGTCATCCTTTCTCTTGGTGTCGATGTTGCTATTGTATGTAAAGGTGGCAACTTGCTCAGCGAGCAGGCGGAGCACACACCGAATGCAGATGTGTCTGAGTGGTGTGTCCAAGTGGCTGCAAAAAAACAGTACTCCCGGGGTGCCGTGGCTTAGTTGGTTAAAGCGCCTGTCTAGTAAACAAGAAATCCTGGGTCCGAATCCCAGCGGTGCCTTTTTTTGTGCTGTGTTCTCGAACAGAACTGGTCATTATGGACAACCGCATACGCCTAGACTTAATTAAATGCAAGTATTCATTTCCTGTCTTGAACGACTTGTTTTTCTTAAAATGGATGCAACTTGCAAAACATGAAATACAAACCTCGCTAATCAGCGCTCGCGGCTGGCAAAAAAAAAAGAAGTCAGCAATGTTTTTTTTCTTTAACCTTAACCCTGCTAATGGAGAAGAGTTAAACGACCGAGTCTATGCAGCTTAAACGGTGCTCACGTTGGGTTCTTAGCTGAAAGGGTGATAAATCCCGCTCACCCCAGTCCTTAATCTTTTAAAAGGATACAAAATTGAACCTAGTCGCCACATCACATACATCCTGTTCAACGATAAAAAGGTGACATCTATCCTCGATCCAGAGTAAATCCCACGTTGAGGGCATATTTTTTTCCACTTTACCATGAGTCGGGCTCGGCTGCACAGAGGCGAGAGCAGAGCAATGAGGTCACGGGGACAGGAGAGCCACACGCTGGCGGTTTAAACACGCGGAAGAAAACTGAGGGATCCACAGTATGTGGACCCTCCGTGCGCCATCAGTCCGCACTCCGGACTCTGAATCCTGCCATCCGAGTTAAGATCTCGGCGGAACCTGAGGCGCAGTTCTTTCTTAAAACGTAATCTGGTGAGCATTTCTAGAATCGTACTTGTATAGATGCAGCCTTTAATGTGTTGCTAGGTTAAAATTGATGACTTCTTGAACTTCAGTAGGCAACTGCCCTCTTGATTTTGGATTTAATTTCTTTATTACAGGGGCGCTTTTATGAAGACCGAGTCATGTTCAGGTACTTTGCTTGATGGAGGAAGCATATTTCGGACTCTGTGATCTGCTCACCTGGAAAGGTCTGCTGTACTACTACAAGAGAGAAGTAGAGTCTGGAAGAATGGACAATTTTATGATGCTTTGGAAGATAATGTTTTTTTTTTCTTTGAAATTGAAATGAATCAGAATATCAGTGCAAAAGACAAACTCTTGGTTTGGTTTAAAGAGATATGGTTTTAAAACAGACAAAATGTAGAAAACAGGTGTTTCTCACTTTTGGAAGAGAATGGACCGGGGGTAATATTTTACAAGTTATATAATAGTAAAATATTATATAATAGGGGTAAAAGTCGCGAGGGGCTTCAGCTTTTTCGTGCTTAATATGGTGCACTGTGGCCACGGCAGATATGGGATCTATAAAAGCCGAAAATTCTCCGATCATTGCCTGACACAGCTCCTCAAAGCTATTACAGACCTCAGGTCCTTGTCTAGACATCCACTCGTGGACCGCTCGGCTGGTAGTTTTCCTTACTAACATAGCCTTTTCCTGTTCGGACGCTTCGGGCATAAACTGCAAAGTATATCTCAGCTCATCAATGTAGGTCTCCACATTATTCCCTGACACTGTCGGGTCAAACCTTTCTACATCTTTGGCTAACTGCCTCAGGGAGTGGAGGTTAATTTTTACAGTTTCTCCGTGGGCAGGGAGACGGCCGTGATCAGGAGCAGGGGGTCTATGCCTGAATTGAATCGCCCTTGCGTCTCGCGCAGGACTCGGCGATCTCCCCCATGCCGATCCGACCACAGACCCTGGCCGGGAGAAACCTCCTGGGTGAGCGCTCCGGGTTGCTAGGTGGGCTGGCATGTAAGTGGGATCTAGCCTGTTTTGCTTCCAGTACGGCAGCATCTAACTCCTTTTGCCTTTCCTGGCTGAGCTCATTTAAACTCTCAATTTCTTTTTCTTTTTCTTTCAAGCTCGCTTCTAGGTCTCTCCTAGCTACCTCAGCCGCAGTTTCTCTAGCAGACAGGTCATCTAATTTACCTAAAACTTCCCTGAGTCTGTCTTCACTTTCCTCACTTTTCACTCTCTTTTCTCTGATTATATCCAACAACTCAACTCGCTCCGCCTTATATCTTTCTAGCTTTCCCTGAAGCGTTTGAAACTTTGTCAGCTCGGACAAAGACGGTTCCAGCTGTTTAGCTAGATTTAAGGCGAAACTAGATAGGACCTGAACTGCGTTCACAGACCCTCCTGTGTTAAGCTGGTTCGCTACCTTAGCTACTAAATCTACTTGCAGCTTCTCAATATCATCAAAGTTCAACTTTTCGATACCGCTCCAGTAACCAGGATTGTCGTCGCTAGAAATAGTACTTATAAGCGACTCCACTTCAGACATTTTAGCAGCCATTGTCATTACGTCAGAGAAACTTTAAGAGTATTACTTTTTTTCCTTTTACCAAAATACAGTATGGAATCTAAACACCCGAGCAGATGGATTTCCAATCAGCACACGTTACACTAAACGCTAGAAAACAGGGGGATTTCTTTACGCAGTTATCAGCACACCCGGTATTCGCGTATAAAAGCCACGGTGCTGTGCTGAACTTGAACTCACAGCAACATCAGTTATTCTGTGCGATTGAGTCTCATTTCATTCTAAACTCGCCCACCCAGGGACGCCATTAAATGTAGTGGTTTGATGGGTTTACTGAGACACTTATTAATTGTAGCAGTAATCACGAGGTTGTTCGTTGGGGCTTTTAGAAAATCAATCGCCAGAACAACTAACAACGCACACACACGGGTTCAATACACGAGATACATTTATTAATATAAATTGTGCACCAAACATATACTAGTCTGCCTGGATACGAGCGGCAGACCTTACTGTGAGGGTTATCAATATACAAGATATATAATCTCGAAGAGATGCAAACACAAAGAGATACACAACAGAGAATATATGTCAATATATATCGTTCGGTTACCAAATCGCTAATCAGTGTTATTACCCATTGTTACTCTAAACTCGGAAGTAAATACATTACTCATGAATTAAATTGATAACAACTTGTGTTGAGGTACAATTGAATTCTCGAGACGCAATGTAGAACATGGGGTTAACTTATCCACTGTGTATGGATTTGGAATTTCCCGGCACGAACACCAAACCAGCTGACAAGCTCTGTTGCAGCCTCTGTTCCAGCGGTTGTCCAATGGGCGTTGTGTCGGCGTCCTCTGGCTACCAGCCAACCAGTCAAGGTGCAGCTCGGAGTAGGACGGGCGGAGGAATCTGACTGCGGCGCGCAGGGCAGTCGTTGCTCTGAGGGGATCTACCAGCAGTCCGGCTGGCTAGTAGAAAGTCTCTATGCACAGAGTGTGACCGCGAGTCCTCACAAGTCACTCTTTTGCCTGGGAAGAAACTGGTTCGTTCCCGGTCCAGCGCTGCTTCTGAATAAGCTATTCAGGTTGTCGACGAGGGTCCAACTGTAGGCTGCCGTTGATCAAACGGAGCATTCACGTTAGTAGAATTCTGAGTACGTACGGGATGCTTGGCCTCGCGCTTAGAACAAAGTCCAAGTCCCTATGCAGACAACAGCAGTTGTCACGTGATTGTCTCTGAGGATGCGCGAAAATGGCCAAGGAGAGCCCCGATCTGAGCTTGCGCTCCCTTTTTGACCAAGACACAGATGTGTGCTGATTGGTTGAGAGTTTGGCGGGCATTGGAGACCCACGTGGTATTACCACGCCCTGCCAGTCCCTGATTGGTTGGTCAAGGTGAGATATAAGTCACTTACTCTTGACACTTAAGAATGCAGTCCAGATGTCCATTCAGCACTCCCTAGACAGATAGGCGCCAATGGATGACCATTGATCATGATAGCCAGGCTTAGCTAAGTGCATCTCTGTCTGGGAGCTGTTCCCTATCAAAAGAAAACAACTTAAATCAGTCTGCATGAATACTTTCTCTGTGGCTGCACCACAGAGATGGGGGGTGAGATGGGGCTTCATTTAGGACAGCATACCAACACTTAATTCTGTCTTATTAACAAGCATTGCCGCTACACTTGTATCCCAACTTTTGCAACTCGCAACTGAAAACCCACTGAAGCTAAGCAGGTGTGAGCCAGGTCAGTACCAGGATGAGGGTGAGCTACAGGGAAAAACAAAGCTTCCAGCTGGAAGTGGTGTTAATGGGCGCTCACTCTGAGGTCTGTACGGGTCCCAATGTCCCAATATAGTGACGGAGAAGCTGTGTTGGAAAAAGGGCGCTGTCTTTTGGATGAGATGTAAAACCGAGGTCATAGTGCTCTGTGGTCATTAAAAATGACCACCAAAACCTTTGACAAAAGCTCTTGGTAATTGATGGTCTTCAATAATGCTTCTCCTTTAGGTACATTTTAAATCAGCTGAAAAATGCTGTGAAATGGGGGGGCACTTCAGGCCAGTGTAGGATTTGGGTTACAAGAACTATGAAACTGCACGAGAAAGCCCGTACACTGAATTACACGGCTTTCTATTCAAAGGACAAAAGAAATTCCCTGAGCTTGATTTTTTGCAGCACAGAGAGGACCACTGTTGTGAGGTCGGTTAGCTCAGTTGGTTAGATGGTGGTGCTAGTAACGCCAAGGTTGCGGGTTTGAGCCGCGTACGGGCCAGGTCCTTTTCTCCTCTCTTACCAAAGCTGTTAGGTTCCTTTCCGTGGTGAGATGGGTTGTCATGCAACGCTGCCACATAGCGCCGACAGACAAGAGTGTTGCGGGAGAAGAGAAATGTGTTTGAAGATTTAAGAGTGTCTTAGGTGCAGCCAAAATCAAGTGTCACAAATGCAAGTGGTTGGATTTCCATTGTTTAATATGGTAAAAATAAGCTGAAGTAATCTGCCGGTCCGGCACAGTCTGCCATGCTTTTGTCATTTACTGTAAAGTGGTATTGAACTGGGTGTCAAACTGGAGCCTCACCATTTGCATATGTGAGGCTCCAGTTATACATCGAGTGTCACATTAAATGACAAAAATGAAGAGAGTTAAAGCAGCTGGAGAGGTTTTCTTACAACTTTTGAGCTGACACAGTTTTGGAAAATGTTTCCTTCACGCTGCACTGTACAACATAGGCAGCCAAGAGTCTCCAAAACAAAACAGAATTGACAGATAGGAGAAAATTCCCACTCGTCCTGAAGTTCCCAAAATCAAGCACTGAGCGTAAACAAAGTGTCTAAGTAGCGTGGGAATGCTAACCCTAACCCTAGCGTAAAAAGATGAGTCAAAGTAACGTCTAATCGGATTAGTTTCCTTAGAGCTGGTTCAGAGTTTGCTGAAGAGTTTACCCAGTGGGCACTGATTCGTCGAATATACGTATATTCACGGCGAAAATACGGCTATACGTATATATACGTCGCCTCGACGTATAAGCAAAGTCGAATTGCAACCGTAAAATCGACGACATTAATAAACGCATATATAACGTCGAAAACACATCTAACACAGTGCCTGAGGCTTTTTACTGTATGTATCGTGTGTGCCGCAACTAGGAGTATACGGCACTCTGCACAGTGTACGAAGTAAATTATTTTCGCAGTAATTAATTTACACGTGTATAATAAATATAGTAAATATAATAAATTAATTACTGCGAAAATTACTTCGTACACTGTGCAGAGTGCCGTATACTCCTAGGTAAGTTAGGTACATCTTTTTGCCCAAAACTGAAGGGGCGACATTCCTCCCTCCCCCCGTGATGCCAGGCCTGTCTCCATCCTATTCCATAATGTCATTATACTGTATATAATACCATACAACAGTGACCGATCCTTACTAACTGCATGCGTTAAAATTGCACATCAGCTCATAGCAGGGGGCACATAGCCGCGATGTATTATCAATGTTAAATTTCAACCATAATATCGACAACATTAATAAACGCATACGTTGAGAAAATATCGAACCCAGCATATTTTCCGGTTATATACCACAATGCATTGCTAGTATTCGTTGGTCACCATTTTGGACACGTTTTTCAAACGTAGAAGTATATCCGCAAATATCTCAGCAATCCTCTTTTGACGAGTAAGTATGAACAATAATAATACTATCTGAATACATACAGATCTTTCTTAATATTATTTTGATTAAAATAGTAAGTGAATAAGCAAAAAATGGCACATAAAAATAGTGGAGCTTTTTAAACGTCTGTACTTACTGCGCCCCATAAGAAATCGTTTGTCCCCGTTCAAAAGAGGTTGTGCGATGTCCTGCAGCGTTCGCAAAGCAAACCTTTGACAGTTTGAAAAGAGGAATTCTGCTTCCTGTGCGTGCAGTAGTTACAAAGTTGAACGTCTTTACACGATCTGCTGCAGTTTTCAGTGGGCGGGCGTTGTCAAATGGCTTAGAAAAACGCACTGTGTTTCGGCTCGGCAAACATCGTGAGCAGTGTCCTGCATGTTTTCTGTGTATAGCTGTCTTTTAACGCATACAGAATTCATTCGAAATGGGGAATGGTGTGAATGGGGAAGATGACACTAAATCGTTTTGCCGTTTCTCTATTCTTATTCTATGTTGTACTTTCAAACTTTGGGTACTCTTTAATTAGGACAGACTTTATTGCTCAACTTCTATGATGCAAGCCAAATTTTATACATTTATTTCAGCTTTGAGCTTAGTAAACCGTTCATTTTTTAGATTATACTAAAGAAGATATTAATCATCATTAATTTGGGAAGTAATATTATATAATTTTCTCCTAGCTGCGGTGCTGAAGTCCCGCCCTAAATCAGCAGAAAAAGAAATAAAGGAGCACGCAATGTGTTACTTGAAGAATGCATATGCAAGGCAGGGGGCCAGGAGATCTGGACTCTGAAAATACTAGGTTTTTGGTTCTAACTGTTAGGACAATTACACAGGGTTTGCAAATAGTGGACAAAAATCGTCTTAACTTCCATTGTAATATTTTTTTTCTTGGAAATATAGAAGTTGTACATTTTAAAATGTATATTTGAATCAAAATGTGGTTTTGAGTTAGTGTGTTAATGTAATTAGTTTGTGTTTGCCGTTACTATACTGTATATTGCCATATTACCAGAATTTGTAGCTGAAGTTTAAGACTAGTTGTGTTTTTTATGATTATTGCCCATATGTTGATTGTTGATTGATTGTATACAATGTATAATTTGAAATACATATTTTTCAGGTGTGAATGTGTATTTTCAGAATAAATTTCTAAACCAAATCATTGGGTTGATTTACTAGTTTCTACACCTGTAAAACCTAACTTTGATGTATAATAGACCTCTACCCATATACGTATAATAGACCTCTAAAGTTATCCGTATAATAGACCTCTAACCATATACATATAATAGACCTCTAAAGTTATCCGTATAATAGACCTCTACCCATATACGTATAATAGACCTCTAAAGTTATCCGTATAATAGACCTCCAACCATATACGTAGAATAGTCCTCTAAAGTTATCCGGAACTCCTACCATATATGTATAATAGTCCTCTAAATTTATCCGTATAATAGAACTCCAACCATTTACGTATAATGAACATCTAATCATAGACGTATAATTGACGTATAACAATAGACGTATATTAGAATTTCATTCTAGACGAATTGCAGACCACATTTAGACGTCTAAGGTATGCGTTTAATAGACGTATATTATACGTCTTTTGCCCACTGGGTTACGTCTCAACAGAAACGCTCTTTAGCTCTTTCAGTGTTATGCAGAGAACAGCGTCTGTCGAGATCACTTTTGAGTCAGCGCGAAACGCCGTGTGCTGTCAGTTTGATTTCATATTGCTCGTAGCGGCGCCCGGCTTTTGTCTGTCAAACGTTAGGTTGCGCTTCTTCATGCTGCATCGTCGGCATGAGTGGAGCTTTTTAAACGTCTGTACTTACTGCGCCCCATAAGAAATCGTTTGTCCCCGTTCAAAAGAGATTTTGCGATGTCCTGCAGCGTTCGCAAAGCAAACCTTTGACAGTTTGAAAAGAGGAATTTATTCTGCTTCCTGTGCGTGCAGTAGTTACAAAGTTGAACGTCTTTACACGATCTGCTGCAGTTTTCAGTGGGCGGGCTTTGTCAGATGGCTTGGAAAAACGCACTGTGTTTCGGCTCGGGAAACATCATGAGCAGTGTCCTGCATGTTTTCTGTGTATAGCTGTCTTTTGACGCATACAGAATTCATTCGAAATCATTGATTTCTCCAATTATCAAGGGTCCCTTAAAGGATGAGTCAAAGTAACGTCTAATCGGATTAGTTTCCTTAGAGCTGGTTCAGAGTTTGCTCAAGAGTTTACCTTTCACAGATGTGCAAAGAAGAATGTTGGGGGTGCACGCTTCAAGGTGCCTTACAGTGCGTTGTTTCCGACACAGTGTGGCCGGGTGTTTTCCGAGTTATCGCACGGATTGGGCACGCCCACAAGCCGAGAGCCGCAGGCGATGAGCCCGGGGCTGAACGGGCCCCACTGGCTAGTTTGTAAGGCCAGGTGCATTGCCAACCACGACCGGCAGCGCAGAGGCTTTGAAGGCGGTCTGGGCTCCTGCAGCTGTGCAGCCACGCACTCTGGTTTCTCTTCATCTCGTCCAAATCTTTCGCCTTTTATTAAAGATTTCCGTGGAGAGGAGCATGAATAAGTTCCATGCAATTTTTGTGCTTCCCTGCCTTCGGGTGGGGCGCAGCCTGGCTGGTCAAAGAGAGAAAACAAAAACGTTCGCAATCACTCTTGTTATGGCAATTGTGGCCGTCTGCTCCGCGAGTCCTCGGTCTCCGGCTGTCTGATTGGCGCTCTTTTCTTTGGGGGGCGGGAAGTGTCCGGCCGCAGGGGATCTTGGGACCTCGCTTTGCATAGCGGCTTCCCAGAGTGCGTCGTTTCCGGCACAGTGTGGCTGGGTGTTTTCCGACTTATCGCACGGATTGGGCACGGCCGCAAGCTGAGAGCCGCAGGCGATGAGCCCGGAGCTGAACGGGCCCCACTGGCTCGTTTGTAAGGCCAGGTGTATTGCCAACCATGACCGGCAGCGCAGAGGCTTTGAAGGCGGCCTGGGCTCCTGCAGCTGGGCAGCCACGCACTCTGGTTTCTCTTCATCTCGTACAAATTTTTCGCCTTTTACTAAAGATTTCCGTGGCGAAGAGCATGAATGAGTTCCATGCAATATTTGTGCTTCTCTGCTTTCGGGTGGGGCGCAGCTGGGCTGGTCAAAGAGAGAAAACAAAAACGCTCGCAATCGGTCTTGTTATGGCGATTGTGGCAGTCTGCTCCGCGAGTCCTCGGTCTCCGGCCGTCTGATTGGTGCTCTTTTCTTTGGGGGGCGGGAAGTGTCCGGCCGCAGGGGATCTTGGGACCTCGCTTTGCATAGCGGCTTCCCAGAGTGCGTCGTTTCCGGCACAGTGTGGCCGGGTGTTTTCCGAGTTATCGCACGGATTGGGCACGCTCGCAAGCCGTGAGCCGCAGGCGATGAGCCCGGAGCTGAACGGACCCCACTGGCTCGTTTGTAAGGCCAGGTGCATTGCAAACCACGACCGGCAGCGCAGAGGCTTTGAAGGCGGACTGGGCTCCTGCAGCTGTGCAGCCACGCACTCTGGTTTCTCTTCATTTCGTACAAATCTTTCGCCTTTTACTAAAGATTCCCGCGGAGAGAAGCATGAATGAGTTCCATGCAATATTTGTGCTTCTCTGCTTTCGGGTGGGGCGCAGCTGGGCTGGTCAAAGAGAGAAAACAAAAACGCTCGCAATCGGTCTTGTTATGGCGATTGTGGCCGTCTGCTCCGCGAGTCCTCGGTCTCCGGCCGTCTGATTGGCGCTCTTTTCTTTGGGGGGCGGGAAGTGTCCGGCCGCAGGGGATCTTGGGACCTCGCTTTGCATAGCGGCTTCCCAGAGTGCGTCGTTTCCGGCACAGTGTGGCCGGGTGTTTTCCGAGTTATCGCACGGATTGGGCACGCTCGCAAGCCGTGAGCCGCAGGCGATGAGCCCGGAGCTGAACGGGCCCCACTGGCTCGTTTGTAAGGCCAGGTGTATTGCCAACCACGACTGGCAGGGCAGAGGCCTTGAAGGCGGCCTGGGCTCCTGCAGCTGTGCAGCCACGCACTCTGGTTTCTCTTCATCTCGTACAAATCTTTCACCTTTTACTAAAAATTTCCATGGAGAGGAGCACGAATGAGTTCCCTGCAGTTTTTGTGCTTCCCTGCTTTCGGGTGGCGGGCAGCTGGGCTGGTCAAAGAGAGAAAACAAGCACGTTCGCAATCGCTCTTGTAATGGTGATTGTGGCCGTCTGCTCCGCGAGTCCTCGGTCTCCGGCCGTCTGATTGGCGCTCTTTTCTTTGGGGGGCGGGAAGTGTCCGGCCGCAGGGGATCTTGGGACCTCGCTTTTCATAGCGGCTTCCCAGAGTGCGTCGTTTCCGGCACAGTGTGGCTGGGTGTTTTCCGACTTATCGCACGGATTGGGCACGGCCGCAAGCTGAGAGCCGCAGGCGATGAGCCCGGAGCTGAACGGGCCCCACTGGCTAGTTTGTAAGGCCAGGTGCATTGCCAACCATGACCGGCAGCGCAGAGGCTTTGAAGGCGGCCTGGGCTCCTGCAGCTGTGCAGCCACGCACTCTGGTTTCTCTTCATCTCATACGAATCTTTCGCCTTTTACTAAAGATTTCCGTGGAGAGGCGCATGAATGAGTTCCATGCAATTTTTGTGCTTCTCTGCCTTCGGGTGGGGTGCAGCTGGGTTGGTCAAAGAGAGAAAACAAGCACGTTTGCAATCGCTCTTGTAATGGTGATTGTGGCCGTTTGCTCCGCGAGTCCTCGGTCTCCGGCCGTCTGATTGGCGCTCTTTTCTTTGGGGGGAGGGAAGTGTCCGGCCGCAGGGGATCTTGGGACCTTGCCTGCATAGCGGCTTCCCAGAGTGCGTCGTTTCCGGCACAGTGTGGCCGGGTGTTTTCCGAGTTATCGCACGGATTGGGCACGCTCGCAAACCGTGAGCCACAGGCGATGAGCCCGGAGCTGAACGGGCCCCACTGGCTCGTTTGTAAGGCCAGGTGTATTGCCAACCACGACCGGCAGGGCAGAGGCCTTGAAGGCGGCCTGGGCTCCTGTAGCTGTGCAGCCATGCACTCTGGTTTTTCTTCATCTCGTACAACTCTTTCGCCTTTTACTAAAGATTTCTGTGGAGAGGAGCACGAATGAGTTCCCTGCAATTTTTGTGATTTCCTGCTTTCGGGTGGCGGGCAGCTGGGCTGGTCAAAGAGAGAAAACAAGCACGTTCGCAATCGCTCTTGTAATGGTGATTGTGGCCGTCTGCTCCGCGAGTCCTCGGTCTCCGGCCGTCTGATTGGCGCTCTTTTCTTTGGGGGGCGGGAAGTGTCCGGCCGCAGGGGATCTTGGGACCTCGCTTTGCATAGCGGCTTCCCAGAGTGCGTCGTTTCCGGCACAGTGTGGCCGGGTGTTTTCCGAGTTATCGCACGGATTGGGCATGCTCGCAAGCCGTGAGCCGCAGGCGATGAGCCCCAAGCTGAACGGGCCCCACTGGCTCGTTTGTAAGATCTGCGGCAGATCGTGTAAAGACGTTCAACTTTGTAACTACTGCACGCACAGGAAGCAGAATAAATTCCTCTTTCAAACTGTCAAAGGTTTGCTTTGCGAACGCTGCAGGACATCGCACAATCTGTTTTGAACGGGGACAAACGATTTCTTATGAGGCGCAGTAAGTACAGACGTTTAAAAAGCTCCACTCATGCCGACGATGCAGCATGAAGAAGGGCAACCTAACGTTTGACAGACAAAAGCCGGGCGCCGCTACGAGCAATATGAAATCAAACTGACAGCACACGGCGTTTCGCGCTGACTCAAAAGTGATCTCGACAGACGCTGTTCTCTGCATAACGCTGAAAGAGCTAAAGAGTGTTTCTGTTGAGACGTAACAAGCTTGTTTCTTTCTACCATGATGTTACCATGACAAAATCTGTCTTTAAACACCTTGCTCAGTCTCTGACGAGACTGTCAAGAATTGCTTTCGCCGATTGTATTGCAAACCGGCGGAAGCGGGGTATTGGGAAAAGTTTTCAACTATCAATAATCGCACATCGGCTAAACCTCACAGGCTACGATACTGCCACTGCGCAAAGCTGATGGTTGCCAGGCAACCGCGTGGATCCTATGGAAATCGTTATCAATCGTCTCATGGCATGTCGTTGCTGTAACGCTTCATATTTGCGGCCGGACACTTCCCGCCCCCCAAAGAAAAGAGCACCAATCAGACAGGCGGAGACCGAGGACTCGCAGAGCAGACGGCCACAGTCGCAGTAATAAGAGTGATTGTGAGCGGTTTTGTTTTCTCTCTTTGACCAGCCCAGCTGCGCCCCACCCGAAGGCAGGAAAGCACAAAAATTGTATGGAACTCATTCATGCTCCTCTTCATGGAAATCTTTAGTAAAAGGCAAAAGATTTGTACGAGATGAAGAGAAACCAGAGTGCGTGGCTGGACAGCTGCAGGAGCCCAGGCTGCCTTCAAGGCCTCTGCCCTGCCGGTCGTGGTTGGCAATGCACCTGGCCTTACAAACGAGCCAGTGGGGCCCGTTCAGCTCCGGGCTCATCGCCTGCGGCTCTCGGCTTACCTGGCAGGGGAGATACCTTGATCAGCCTGTAGTTGGAGTAGTTGGATTGTTTTCTTGTTTTGTGGAAGCAGTGTTTGTTTTGCAGTTTGAGATGGCAACCTTTGGATCCCGCAAGAATGCTGTACGTTTTGAGCTTTTGGATGACCTCTTCATGGATCGTATGCAGTTCAGCAGAAAAGTGTTACAGAAGGAACTTGGCTTTGAACCTCGGCACTTGGATTTCATCTTTGCTCTCCCAGGTCAGAAAGCATTTGAGGTTGTATTTGGTACCTATCCTCTGTTTGAACAATGCGTGGATGTGTTTGAGGCAAAAAGAGGGAAAGTTCCTGCACTTGAGAAGATCAACTTGCAGCCTCTGACACAGAGAGAGAGGAAAACGGTGCATGTTGTTATGTTCTCGGAACTGGCAAAGACGGAGGACATTCACACCTGGCTTAACCAGTACTGCACCGTCCACCATGGAACTGAGGTTAGAGATGTTGACGGTATAAAAACAGGAGCAAGGAAATTCGAGGTTCGCTTACTACCGGACAATGTAAATGGAGGCTTAAGGCACCTGCCCTCTACAATCCGGCTGGGCGCCTGCAATGGCTATGTTTTTTATGTGGGACAACCAAAGGTGTGTCGGCGCTGTGGTGCTGTGGGACACCTGGCATCGTCCTGCACTGTGAAATGCTGCAAGACCTGTGGCAAACAGGGACATTTAGCCTCTGACTGTTCAATGCTGCCAAAGTGCAATTTATGTGGCTCGGAAGGACACGTTTTTAAGAACTGCCCTCACGCCTACGCCAATAAACTCAAAATGAGAAAGGATGAGGCAGTGCTTGTTTCAGCCAAACCGGCCCGAAAAGCCAAAGCAAACAACAAGTCAAACAAAGAACCCTTGTTGGACAAAGAGTCTCAGCCTCCAGCCAGGATCAGTCCTGCTGTGGCTCCGGGGCCGGTGGAAGAGAAATCCACTACGCTCCCACAACCGCAGACTGCACCAGACAAGCACGAGGGTTTGAAAACCCCCGAGAACAGCGAGGACCCCTCCCCCACTCCTGCTCCTCAGAACGAGGGCCAGTGTGGGGCCCCCCGGTGGAGCGGGTCCAGCGACGATACCCAGGATTCAGCGGAGCTGCTTTTCTCAGACTCTGCAAGTGCTACAGATGCCCTCCTCTCCTCCATCCAGTCCATCACGGAGGATCTGCAACAGCTGGTGGGTGAGGGGGAAGAGGAGACTGGTGCATCGGCTGCACCCCTTTCCCCTCAGTGCTCCCAGGAGCTGGACTTGAGGAAAAGGAAAAATGACTCTGTTTTCTCCCCGAGCGAGGAGGAAGGAGAGAATGGCGATGGGGACAGCTGGAACCCCTCCACCCCTCCCTCTACCCCCTTCCTTGAAATGGACTCCGTGAATGCTTTTACTGCTGCCACCCTGATGAAGGCTCATTCAGAGGATGGCTGGCAGGAAATTGGTAAGAAGAAAAAGAAAAAGAAGAAGGTAACAGGTGAGACCGAAGAGAAATGTGTTTTGTAAAGACTGGTTCCACTTTCTTATGTAATATGGCTCTAAACATAATTTCTCTTAACACCAGAGGTATCAATGACGGAGTTAAATGTCAGTGTGTCTTTGATTACCTCCAACAGAGAGAGGGAGATGTGTTGATGTTGCAGGAGTGTGCTTTAGCCTATCAAGAGAGGTATAAAAGCTTTGAAGATAGGTGGGATAAAGGGCCTTCTGTTTGGTCAGGGGACAATAACAACAGAGCCTCTGGCGTGGCCATTCTTTTCAAAGGATGGGCTTTCAAATTGAAAAGTATTCAGAGGGTCATAGATGGCAGGTTGCTGTGTGTGGATGTGGAATGGGGGACCGTTAACCTGCGGCTAATCAATGTGTATTGTCCTACTGACGTGGGAGGAAGGGTGGAGCTACTCAAGGCACTCTCTCCCCTATTGTTAAGTAGCACAGACGTGATAGTGGGAGGGGATTTTAATTGTATCTTAGAGCACACAGACAGGCAGTCTAGCTCTCCGATAAAATTGGATTCCAGCTCACTGGCCCTGCAAAACTTAGTTCAAGACTTTAAACTCTCAGACACATATAGATGTATATATCCCACAACAGCAGGATATGCATGGTCAGGGAGGAATAGCAGCTCCAGAATTGACTATTGCTTTGTCTCAGAGAGAGTGAAAGTTGTTGGGGTCACTCTTCAGCCTGTCTTCTTCTCAGATCATCAGGCTTTAGGGTGTAGAGTGGAACTCCAGGGCGGGACTGTCTTTGGCCCAGGCCTCTGGAAACTCAACACAAAGCTGCTAGAGAACGAGGGGGTAGTATCCCGCTACAAGGAGAAACTATCACAGTGGCTGTCCTTGCAGTGTCTGTACGGGTCAGTAGGAGAGTGGTGGGAGGAGGTGAAGATGAGGACAAAGGCCTTTTTCATGGCTGAGGGAAGGAAGGCTGCTGCCAGACGGAGAGGAGTGCTAGCCAGGAAACAGAGGCAGCTGCAGCGTCTCTACACGATGCTGCACAGTGGCTTCGATGTGCTCGAGGATATCACCCTTTTAAAAAAGGACATCCGGAGCATAGCCGAAGAAAGTAGTCGAGGAGTGCTGTTAAGAGGCAGAGTGCAGTTCTTGGAAGAAAATGAGAAGTGTACTCGCTTCTTTTTCAGGAAAGTGATAGGCTCCAAGTCTGTCATGGAAAGTGTAGTTGATGAGGAGGGACGAGAGAGAACAGAGCCGAGTGCTATCCTCTCCTGCACCAAGGCCTTCTACTCAAGACTGTACAGCTCTACAGAGGTAAAGGATGAAGAAATTCATTTTTTTACCTCAAAGCTAGAAAACGTTTTGAGTGAAGAAGATAGGGAAGTACTTGAGAGGGATTTGACAGTAGAAGAGCTGAGACAGGCTATGGAGAGCTTACAGAAGGGGAAAACTCCAGGTGCTGACGGGCTCCCTAAAGAATTTTATTGCACCTTTTGGGATCTGCTTCAGGATCCGCTACTGGTCCTATTCGAGGAAAGATATAAGACAGTATTGCTGCCTGACTCCTTAAGAGAAGGCACTATCTCTCTCTTGTTTAAGAAAGGAGCAAAAAATGACATAAAGAACTGGAGACCCCTCAGCCTGTTAGGCGTGGACACTAAGATCCTGTCCAAAGCCCTTTTCCTGCACCTACAAAATGTAGTGGCCTCACTGGTAGGGAAAGAACAGACTTGTGGGATAGCAGGACGCCTGATGAGCGACAACCTGGCCTTGTTGAGGGATGTCTGTCTGTACTCTGAGGATCGCTCCCTCCCTCTTTGCATTTTAGGTGTAGACCTAGAAAAGGCCTTTGACCGCCTAAACCGGCAGTACTTAACATCGGGACTTGAGCACATGAAGTTTGGCCCCATCATGAGAAAGTGGATTAACCTGCTGTACACAGGTAGCAACAGCAGAGTCATGGTTAATGGCAATAGATCACGCCCCTTTGAAGTCTGTTCAGGGGTGAGGCAGGGCTGCCCATTATCCCCCTTGTTATGCGTTTTGGCTATGGAGCCCTTAGCCTGTGCCTTGCGCCAGGATCAGGCCATTAATGGGATACCAGTGCCTGGAAGTGGGGGAGGAGAGGTAAAGACATCTCTATACATGGATGACGTCACCCTGCTCCTCTCTGACAATGCCTCAATTAGCAGAGCTCTGCAGTGCTGTGATCGTTTCTCTTTGGCTTCCTCCGCAAAAATTAACAAATCTAAGAGTGAGATTTTTTATCAGAACTGGAGGGAGCCAAAAGAAGGACATGATCTCAGGCTGCAAGAGAAGAGAATTAAGGTCCTGGGGGTGTATTTTGGAGAAGAGATGGGAACAGTAAATTGGCAGAACAAATTGCCAATCTTAAACAAAAAACTGATGCAATGGAAGGACCGAGACCTCACCATGACAGGGAAGGTGCTGGTCATCAAAGCCGAGCTCTTGCCTGTCTTGAATTTTCTGGCTTCTACCTTCCCAATCCCACACCGTGTTGCGGCGGTGATGAGGAGATTGATGTTTCAATTTCTATGGGGTGGGAAGCAGGAAAGACTCAGAAGGGAAATAATGTACAGGCCGCTACCCTCAGGGGGGAAGTCTGTCCCAGATATTGCTACGAAGCTGCTGTGCATTTTCCTGGCCTCTGTGCTGAGAGGCTTTGCAACAGCACCTGCAGCGCATACCTGGACTTATTTTTCCAGGCTCTGGGTAGGTAGGGAGGTGTTCAGAGTGTGGGGTGTCAGACCCAAGCTGGACGTCCCACTCTCTGACACATGCCCTGCAATTTATGGGACAGTTAAAAGTTTTCTAAGATCTCACCCAATTGGCCATATTCCCCTCCGAGATGTCAGCGTCCAAAAACTGGAAGATTTCGTTGCACCCCAGAACAATAGGCAGACCCATGTGGGCATTTTAACATCAGCCCAAACAAGGAAGGTGTGGAAACACACATCCTCTAAGTTTCTGTGCAACATTCACAGTGATTTAGCCTGGAGTGTCGTCCACCAGTGCTTACCGGTACGAACTTTCTTGTACCGTAGGGGCCTCACCCCCAGCCCTCGCTGCGTTAGGGTGGGCTGCGGCGAGGAGGAGACTGTATCCCATCTCCTGTGGTCCTGCTTTTTTGCTAAGGCCTTCTGGGCACAGTTTGAAGATTGGTTGCTGGCTCTCTCGCCCCAATTTACCCTGACCGCTGCTTTCGTCATATACGGCATCTCTCCTGTCAAACTTCCTCCTGACGTGTTTGACAGGATCTGGGCCGTGGTGAACAGTGGGAAAGTTGCCCTGTGGAGAGTGAGGAACATGGGGCTGTTCAAAGGCATCGAGATCCCAGTCAAGGCAGCAGGTAGCCTGGCCCTGTTCATCACCCGAGAGAACTATTACCTCAGAGATCTGTGGAGAGAAGGGAGGGAGGAAGCAGAAAATCTGTGGGAAATAGAGAGCATAGGTCAATATCTCAAGAAACTGTGAAAAACATTATCAAGTTTAAGTAAAGAATGTGATTTGCACCAGAAAAAAAGAAAATTGTTGCTATGTAACTGTTACCATGTCAAAATGTAATGAGATGTGATCATATATACTGTTTTAAGTATGTATATGAATGTAAAGCTTTCTGATTTGTGATGTCCTGTATTTTTTTGTGAAAAGAAAATAAAGTTCTTAAAAATCGAAATCGGTTCACCCAGGGCGAGGCTCGGCCATTGCACTCCGGCTGTGCTGACCCCTGCGAATTCCCCAAATGTGGGAATCTCGACTGCATAATTTCTGGTAGTGGGGGACTGCGTTCGCGCTCTCCCCTGATGTGCTTGGTCCAAAATCAGATACGGGAGGGTTAGGACACCACGAGCTGCGTGGCTGCGGAAGGATCCCGGTTCAAAAGGAGTCGACGCCGCTGCTGGTTCTCGCTGGCTTTTAGTTAGGGGTCCGGAGAAGCATCTCAAGCTAGTTCCACTACTCCTTCCGGACGTTCATTCCCTTTTCAAAGTCAGTCGTTTTGCTATAGTCTGCGTTCTTTAGGCTGATTATCGAGGTTAGCCTTTATTTGGTCATGGGGGGCCTCGGTACTGTATGCTGAGTCTAAAGACAGTTTCACCCGTTTTCTGATTGCTCGGTTCTGTACCAGTGCAGACATGTCAAACAGTGAATGGCTGTACCTCTATTGTATCCGTGCTCAATGAATGAAATCGGTAACAAATGAATATATGTCTAGTTATACGAAAAACGAGTGGTTTATCGACTCATCTTCATTTGCAGATTTAGAGGCAGCTTCGATATTCGTTTTACAGACGGGTTTTTTTTTTGGAATATGGGTCACACACATGCCACAGCAACAAAACATCTCTAGAGATGAGGCTATAGATCACCTTTCCATCCTGCAGGTTTTCCTCCCAAAGCCTACGGCACCAACGGCGACCCCTGCTGGCCGGGAGAGCAAAAGCTTACAGCACCTGGTATTCCCAGGCAGTCTCCCATCCAAGTACTAACTGTGGCGGGGGTTCCGTGCCCCCCGAGCGGGACTGAAGGATCGTTCGTGTGCAACTCTTTGGAAAGGAGCTGCTTTCCAAATCGCATTGCATGCCTGGATGTTGGCGAATGCGCTCCCTTGTGTTGGCTCGTCCCGCACTGGAGGAGGACAAACAATCTGCACGGAGGAGCACCACGCAAGTCTTCACCAGACAAAAACCTCCAGTGCACAGCACTCTGGAAACATTTCGGGGCTTTCGCGTGTTTATTTCAGCACGTAAAGCGCACCGGTCCAACACGTCGGCCGGGCGCGCGGCGCCTCCGCCCTCTTGTGGCCTTGCGGCGTCAAAGCAAGAGGCTCCTTCTCGCTGCCCTTCCGCTGTGTTGCAGGGCCCCGAGAGGGAACCCGGAGCGCGCACTTTGTGGGGGGCGGGGGACCGCGTTCGCGCTCTGCCCCCGGTCTCTTGCGCGAGTACTAAATCTCACAGACAGGGGGGCCTCGTCATTGATTGTTACAGGTGAGACGGGGATTAGGAGGAGACCCCGACTGATGGGTAAAGGGGAGCACTAACACCAGAGGGACATCCCCGGCGTCTCTTTTTGAGAGACGCCCTGGGGTTTCCTAATGGCCAAGGAGGGTCGGGACCTCGGTTTGACGCCTCCCCCGAAGGACGGCGCCTGTTTGTGCAGCAGAGTGTCGCCATCAGGAGGCTGGGGCGTAAGAGATCCACACAGCCCGCAGGGTGAGCGCTCCCTACTGGTCCCAGTCACACCTCTTGCAGGAGCAGCAGCAACCGGAGCTTTTCCGGGGTGGAATCTCCCATCCGGGTGCCGGCCAGGCTCACACCTGCTGGGCTGCCCCGGGGGTGAGCCCAGTCGAGAGTCGCAGGGCCAGATCTAGTCACCGGGGAGAAACGATACAAGTGAAGGATTGCTCGGCTCTCGGCACTTGAAAAGACCGACAAATGTCTCGTTCCCGCCGGAGCTGAATGTACCCGCATATGTGGTGTCGTCTTCTTCCCCCGCCCCGCTGTGTTTGCTGTATTGTCTCTGAAGCCGGCCCCCCCGAGACGAGACGGGCTGTTCCTGTGCCCCAATTAACACTTTACAGGTGCCATTCCCCGGCATTGTGGCCATTGTCGGTGCTCACACGCGATAAGATAAGGCGGAGGAGAGCGGGGCATGCCCAGCGGCAGACATTCAAGGAGGGGGCAGTGCGAGGTTAGGTGAGGTGCGACACGCCGGAGCCCCGACGCAGCTAATGCGGAGCACTTGTTGGACTGGCATCGAAAGGACGTGTGCGCACGGAGCGAGCCTTCCCTGCGGCGGAGCGCGGGAACTTTCTCCCCCCCTCCCGCTGCAGGAGTTGTGTGCACTGCAGCGGTGCCGAGAGAAAAGCACAGAAGGCAGCAGGCTCTGGAGAGCAGGTAAGAGACGGAGCCTTGTGGGCAGGCGAGCAGGCCCGTTTTTTGGAAATTGCTGAAAAGGTTTGTTCGGTGTGTGGCAGGCGCACGTCGCGAGCTTGCGTGGCGATCTGCCGGTCTGGAGTTATGCAAATGAGGCCGAATTGCATCCCGGGACATGCTGCGAATGCGCAACGGCGACTGCAGATGTGTAGGAAACGGCGCGCTCGTTTTCTCGTTTTGCCCACACTTTTGAGTGTTAGTGTGGCGTGTGAGTGTGTGAAAGAGTGGGCCCAGCAGGAGGCGGTGGCGTGCGGGGCGAGGAGGTGGCCTAGGCTGCGCGATTTGTGCTGTGGGTGCGGGCCGCTTGCAGGGGCCTGTTTAACTCATACTTACCTGGCAGGGGAGATACCTTGATCAAGAAGGAGGTTCACCCAGAGCGAGGCTCGGCCATTGCACTCCGGCTGTGCTGACCCCTGCGAATTCCCCAAATGTGGGAATCTCGACTGCATAATTTCTGGTAGTGGGGGACTGCGTTCGCGCTCTCCCCTGATGTGCTTGGTCCAAAATCAGATACGGGAGGGTTAGGACACCACGAGCTGCGTGGCTGCGGAAGGATCCCGGTTCGACAGGAGTGGACGCCGCTGCTGGTTCTCGCTGGCTTTTAGTTAGGGGTCCGGAGAAGCATCTCAAGCTAGTTCCACTACTCCTTCCGGACGTTCATTCCCTTTTCAAAGTCAGTCGTTTTGCTGTAGTCTGCGTTCTTTAGGCTGATTATCGAGGTTAGCCTTTATTTGGTCATGGGGGGCCTCGGTACTGTATGCTGAGTCTAAAGACAGTTTCACCCGTTTTCTGATTGCTCGGTTCTGTACCAGTGCAGACATGTCAAACAGTGAATGGCTGTACCTCTATTGTATCCGTGCTCAATGAATGAAATCGGTAACAAATGAATATATGTCTAGTTATACGAAAAACGAGTGGTTTATCGACTCATCTTCATTTGCAGATTTAGAGGCAGCTTCGATATTCGTTTTACAGACGGGTTTTTTTTTTTGAATATGGGTCACACACATGCCACAGCAACAAAACATCTCTAGAGATGAGGCTATAGATCACCTTTCCATCCTGCAGGTTTTCCTCCCAAAGCCTACGGCACCAACGGCGACCCCTGCTGGCCGGGAGAGCAAAAGCTTACAGCACCTGGTATTCCCAGGCAGTCTCCCATCCAAGTACTAACCAGGCCCGACGCTGCTTAGCTTCCGAGATCAGACGAGATCGGGCGTGTTCAGGGTGGTGTGGCCGTAAGCGAAAGCCCTGGCGCCTGACTCGCTACTTGAAGCTGTGTGTGGCGGGGGTTCCGTGCCCCCCGAGCGGGACTGAAGGATCGTTCGTGTGCAACTCTTTGGAAAGGAGCTGCTTTCCAAATCGCATTGCGTGCCTGGATGTTGGCGAATGCGCTCCCTTGTGTTGGCTCGTCCCGCACTGGAGGAGGACAAACAATCTGCACGGAGGAGCAACAGGCAAGTCTTCACCAGACAAAAACCTCCAGTGCACAGCACTCTGGAAACATTTCGGGGCTTTCGCGTGTTTATTTCAGCACGTAAAGCGCACCGGTCCAACACGTCGGCCGGGCGCGCGGCGCCTCCGCCCTCTTGTGGCCTTGCGGCGTCAGAGCAAGAGGCTCCTTCTCGCTGCCCTTCCTCTGTGTTGCAGGGCCCCGAGAGGGAACCCGGAGCGCCAACTTTGTTGGGGGCGGGGGACCGCGTTCGCGCTCTGCCCCCGGTCTCTTGCGCGAGTACTAAATCTCACGGACAGGGGGGCCTCGTCATTGATTGTTACAGGTGAGACGGGGATTAGGAGGAGACCCCGACTGATGGGTAAAGGGGAGCACTAACACCAGAGGGACACCCCCGGCGTCTCTTTTTGAGAGACGCCCTGGGGTTTCCTAATGGCCAAGGAGGGTCGGGACCTCGGTTTGACGCCTCCCCCGAAGGACGGCGCCTGTTTGTGCAGCAGAGTGTCGCCATCAGGAGGCTGGGGCGTAAGAGAGCCACACAGCCCGCAGGGTGAGCGCTCCCTACTGGTCCCAGTCACACCTCTTGCAGGAGCAGCAGCAACCAGAGCTTTTCCGGGGTGGAATCTCCCATCCGGGTGCCGGCCAGGCTCACACCTGCTGGGCTGCCCCGGGGGTGAGCCCAGTCGAGAGTCGCAGGGCCAGATCTAGTCACCGGGGAGAAACGATACAAGTGAAGGATTGCTCGGCTCTCGGCACTTGAAAAGACCGACAAATGTCTCGTTCCCGCCGGAGCTGAATGTACCCGCATGTGTGGTGTCGTCTTCTTCCCCCGCCCCGCTGTGTTTGCTGTATTGTCTCTGAAGCCAGCCCCCCCGAGACGAGACGGGCTGTTCCTGTGCCCCAATTAACACTTTACAGGTGCCATTCCCCGGCATTGTGGCCATTGTCGGTGCTCACACGCGATAAGATAAGGCGGAGGAGAGCGGGGCATGCCCAGCGGCAGACATTCAAGGAGGGGGCAGTGCGAGGTGAGGTGAGGTGCGACACGCCGGAGCCCCGACGCAGCTAATGCGGAGCACTTGTTGGACTGGCATCGAAAGGACGTGTGCGCACGGAGCGAGCCTTCCCTGCGGCGGAGCGCGGGAACTTTCTCCCCCCCTCACGCTGCAGGAGTTGTGTGCACTGCAGCGGTGCCGAGAGAAAAGCACAGAAGGCAGCAGGCTCTGGAGAACAGGTAAGAGACGGAGCCTTGTGGGCAGGCGAGCAGGCCCGTTTTTTGGAAATTGCTGAAAAGGTTTGTTCGGTGTGTGGCAGGCGCACGTCGCGAGCTTGCGTGGCGATCTGCCGGTCTGGAGTTATGCAAATGAGGCCGAATTGCATCCCGGGACATGCTGCGAATGCGCAACGGCGACTGCAGATGTGTAGGAAACGGCGCGCTCGTTTTCTCGTTTTGCCCACACTTTTGAGTGTTAGTGTGGCGTGTGAGTGTGTGAAAGAGTGGGCCCAGCAGGAGGCGGTGGCGTGCGGGGCGAGGAGGTGGCCTAGGCTGCGCGATTTGTGCTGTGGGTGCGGGCCGCTTGCAGGGGCCTGTTTAACTCATACTTACCTGGCAGGGGAGATACCTTGATCAGCCTGTAGGTGGAGTAGTTGGATTGTTTTTCTTTTGTTGGAAGCAGTGTTCGATTTGCGGTTTTTGAAATGGCAACCTTTGGATCCCGTAAGAATGCTGTACGTTTTGAGCTCTTGGATGACCTCTTCATGGATCGTATGCAGTTCAGCAGAAAAGTGTTACAGAAGGAACTTGGCTTTGAACCTCGGCACTTGGATTTCATCTTCGCTCTCCCAGGTCAGAAAGCATTTGAGGTTGTATTTGCTACCTATCCTCTGTTTGAACAATGCGTGGATGTGTTTGAGGCAAAAAGAGGCAAAGTTCCTGCACTTGAGAAGATCAACTTGCAGCCTCTGACACAGAGAGAGAGGAAAACGGTGCATGTTGTTATGTTCTCGGAACTGGCAAAGACGGAGGACATTCACACCTGGCTTAACCAGTACTGCACCGTCCACCATGGAACTGAGGTTAGAGATGTTGATGGTATAAAAACAGGAGCAAGGAAATTCGAGGTTCGCTTGCTACCGGACAGCGTAAATGGAGGCTTAAGGCACCTGCCCTCTACAATCCGGCTGGGCGCCTGCAATGGCTATGTGTTTTATGTGGGACAACCAAAGGTGTGTCGGCGCTGTGGTGCTGTGGGACACCTGGCATCGTCCTGCACTGTGAAATGCTGCAAGACCTGTGGCAAACAGGGACATTTAGCCTCTGACTGTTCAATGCTGCCAAAGTGCAATTTATGTGGCTCGGAAGGACACGTTTTTAAGAACTGCCCTCACGCCTACGCCAATAAACTCAAAATGAGAAAGGACGAGGCAGTGCTTGTTTCAGCCAAACCGGCCCGAAAATCCAAAGCAAACAACAAGCCAAACAAAGAACCCTTGTTGGACAAAGACTCTCAGCCTCCAGCCAGGATCAGTCCTGCTGTGGCTCCGGGGCTGGTGGAAGAGAAATCCACTACGCCCCCACAACCGCAGACTGCACCAGACAAGCACGAGGGTTTGAAAACCCCCGAGAACAGCGAGGACCCCTCCCCCACTCCTGCTCCTCAGAACGAGGGCCAGTGTGGGGCCCCCCGGTGGAGCGGGTCCAGCGAGGATACCCAGGATTCAGCGGAGCTGCTTTTCTCAGACTCTGCAAGTGCTACAGATGCCCTCCTCTCCTCCATCCAGTCCATCACGGAGGATCTGCAGCAGCTGGTGGGTGAGGGGGAAGAGGAGACTGGTGCATCGGCTGCACCCCTTTCCCCTCAGTGCTCCCAGGAGCTGGACTTGAGGAAAAGAAAAAATGACTCTGTTTTCTCCCCGAGCGAGGAGGAAGGAGAACATGGCGATGGGGACAGCTGGAACCTCTCCACCCCTCCCTCTACCCCCTTCCTTGAAATGGACTCTGTGAACGCTTTTACTGCTGCCACCCTGATGAAGGCTCATTCAGAGGATGGCTGGCAGGAAATTGGTAAGAAGAAAAAGAAAAAGAAAAAGGTAACAGGTGAGACCGAAGAGAAATGTGTTTTGTAAAGACTGGTTCCACTTTCTTATGTAATATGGCTCTTAACATAATTTCTCTTAACACAAGAGGTATCAATGACAGAGTTAAATGCCAGTCTGTCTTTGATTACCTCCAGCAGAGAGAGGGAGATGTGTTGATGTTGCAGGAGTGTGCTTTAGCCTATCAAGAGAGGTATAAAAGTTTTGAAGATAGGTGGGATAAAGGGCCTTCTGTTTGGTCAGGGGACAATAACAACAGAGCCTCTGGCGTGGCCATTCTTTTCAAAGGATGGGCATTCAAATTGAAAAGTATTCAGAGGGTCATAGATGGCAGGTTGCTGTGTGTGGATGTGGAATGGGGGACCGTTAACCTGCGGCTAATCAATGTGTATTGCCCTACTGACGTAGGAGGAAGGGTGGAGCTACTCAAGGCACTCTCCCCCCTATTGTTATGCAGCACAGACGTGATAGTGGGAGGGGATTTTAATTGTATCTTAGAGCACACAGACAGGCAGTCTAGCTCGCCGATAAAATTGGATTCCAGCTCACTGGCCCTGCAAAACTTAGTTCAAGACTTTAAACTCTCAGACACATATAGATGTATATATCCCACAACAGCAGGATATACATGGTCAGGGAGGAATAGCAGCTCCAGAATTGACTATTGCTTTGTCTCAGAGAGAGTGAAAGTTGTTGGGGTCACTCTTCAGCCTGTCTTCTTCTCAGATCATCAGGCTTTAGGGTGTAGAGTGGAACTCCAGGGCGGGACTGTCTTTGGCCCAGGCCTCTGGAAACTCAACACAAAGCTGCTAGAGAACGAGGGGGTAGTATCCCGCTACAAGGAGAAACTATCACAGTGGCTGTCCTTGCAGTGTCTGTACGGGTCAGTAGGAGAGTGGTGGGAGGAGGTGAAGGTGAGGACAAAGGCCTTTTTCATGGCTGAGGGAAGGAAGGCTGCTGCCAGACGGAGAGGAGTGCTAGCCAGGAAACAGAGGCAGCTGCAGCGTCTCTACACGATGCTGCACAGTGGCTTCGATGTGCTCGAGGATATCGCCCTTTTAAAAAAGGACATCCGGAGCATAGCCGAAGAAAGTAGTCGAGGAGTGCTGTTAAGAAGCAGAGTGCAGTTCTTGGAAGAAAATGAGAAGTGTACTCGCTTCTTTTTCAGGAAAGTGGTAGGCTCCAAGACTGTCATGGAAAGTGTAGTTGATGAGGAGGGACGAGAGAGAACAGAGCCGAGTGCTATCCTCTCCTGCACCGAGGCCTTCTACTCAAGACTGTACAGCTCTACAGAGGTAAAGGATGAAGATATTCATTTTTTTACCTCAAAGCTAGAAAACATTTTGAGTGAAGAAGATAGGGAAGTACTTGAGAGGGATTTGACAGTAGAAGAGCTGAGACAGGCTATGGAGAGCTTACAGAAGGGGAAAACTCCGGGTGCTGACGGGCTCCCTAAAGAATTTTATTGCACCTTTTGGGATCTGCTTCAGGATCCGCTACTGCTCCTATTCGAGGAAAGCTACAAGACAGAATTGCTGCCTGACTCCTTAAGAGAAGGCACTATCTCTCTCTTGTTTAAGAAAGGAGCAAAAAATGACATAAAGAACTGGAGACCCCTCAGCCTGTTAGGCGTGGACACTAAGATCCTGTCCAAAGCCCTTTTCCTGCGCCTACAAAATGTAGTGGCCTCACTGGTAGGGAAAGAACAGACTTGTGGGATAGCAGGACGCCTGATGAGCGACAACCTGGCCTTGTTGAGGGATGTCTGTCTGTACTCTGAGGATCGCTCCCTCCCTCTGTGCATTTTAGGTGTAGACCTAGAAAAGGCCTTTGACCGCCTAAACCGGCAGTACTTAACATCGGTACTTGAGCACATGAAGTTTGGCCCCATCATGAGAAAGTGGATTAACCTGCTGTACACAGGTAGCAACAGCAGAGTCATGGTTAATGGCAATAGATCACGCACCTTTGAAGTCTGTTCAGGGGTGAGGCAGGGCTGCCCATTATCCCCCTTGTTATTCGTTTTGGCTATGGAGCCCTTAGCCTGTGCCTTGCGCCAGGATCAGGCCATTAATGGGATACCAGTGCCTGGAAGTGGGGGAAGAGAGGTAAAGACGTCTCTATACATGGATGACGTCACCCTGCTCCTCTCTGACAATGCCTCAATTAGCAGAGCTCTGCAGTGCTGTGATCGGTTCTCTTTGGCTTCCTCCGCAAAAATTAACACATCTAAGAGTGAGATTTTTTATCAGAACTGGAGGGAGCCAAAAGAAGGACATGATCTCAGGCTGCAAGAGAAGAGAATTAAGGTCCTGGGGGTGTATTTTGGAGAAGAGATGGGAACAGTAAATTGGCAGAACAAATTGCCAATCTTAAACAAAAAACTGATGCAATGGAAGGACCGAGACCTCACCATGACAGGGAAGGTGCTGGTCATCAAAGCCGAGCTCTTGCCTGTCTTGAATTTTCTGGCTTCTACCTTCCCAATCCCACACCGTGTTGCGGCGGTGCTGAGGAGATTGATGTTTCAATTTCTATGGGGTGGGAAGCAGGAAAGACTCAGAAGGGAAATAATGTACAGGCCGCTACCCTCAGGGGGGAAGTCTGTCCCAGATATTGCTACGAAGCTGCTGTGCATTTTCCTGGCCTCTGTGCTGAGAGGCTTTGCAACAGCACCTGCAGCGCGTACCTGGACTTATTTTTCCAGGCTCTGGGTAGGTAGGGAGGTGTTCAGAGTGTGGGGTGTCAGACCCAAGCTGGACGTCCCACTCTCTGACACATGCCCTGCAATTTATGGGACAGTTAAAAGTTTTCTAAGATCTCACCCAATTGGCCATATTCCCCTCCGAGATGTCAGCGTCCAAAAACTGGAAGATTTCGTAGCACCCCAGAACAATAGGCAGACCCCTGTGGGCATTTTAACATCAGCCCAAACAAGGAAGGTGTGGAAACACACATCCTCTAAATTTCTGTGCAACATTCACAGAGATTTAGCCTGGAGTGTCGTCCACCAGTGCTTACCGGTACGAACTTTCTTGTACCGTAGGGGCCTCACCCCCAGCCCTCGCTGCGTTAGGGTGGGCTGCGGCAAGGAGGAGACTGTGACCCATCTCCTGTGGTCCTGCTTTTTTGCTAAGGCCTTCTGGGCCCAGTTTGAAGATTGGTTGCAGGCTCTCTCGCCCCAATTTACCCTGACCGCTGCTTTCGTTAGATACGGCATCTCTCCTGTCAAGCTTCCTCCTGACGTGTTTGACAGGATCTGGGCCGTGGTGAACAGTGGGAAAGACGCCCTGTGGAGAGTGAGGAACATGGGGCTGTTCAAAGGCATCGAGGTCCCAGTCAAGGCAGCAGGTAGCCTGGCCCTGTTCATCACCCGAGAGAACTATTACCTCAGAGACCTGTGGAGAGAAGGGAGGGAGGAAGCAGAAAATCTGTGGGAAATAGAGAGCATAGGTCAACATCTCAAGAAAATGTGAAAAACATTATCATGTTTAAATAAAGAATGTGATTTGCACCAGAAAAAAAGAAAATTGTTGCTATGTAACTGTTACCGTGTCAAAATGTAATGAGATGTGATCATATATACTGTTTTAAGTATGTATATTAATGTAAAGCTTTCTGATTTGTGATTTCCTGTATTTTTTTGTGAAAAGAAAATAAAGTTCTTAAAAATCGAAATCGGTTCACCCAGGGCGAGGCTCGGCCATTGCACTCCGGCTGTGCTGACCCCTGCGAATTCCCCAAATGTGGGAATCTCGACTGCATAATTTCTGGTAGTGGGGGACTGCGTTCGCGCTCTCCCCTGATGTGCTTGGTCCAAAATCAGATACGGGAGGGTTAGGACACCACGAGCTGCGTGGCTGCGGAAGGATCCCGGTTCGACAGGAGTGGACGCCGCTGCTGGTTCTCGCTGGCTTTTAGTTAGGGGTCCGGAGAAGCATCTCAAGCTAGTTCCACTACTCCTTCCGGACGTTCATTCCCTTTTCAAAGTCAGTCGTTTTGCTGTAGTCTGCGTTCTTTAGGCTGATTATCGAGGTTAGCCTTTATTTGGTCATGGGGGGCCTCGGTACTGTATGCTGAGTCTAAAGACAGTTTCACCCGTTTTCTGATTGCTCGGTTCTGTACCAGTGCAGACATGTCAAACAGTGAATGGCTGTACCTCTATTGTATCCGTGCTCAATGAATGAAATCGGTAACAAATGAATATATGTCTAGTTATACGAAAAACGAGTGGTTTATCGACTCATCTTCATTTGCAGATTTAGAGGCAGCTTCGATATTCGTTTTACAGACGGGTTTTTTTTTTTGAATATGGGTCACACACATGCCACAGCAACAAAACGTCTCTAGAGATGAGGCTATAGATCACCTTTCCATCCTGCAGGTTTTCCTCCCAAAGCCTACGGCACCAACGGCGACCCCTGCTGGCCGGGAGAGCAAAAGCTTACAGCACCTGGTATTCCCAGGCAGTCTCCCATCCAAGTACTAACCAGGCCCGACGCTGCTTAGCTTCCAAGATCAGACAAGATCGGGCGCGTTCAGGGTGGTGTGGCCGTAAGCGAAAGCCCCGGCGCCTGACTCGCTACTTGAAGCTGTGTGTGGCGGGGGTTCCGTGCCCCCCGAGCGGGACTGAAGGATCGTTCGTGTGCAACTCTTTGGAAAGGAGCTGCTTTCCAAATCGCATTGCGTGCCTGGATGTTGGCGAATGCGCTCCCTTGTGTTGGCTCGTCCCGCACTGGAGGAGGACAAACAATCTGCACGGAGGAGCAACAGGCAAGTCTTCACCAGACAAAAACCTCCAGTACACAGCACTCTGGAAACATTTCGGGGCTTTCGCGTGTTTATTTCAGCACGTAAAGCGCACCGGTCCAACACGTTGGCCGGGCGCGCGGCGCCTCCGCCCTCTTGTGGCCTTGCGGCGTCAGAGCAAGAGGCTCCTTCTCGCTGCCCTTCCGCTGTGTTGCAGGGCCCCGAGAGGGAACCAGGAGCGCGCACTTTGTGGGGGGCGGGGGACCGCGTTCGCGCTCTGCCCCCGGTCTCTTGCGCGAGTACTAAATCTCACGGACAGGGGGGCCTCGTCATTGATTGTTACAGGTGAGACGGGGATTAGGAGGAGACCCCGACTGATGGGTAAAGGGGAGCACTAACACCAGAGGGACACCCCCGGCGTCTCTTTTTGAGAGACGCCCTGGGGTTTCCTAATGGCCAAGGAGGGTCGGGACCTCGGTTTGACGCCTCCCCCGAAGGACGGCGCCTGTTTGTGCAGCAGAGTGTCGCCATCAGGAGGCTGGGGCGTAAGAGAGCCACACAGCCCGCAGGGTGAGCGCTCCCTACTGGTCCCAGTCACACCTCTTGCAGGAGCAGCAGCAACCGGAGCTTTTCCGGGGTGGAATCTACCATCCGGGTGCCGGCCAGGCTAACACCTGCTGGGCTGCCCCGGGGGTGAGCCCAGTCGAGAGTCGCAGGGCCAGATCTAGTCACCGGGGAGAAACGATACAAGTGAAGGATTGCTCGGCTCTCGGCACTTGAAAAGACCGACAAATGTCTCGTTCCCGCCGGAGCTGAATGTACCCGCATGTGTGGTGTCGTCTTCTTCCCCCGCCCCGCTGTGTTTGCTGTATTGTCTCTGAAGCCGGCCCCCCCGAGACGAGACGGGCTGTTCCTGTGCCCCAATTAACACTTTACAGGTGCCATTCCCCGGCATTGTGGCCATTGTCGGTGCTCACACGCGATAAGATAAGGCGGAGGAGAGCGGGGCATGCCCAGCGGCAGACATTCAAGGAGGGGGCAGTGCGAGGTGAGGTGAGGTGCGACACGCCGGAGCCCCGACGCAGCTAATGCGGAGCACTTGTTGGACTGGCATCGAAAGGACGTGTGCGCATGGAGCGAGCCTTCCCTGCGGCGGAGCGCGGGAACTTTCTCCCCCCCTCCCGCTGCAGGAGTTGTGTGCGCTGCAGCGGTGCCGAGAGAAAAGCACAGAAGGCAGCAGGCTCTGGAGAGCAGGTAAGAGACGGAGCCTTGTGGGCAGGCGAGCAGGCCCGTTTTTTGGAAATTGCTGAAAAGGTTTGTTCGGTGTGTGGCAGGCGCACGTCGCGAGCTTGCGTGGCGATCTGCCGGTCTGGAGTTATGCAAATGAGGCCGAATTGCATCCCGGGACATGCTGCGAATGCGCAACGGCGACTGCAGATGTGTAGGAAACGGCGCGCTCGTTTTCTCGTTTTGCCCACACTTTTGAGTGTTAGTGTGGCGTGTGAGTGTGTGAAAGAGTGGGCCCAGCAGGAGGCGGTGGCATGCGGGGCGAGGAGGTGGCCTAGGCTGCGCGATTTGTGCTGTGGGTGCGGGCCGCTTGCAGGGGCCTGTTTAACTCATACTTACCTGGCAGGGGAGATACCTTGATCAGCCTGTAGGTGGAGTAGTTGGATTGTTTTTCTTTTGTTGGAAGCAGTGTTCGATTTGCGGTTTTTGAAATGGCAACCTTTGGATCCCGTAAGAATGCTGTACGTTTTGAGCTCTTGGATGACCTCTTCATGGATCGTATGCAGTTCAGCAGAAAAGTGTTACAGAAGGAACTTGGCTTTGAACCTCGGCACTTGGATTTCATCTTCGCTCTCCCAGGTCAGAAAGCATTTGAGGTTGTATTTGCTACCTATCCTCTGTTTGAACAATGCGTGGATGTGTTTGAGGCAAAAAGAGGCAAAGTTCCTGCACTTGAGAAGATCAACTTGCAGCCTCTGACACAGAGAGAGAGGAAAACGGTGCATGTTGTTATGTTCTCGGAACTGGCAAAGACGGAGGACATTCACACCTGGCTTAACCAGTACTGCACCGTCCACCATGGAACTGAGGTTAGAGATGTTGATGGTATAAAAACAGGAGCAAGGAAATTCGAGGTTCGCTTGCTACCGGACAGCGTAAATGGAGGCTTAAGGCACCTGCCCTCTACAATCCGGCTGGGCGCCTGCAATGGCTATGTGTTTTATGTGGGACAACCAAAGGTGTGTCGGCGCTGTGGTGCTGTGGGACACCTGGCATCGTCCTGCACTGTGAAATGCTGCAAGACCTGTGGCAAACAGGGACATTTAGCCTCTGACTGTTCAATGCTGCCAAAGTGCAATTTATGTGGCTCGGAAGGACATGTTTTTAAGAACTGCCCTCACGCCTACGCCAATAAACTCAAAATGAGAAAGGATGAGGCAGTGCTTGTTTCAGCCAAACCGGCCCGAAAATCCAAAGCAAACAACAAGTCAAACAAAGAACCCTTGTTGGACAAAGACTCTCAGCCTCCAGCCAGGATCAGTCCTGCTGTGGCTCCGGGGCTGGTGGAAGAGAAATCCACTACGCCCCCACAACCGCAGACTGCACCAGACAAGCACGAGGGTTTGAAAACCCCCGAGAACAGCGAGGACCCCTCCCCCACTCCTGCTCCTCAGAACGAGGGCCAGTGTGGGGCCCCCCGGTGGAGCGGGTCCAGCGAGGATACCCAGGATTCAGCGGAGCTGCTTTTCTCAGACTCTGCAAGTGCTACAGATGCCCTCCTCTCCTCCATCCAGTCCATCACGGAGGATCTGCAGCAGCTGGTGGGTGAGGGGGAAGAGGAGACTGGTGCATCGGCTGCACCCCTTTCCCCTCAGTGCTCCCAGGAGCTGGACTTGAGGAAAAGAAAAAATGACTCTTTTTTCTCCCCGAGCGAGGAGGAAGGAGAGCATGGCGATGGGGACAGCTGGAACCTCTCCACCCCTCCCTCTACCCCCTTCCTTGAAATGGACTCTGTGAACGCTTTTACTGCTGCCACCCTGATGAAGGCTCATTCAGAGGATGGCTGGCAGGAAATTGGTAAGAAGAAAAAGAAAAAGAAGAAGGTAACAGGTGAGACCGAAGAGAAATGTGTTTTGTAAAGACTGGTTCCACTTTCTTATGTAATATGGCTCTTAACATAATTTCTCTTAACACAAGAGGTATCAATGACAGAGTTAAATGCCAGTCTGTCTTTGATTACCTCCAGCAGAGAGAGGGAGATGTGTTGATGTTGCAGGAGTGTGCTTTAGCCTATCAAGAGAGGTATAAAAGTTTTGAAGATAGGTGGGATAAAGGGCCTTCTGTTTGGTCAGGGGACAATAACAACAGAGCCTCTGGCGTGGCCATTCTTTTCAAAGGATGGGCATTCAAATTGAAAAGTATTCAGAGGGTCATAGATGGCAGGTTGCTGTGTGTGGATGTGGAATGGGGGACCGTTAACCTGCGGCTAATCAATGTGTATTGCCCTACTGACGTAGGAGGAAGGGTGGAGCTACTCAAGGCACTCTCCCCCCTATTGTTATGCAGCACAGACGTGATAGTGGGAGGGGATTTTAATTGTATCTTAGAGCACACAGACAGGCAGTCTAGCTCGCCGATAAAATTGGATTCCAGCTCACTGGCCCTGCAAAACTTAGTTCAAGACTTTAAACTCTCAGACACATATAGATGTATATATCCCACAACAGCAGGATATACATGGTCAGGGAGGAATAGCAGCTCCAGAATTGACTATTGCTTTGTCTCAGAGAGAGTGAAAGTTGTTGGGGTCACTCTTCAGCCTGTCTTCTTCTCAGATCATCAGGCTTTAGGGTGTAGAGTGGAACTCCAGGGCGGGACTGTCTTTGGCCCAGGCCTCTGGAAACTCAACACAAAGCTGCTAGAGAACGAGGGGGTAGTATCCCGCTACAAGGAGAAACTATCACAGTGGCTGTCCCTGCAGTGTCTGTACGGGTCAGTAGGAGAGTGGTGGGAGGAGGTGAAGGTGAGGACAAAGGCCTTTTTCATGGCTGAGGGAAGGAAGGCTGCTGCCAGACGGAGAGGAGTGCTAGCCAGGAAACAGAGGCAGCTGCAGCGTCTCTACACGATGCTGCACAGTGGCTTCGATGTGCTCGAGGATATCGCCCTTTTAAAAAAGGACATCCGGAGCATAGCCGAAGAAAGTAGTCGAGGAGTGCTGTTAAGAAGCAGAGTGCAGTTCTTGGAAGAAAATGAGAAGTGTACTCGCTTCTTTTTCAGGAAAGTGGTAGGCTCCAAGACTGTCATGGAAAGTGTAGTTGATGAGGAGGGACGAGAGAGAACAGAGCCGAGTGCTATCCTCTCCTGCACCGAGGCCTTCTACTCAAGACTGTACAGCTCTACAGAGGTAAAGGATGAAGATATTCATTTTTTTACCTCAAAGCTAGAAAACATTTTGAGTGAAGAAGATAGGGAAGTACTTGAGAGGGATTTGACAGTAGAAGAGCTGAGACAGGCTATGGAGAGCTTACAGAAGGGGAAAACTCCGGGTGCTGACGGGCTCCCTAAAGAATTTTATTGCACCTTTTGGGATCTGCTTCAGGATCCGCTACTGCTCCTATTCGAGGAAAGCTACAAGACAGAATTGCTGCCTGACTCCTTAAGAGAAGGCACTATCTCTCTCTTGTTTAAGAAAGGAGCAAAAAATGACATAAAGAACTGGAGACCCCTCAGCCTGTTAGGCGTGGACACTAAGATCCTGTCCAAAGCCCTTTTCCTGCGCCTACAAAATGTAGTGGCCTCACTGGTAGGGAAAGAACAGACTTGTGGGATAGCAGGACGCCTGATGAGCGACAACCTGGCCTTGTTGAGGGATGTCTGTCTGTACTCTGAGGATCGCTCCCTCCCTCTGTGCATTTTAGGTGTAGACCTAGAAAAGGCCTTTGACCGCCTAAACCGGCAGTACTTAACATCGGTACTTGAGCACATGAAGTTTGGCCCCATCATGAGAAAGTGGATTAACCTGCTGTACACAGGTAGCAACAGCAGAGTCATGGTTAATGGCAATAGATCACGCACCTTTGAAGTCTGTTCAGGGGTGAGGCAGGGCTGCCCATTATCCCCCTTGTTATTCGTTTTGGCTATGGAGCCCTTAGCCTGTGCCTTGCGCCAGGATCAGGCCATTAATGGGATACCAGTGCCTGGAAGTGGGGGAGGAGAGGTAAAGACATCTCTATACATGGATGACGTCACCCTGCTCCTCTCTGACAATGCCTCAATTAGCAGAGCTCTGCAGTGCTGTGATCGGTTCTCTTTGGCTTCCTCCGCAAAAATTAACACATCTAAGAGTGAGATTTTTTATCAGAACTGGAGGGAGCCAAAAGAAGGACATGATCTCAGGCTGCAAGAGAAGAGAATTAAGGTCCTGGGGGTGTATTTTGGAGAAGAGATGGGAACAGTAAATTGGCAGAACAAATTGCCAATCTTAAACAAAAAACTGATGCAATGGAAGGACCGAGACCTCACCATGACAGGGAAGGTGCTGGTCATCAAAGCCGAGCTCTTGCCTGTCTTGAATTTTCTGGCTTCTACCTTCCCAATCCCACACCGTGTTGCGGCGGTGCTGAGGAGATTGATGTTTCAATTTCTATGGGGTGGGAAGCAGGAAAGACTCAGAAGGGAAATAATGTACAGGCCGCTACCCTCAGGGGGGAAGTCTGTCCCAGATATTGCTACGAAGCTGCTGTGCATTTTCCTGGCCTCTGTGCTGAGAGGCTTTGCAACAGCACCTGCAGCGCGTACCTGGACTTATTTTTCCAGGCTCTGGGTAGGTAGGGAGGTGTTCAGAGTGTGGGGTGTCAGACCCAAGCTGGACGTCCCACTCTCTGACACATGCCCTGCAATTTATGGGACAGTTAAAAGTTTTCTAAGATCTCACCCAATTGGCCATATTCCCCTCCGAGATGTCAGCGTCCAAAAACTGGAAGATTTCGTAGCACCCCAGAACAATAGGCAGACCCCTGTGGGCATTTTAACATCAGCCCAAACAAGGAAGGTGTGGAAACACACATCCTCTAAATTTCTGTGCAACATTCACAGAGATTTAGCCTGGAGTGTCGTCCACCAGTGCTTACCGGTACGAACTTTCTTGTACCGTAGGGGCCTCACCCCCAGCCCTCGCTGCGTTAGGGTGGGCTGCGGCGAGGAGGAGACTGTGACCCATCTCCTGTGGTCCTGCTTTTTTGCTAAGGCCTTCTGGGCCCAGTTTGAAGATTGGTTGCAGGCTCTCTCGCCCCAATTTACCCTGACCGCTGCTTTCGTTAGATACGGCATCTCTCCTGTCAAGCTTCCTCCTGACGTGTTTGACAGGATCTGGGCCGTGGTGAACAGTGGGAAAGACGCCCTGTGGAGAGTGAGGAACATGGGGCTGTTCAAAGGCATCGAGGTCCCAGTCAAGGCAGCAGGTAGCCTGGCCCTGTTCATCACCCGAGAGAACTATTACCTCAGAGATCTGTGGAGAGAAGGGAGGGAGGAAGCAGAAAATCTGTGGGAAATAGAGAGCATAGGTCAACATCTCAAGAAACTGTGAAAAACATTATCATGTTTAAATAAAGAATGTGATTTGCACCAGAAAAAAAGAAAATTGTTGCTATGTAACTGTTACCGTGTCAAAATGTAATGAGATGTGATCATATATACTGTTTTAAGTATGTATATTAATGTAAAGCTTTCTGATTTGTGATTTCCTGTATTTTTTTGTGAAAAGAAAATAAAGTTCTTAAAAATCGAAATCGGTTCACCCAGAGCGAGGCTCGGCCATTGCACTCCGGCTGTGCTGACCCCTGCGAATTCCCCAAATGTGGGAATCTCGACTGCATAATTTCTGGTAGTGGGGGACTGCGTTCGCGCTCTCCCCTGATGTGCTTGGACCAAAATCAGATACGGGAGGGTTAGGACACCACGAGCTGCGTGGCTGCGGAAGGATCCCGGTTCGACAGGAGTGGACGCCGCTGCTGGTTCTCGCTGGCTTTTAGTTAGGGGTCCGGAGAAGCATCTCAAGCTAGTTCCACTACTCCTTCCGGACGTTCATTCCCTTTTCAAAGTCAGTCGTTTTGCTGTAGTCTGCGTTCTTTAGGCTGATTATCGAGGTTAGCCTTTATTTGGTCATGGGGGGCCTCGGTACTGTATGCTGAGTCTAAAGACAGTTTCACCCGTTTTCTGATTGCTCGGTTCTGTACCAGTGCAGACATGTCAAACAGTGAATGGCTGTACCTCTACTGTATCCGTGCTCAATGAATGAAATCGGTAACAAATGAATATATGTCTAGTTATACGAAAAACGAGTGGTTTATCGACTCATCTTCATTTGCAGATTTAGAGGCAGCTTCGATATTCGTTTTACAGATGGGTTTTTTTTTTTGAATATGGGTCACACACATGCCACAGCAACAAAACATCTCTAGAGATGAGGCTATAGATCACCTTTCCATCCTGCAGGTTTTCCTCCCAAAGCCTACGGCACCAACGGCGACCCCTGCTGGCCGGGAGAGCAAAAGCTTACAGCACCTGGTATTCCCAGGCAGTCTCCCATCCAAGTACTAACCAGGCCCGACGCTGCTTAGCTTCCGAGATCAGACGAGATCAGGCGTGTTCAGGGTGGTGTGGCCGTAAGCGAAAGCCCCGGCGCCTGACTCGCTACTTGAAGCTGTGTGTGGCGGGGGTTCCGTGCCCCCCGAGCGGGACTGAAGGATCGTTCGTGTGCAACTCTTTGGAAAGGAGCTGCTTTCCAAATCGCATTGCGTGCCTGGATGTTGGCGAATGCGCTCCCTTGTGTTGGCTCGTCCCGCACTGGAGGAGGACAAACAATCTGCACGGAGGAGCACCAGGCAAGTCTTCACCAGACAAAAACCTCCAGTGCACAGCACTCTGGAAACATTTCGGGGCTTTCGCGTGTTTATTTCAGCACGTAAAGCGCACCGGTCCAACACGTCGGCTGGGCGCGCGGCGCCTCCGCCCTCTTGTGGCCTTGCGGCGTCAGAGCAAGAGGCTCCTTCTCGCTGCCCTTCCGCTGTGTTGCAGGACCCGGAGCGCGCACTTTGTGGGGGGCGGGGGACCGCGTTCGCGCTCTGCCCCCGGTCTCTTGCGCGAGTACTAAATCTCACGGACAGGGGGGCCTCGTCATTGATTGTTACAGGTGAGACGGGGATTAGGAGGAGACCCCGACTGATGGGTAAAGGGGAGCACTAACACCAGAGGGACACCCCCGGCGTCTCTTTTTGAGAGACGCCCTGGGGTTTCCTAATGGCCAAGGAGGGTCGGGACCTCGGTTTGACGCCTCCCCCGAAGGACGGCGCCTGTTTGTGCAGCAGAGTGTCGCCATCAGGAGGCTGGGGCGTAAGAGAGCCACACAGCCCGCAGGGTGAGCGCTCCCTACTGGTCCCAGTCACACCTCTTGCAGGAGCAGCAGCAACCGGAGCTTTTCCGGGGTGGAATCTCCCATCCGGGTGCCGGCCAGGCTCACACCTGCTGGGCTGCCCCGGGGGTGAGCCCAGTCGAGAGTCGCAGGGCCAGATCTAGTCACCGGGGAGAAACGATACAAGTGAAGGATTGCTCGGCTCTCGGCACTTGAAAAGACCGACAAATGTCTCGTTCCCGCCGGAGCTGAATGTACCCGCATGTGTGGTGTCGTCTTCTTCCCCCGCCCCGCTGTGTTTGCTGTATTGTCTCTGAAGCCGGCCCCCCCGAGACGAGACGGGCTGTTCCTGTGCCCCAATTAACACTTTACAGGTGCCATTCCCCGGCATTGTGGCCATTGTCGGTGCTCACACGCGATAAGATAAGGCGGAGGAGAGCGGGGCATGCCCAGCGGCAGACATTCAAGGAGGGGGCAGTGCGAGGTGAGGTGAGGTGCGACACGTCGGAGCCCCGACGCAGCTAATGCGGAGCACTTGTTGGACTGGCATCGAAAGGACGTGTGCGCACCGAGCGAGCCTTCCCTGCGGCGGAGCGCGGGAACTTTCTCCCCCCCTCCCGCTGCAGGAGTTGTGTGCACTGCAGCGGTGCCGAGAGAAAAGCACAGAAGGCAGCAGGCTCTGGAGAGCAGGTAAGAGACGGAGCCTTGTGGGCAGGCGAGCAGGCCCGTTTTTTGGAAATTGCTGAAAAGGTTTGTTCGGTGTGTGGCAGGCGCACGTCGCGAGCTTGCGTGGCGATCTGCCGGTCTGGAGTTATGCAAATGAGGCCGAATTGCATCCCGGGACATGCTGCGAATGCGCAACGGCGACTGCAGATGTGTAGGAAACGGCGCGCTCGTTTTCTCGTTTTGCCCACACTTTTGAGTGTTAGTGTGGCGTGTGAGTGTGTGAAAGAGTGGGCCCAGCAGGAGGCGGTGGCGTGCGGGGCGAGGAGGTGGCCTAGGCTGCGCGATTTGTGCTGTGGGTGCGGGCCGCTTGCAGGGGCCTGTTTAACTCATACTTACCTGGCAGGGGAGATACCTTAATCAAGAAGGAGGTTCACCCAGGGCGAGGCTCGGCCATTGCACTCCGGCTGTGCTGACCCCTGCGTTCGCGCTCTCCCCTGATGTGCTTGGTCCAAAATCAGATACAGGAAGGTTAGGACACCACGAGCTGCGTGGCTGCGGAAGGATCCCGGTTCGACAGGAGTGGACGCCGCTGCTGGTTCTCGCTGGCTTTTAGTTAGGGGTCCGGAGAAGCATCTCAAGCTAGTTCCACTACTCTTTCCGGACGTTCATTCCCTTTTCAAAGTCAGTCGTTTTGCTGTAGTCTGCGTTCTTTAGGCTGATTATCGAGGTTAGCCTTTATTTGGTCATGGGGGGCCTCGGTACTGTATGCTGAGTCTAAAGACAGTTTCACCCGTTTTCTGATTGCTCGGTTCTGTACCAGTGCAGACATGTCAAACAGTGAATGGCTGTACCTCTATTGTATCCGTGCTCAATGAATGAAATCGGTAACAAATGAATATATGTCTAGTTATACGAAAAACGAGTGGTTTATCGACTCATCTTCATTTGCAGATTTAGAGGCAGCTTCGATATTCGTTTTACAGACGGGTTTTTTTTTTTGAATATGGGTCACACACATGCCACAGCAACAAAACATCTCTAGAGATGAGGCTATAGATCACCTTTCCATCCTGCAGGTTTTCCTCCCAAAGCCTACGGCACCAACGGCGACCCCTGCTGGCCGGGAGAGCAAAAGCTTACAGCACCTGGTATTCCCAGGCAGTCTCCCATCCAAGTACTAACCAGGCCCGACGCTGCTTAGCTTCCGAGATGAGACGAGATCGGGCGTGCTCAGGGTGGTGTAGCTGAAAGCGAAAGCCCCGGCGCCTGACTCGCTACTTGAAGCTGTGTGTGGCGGGGGTTCCGTGCCCCCCGAGCGGGACTGAAGGATCGTTCGTGTGCAACTCTTTGGAAAGGAGCTGCTTTCCAAATCGCATTGCGTGCCTGGATGTTGGCGAATGCGCTCCCTTGTGTTGACTCGTCCCGCACTGGAGGAGGACAAACAATCTGCACGGAGGAGCACCGGGCAAGTCTTCACCAGACAAAAACCTCCAGTGCACAGCACTCTGGAAACATTTCGGGGCTTTCGTGTGTTTATTTCAGCACGTAAAGCGCACCGGTCCAACACGTCGGCCGGGCGCGCGGCGCCTCCGCCCTCTTGTGGCCTTGCGGCATCAGAGCAAGAGGCTCCTTCTCGCTGCCCTTCCGCTGTGTTGCAGGGCCCCGAGAGGGAACCCGGAGCGCGCACTTTGTGGGGGGCGGGGGACCGCGTTCGCGCTCTGCCCCCGGTCTCTTGCGCGAGTACTAAATCTCACGGACAGGGGGGCCTCGTCATTGATTGTTACAGGTGAGACGGGGATTAGGAGGAGACCCCGACTGATGTGTAAAGGGGAGCACTAACACCAGAGGGACACCCCCGGCGTCTCTTTTTGAGAGACGCCCTGGGGTTTCCTAATGGCCAAGGAGGGTCGGGACCTCGGTTTGACGCCTCCCCCGAAGGACGGCGCCTGTTTGTGCAGCAGAGTGTCGCCATCAGGAGGCTGGGGCGTAAGAGAGCCACACAGCCCGCAGGGTGAGCGCTCCCTACTGGTCCCAGTCACACCTCTTGCAGGAGCAGCAGCAACCGGAGCTTTTCCGGGGTGGAATCTCCCATCCGGGTGCCGGCCAGTTTCACACCTGCTGGGCTGCCCCGGGGGTGAGCCCAGTCGAGAGTCGCAGGGCCAGATCTAGTCACCAGGGAGAAACGATACAAGTGAAGGATTGCTCGGCTCTCGGCACTTGAAAAGACCGACAAATGTCTCGTTCCCGCCGGAGCTGAATGTACCCGCATGTGTGGTGTCGTCTTCTTCCCCCGCCCCGCTGTGTTTGCTGTATTGTCTCTTTGGCCGGCCCCCCCGAGACGAGAGGGGCTGTTCCTGTGCCCCAATTAACACTTTACAGGTGCCATTCCCCGGCATTGTGGCCATTGTCGGTGCTCACACGCGATAAGATAAGGCGGAGGAGAGCGGGGCATGCCCAGCGGCAGACATTCAAGGAGGGGGCAGTGCGAGGTGAGGTGAGGTGCGACACGCCGGAGCCCCGACGCAGCTAATGCGGAGCACTTGTTGGACTGGCATCGAAAGGACGTGTGCGCACGGAGCGAGCCTTCCCTGCGGCGGAGCGCGGGAACTTTCTCCCCCCCTCCCGCTGCAGGAGTTGTGTGCGCTGCAGCGGTGCCGAGAGAAAAGCACAGAAGGCAGCAGGCTCTGGAGAGCAGGTAAGAGACGGAGCCTTGTGGGCAGGTGAGCAGGCCCGTTTTTTGGAAATTGCTGAAAAGGTTTTTTCGGTGTGTGGCAGGCGCACGTCGCGAGCTTGCGTGGCGATCTGCCGGTCTGGAGTTATGCAAATGAGGCCGAATTGCATCCCGGGACATGCTGCGAATGCGCAACGGCGACTGCAGATGTGTAGGAAACGGCGCGCTCGTTTTCTCGTTTTGCCCACACTTTTGAGTGTTAGTGTGGCGTGTGAGTGTGTGAAAGAGTGGGCCCAGCAGGAGGCGGTGGCGTGCGGGGCGAGGAGGTGGCCTAGGCTGCGCGATTTGTGCTGTGGGTGCGGGCCGCTTGCAGGGGCCTGTTTAACTCATACTTACCTGGCAGGGGAGATACCTTGATCAAGAAGGAGGTTCACCCAGGGCGAGGCTCGGCCATTGCACTCCGGCTGTGCTGACCCCTGCGAATTCCCCAAATGTGGGAAACTCGACTGCATAATTTCTGGTAGTGGGGGACTGCGTTCGCGCTCTCCCCTGATGTGCTTGGACCAAAATCAGATACGGGAGGGTTAGGACACCACGAGCTGCGTGGCTGCGGAAGGATCCCGGTTCGACAGGAGTGGACGCCGCTGCTGGTTCTCGCTGGCTTTTAGTTAGGGGTCCGGAGAAGCATCTCAAGCTAGTTCCACTACTCCTTCCGGACGTTCATTCCCTTTTCAAAGTCAGTCGTTTTGCTGTAGTCTGCGTTCTTTAGGCTGATTATCGAGGTTAGCCTTTATTTGGTCATGGGGGGCCTCGGTACTGTATGCTGAGTCTAAAGACAGTTTCACCCGTTTTCTGATTGCTCGGTTCTGTACCAGTGCAGACATGTCAAACAGTGAATGGCTGTACCTCTATTGTATCCGTGCTCAATGAATGAAATCGGTAACAAATGAATATATGTCTAGTTATACGAAAAACGAGTGGTTTATCGACTCATCTTCATTTGCAGATTTAGAGGCAGCTTCGATATTCGTTTTACAGACGGGTTTTTTTTTTTGAATATGGGTCACACACATGCCACAGCAACAAAACATCTCTAGAGATGAGGCTATAGATCACCTTTCCATCCTGCAGGTTTTCCTCCCAAAGCCTACGGCACCAACGGCGACCCCTGCTGGCCGGGAGAGCAAAAGCTTACAGCACCTGGTATTCCCAGGCAGTCTCCCATCCAAGTACTAACCAGGCCCGACGCTGCTTAGCTTCCGAGATGAGACGAGATCAGGCGTGCTCAGGGTGGTGTAGCTGAAAGCGAAAGCCCCGGCGCCTGACTCGCTACTTGAAGCTGTGTGTGGCGGGGGTTCCGTGCCCCCCGAGCGGGACTGAAGGATCGTTCGTGTGCAACTCTTTGGAAAGGAGCTGCTTTCCAAATCGCATTGCGTGCCTGGATGTTGGCGAATGCGCTCCCTTGTGTTGACTCGTCCCGCACTGGAGGAGGACAAACAATCTGCACGGAGGAGCACCAGGCAAGTCTTCACCAGACAAAAACCTCCAGTGCACAGCACTCTGGAAACATTTCGGGGCTTTCGTGTGTTTATTTCAGCACGTAAAGCGCACCGGTCCAACACGTCGGCCGGGCGCGCGGCGCCTCCGCCCTCTTGTGGCCTTGCGGCATCAGAGCAAGAGGCTCCTTCTCGCTGCCCTTCCGCTGTGTTGCAGGGCCCCGAGAGGGAACCCGGAGCGCGCACTTTGTGGGGGGCGGGGGACCGCGTTCGCGCTCTGCCCCCGGTCTCTTGCGCGAGTACTAAATCTCACGGACAGGGGGGCCTCGTCATTGATTGTTACAGGTGAGACGGGGATTAGGAGGAGACCCCGACTGATGTGTAAAGGGGAGCACTAACACCAGAGGGACACCCCCGGCGTCTCTTTTTGAGAGACGCCCTGGGGTTTCCTAATGGCCAAGGAGGGTCGGGACCTCGGTTTGACGCCTCCCCCGAAGGACGGCGCCTGTTTGTGCAGCAGAGTGTCGCCATCAGGAGGCTGGGGCGTAAGAGAGCCACACAGCCCGCAGGGTGAGCGCTCCCTACTGGTCCCAGTCACACCTCTTGCAGGAGCAGCAGCAACCGGAGACGGGTTTTTTTTTTTGAATATGGGTCACACACATGCCACAGCAACAAAACATCTCTAGAGATGAGGCTATAGATCACCTTTCCATCCTGCAGGTTTTCCTCCCAAAGCCTACGGCACCAACGGCGACCCCTGCTGGCCGGGAGAGCAAAAGCTTACAGCACCTGGTATTCCCAGGCAGTCTCCCATCCAAGTACTAACCAGGCCCGACGCTGCTTAGCTTCCGAGATCAGACGAGATCGGGCGTGTTCAGGGTGGTGTGGCCGTAAGCGAAAGCCCCAGCGCCTGACTCGCTACTTGAAGCTGTGTGTGGCGGGGGTTCCGTGCCCCCCGAGCGGGACTGAAGGATCGTTCGTGTGCCACTCTTTGGAAAGGAGCTGCTTTCCAAATCGCATTGCGTGCCTGGATGTTGGCGAATGCGCTCCCTTGTGTTGGCACGTCCCGCACTGGAGGAGGACAAACAATCTGCACGGAGGAGCACCAGGCAAGTCTTCAGTGCACAGCACTCTGGAAACATTTCGGGGCTGTCGCGTGTTTATTTCAGCACGTAAAGCGCACCGGTCCAACACTTCGGCCGGGCGCGCGGCGCCTCCGCCCTCTTGCTGCCCCTGCAGCTGCTTCACTTTTCCCTTTAGTTGCCATCGATTTTTTTGTAGTGCTATACATATACGATTGAGGTATCTTAGAGTTCTCCTTCGAAGACCCAGCACTCTCTTTTCTTTTCCCAGTGTTACTCATATCGGACTTTTTAAACCTAAAAAAAATCGTTTTTTTTTCTTTCAATTATAACTGAAGTTTAAACAACTAGTGTTAAGTCCTTATTTTTCTGTAGTCAAAAAAAGCAAAAATTAACATTCAGGTCATGAAAAACTCAAAAAAACTCCCCAACCACTAAACTTTACCTCCCACCTGAGCGCCATCTTGAACGCCCCTACCACCAGAGAATGCTCACGATTTCGGAAGCTGTCTCCGGGACGTGCTGATTCCACACATCCTGAATAAATCATGATATTGTTAGTTGCTGTAGCTAGACGTTCAAATGAGTTTCATGGCCAGATGGACTGTTTCCTCCAGCGGTATAATATTGCAGTGAGACAGCACGATGCCTGCAAGACTATGTCACGCTAAACGCCACAGATTGTGTTTGTCCGTTCGTGTCAGTCGTCCCGCAGCCACGGGAAGTGGGACACAAACATGCTGCAATGCTTTCAAGACGTTAGGATTTGTTTGTGCAACATCCAAGAGGAGTACTTGTGGCTTGAATGTGAACTGTACGTGCCCGCCCCCTTTCCTCTGTAGTGCATGAGTTCCTCCCGGCATGCCCTTCGTCATTGTTCTGTCATCTTGTATTTAAAGGGTTGTATTTCTGCTGCTGAAAATAAGCAACGGTTTTCTCACAACGCCCTTTGTTCCCAACGGAGCCCTTGTCTGTCATGAAATTCTTCAAAACCTCAAGCTAGAAGAAGAAGAAGACGACAAATATGAAGCGTTATAGCAACGACATGCCATGACACTATCGATAACGATTTCCATAGGATCCCCGCGGTTGCCTGGCAACCGTCAGCTTTGCGCAGTGGCAGTATCGTAGCCTGTGAGGGTTAGCCGAGGCGTGATTATTGCTAGTTGAAAACTTTTCCCAATACCCCGCTTCCGCCGGTTTGCAATACAATCGGCGAAAGCAATTTTTGACAGTCTCGTCAGAGACTGAGCAAGGTGTTTAAAGACAGATTTGGTCACGGTGATATCATGGTAGAAAGAAACGAACTTGTTACGTGTCAACAGAAACGCTCTTTCAGCTTTATGCAGAGAACAGCGTCTGTCGAGATTACTTTTGTGTCAGCGCGAAACGCCGTGTGCTTGTCAGTATGATTTCATATTGCTCGTAGCGGCGCCTGGCTTTTGTCTGTCAAACGTTAGGTTGCGCTTCTTCATGCTGCATCGTCGGCATGAGTGGAGCATTTTAAACGTCTGTACTTACTGCGCCCCATAAGAAATCGTTTGTCCCCATTCAAAAGAGATTGTGCGATGTCCTGCAGCGTTCGCAAAGCAAACCTTTGACAGTTTGAAAAGAGGAATTTATTCTGCTTCCTGTGCGTGCAGTAGTTACAAAGTTGAACGTCTTTACACGATCTGCTGCAGTTTTCAGTGGGTGGGCTTTGTCAAATGGCTTGGAAAAACGCACTGTGTTTCGGCTCGGGAAACATCATGAGCAGTGTCCTGCATGTTTTCTGTGTATAGCTGTCTTTTAACGCATACAGAATTCATTCGAAATCATTGATTTCTCCAATTAACAAGGGTCTCTTTTTGAACCTGCCAGAAGCATTCTTTCAATGTAACAGATTTACTCCGGGGAAGGGCAGCATGACATTGAGAGTAGCTCAAGCTTTCAGCACCTTTATCTGACTGCATGTATGCAGACACTGCTCAGAATCCCCTGTAAGATTCTCCTTCAATTCCGTTTTGCAGTGCTTTAGCTCTTTCAAAAGGCTTCGCTTTGCTAGTCACAATCCAAGGCTCATGACAGCATTTGAAAACATTCGTAACTGCGTTGGCCGGGAATCGAACCTGGGTTAACTGCTTTGAAGGCAGCTATGCGCAACACTGGCTCGCTCCAGAATAAATCTCACGTCGAGGGCATATTTTTTTCCATTTTACCGTGAGTCGGGCTCAGCTGCACAGAGGAGAGAGCAGAGCAATGAGGTCACGGGGACAGGGGAGTCACACGCTGGCGGTTTGAATACGCGGAAGATCACTGAGGGATCCACAGTATATGGACCCTCCGTGCGCCATCAGTCCGCACTCCGGACTCTGAATCCTGCCATCCGAGTTAAGATCTCGGCGGAACCTGAGGCGCAGTTCCTTCTTAAAACGTAATCTGGTGAGCATTTCTAGAATCGTACTTGTATAGATGCAGCCTTTAATGTGTTGCTAGGTTAAAATTGATGACTTCTTGTATTTCAGTAGGCAACTGCCCTCTTGATTTCGGATTTAATTTCTTTATTACAGGGGCGCTTTTATGAAGACAGAGTCATGTTCAGGTACTTTGCTTGATGGAGGAAGCTCATTTCGGACTCTGTGATCTGCTCACCTGGAAAGGTCTGCTATACTACTACAAGAGAGAAATAGAGTCTGGAAGAAGGGACAATTTTATGATGCTTTGGAAGATAATGTTTTTTTTTTCTTATACTGAAAATGAAAGGTAGTTGTTTCTATATGGACTCAGTCTTTGGAATTTGTATATATATATTTCAGTGATCCCTCAGCCATTCCTTCTGTATTGTAATTCAATTTCTCTTTTAAAATTCCTTCCCCACTTCTAGGACCTGCAGTTGCTGAACTCCACAATGGCTTCTATTGGAAAGTCTGTGACTGAGACCAAGTGTTCACTTTTTTATGAAACCATTATTTATTTAGGAGCAATGAGCAATTCTTATATAAATGCAATAAAATCATTATGCTCAAACTATGAGAGAGAAAATTAAGGATAATTTAAGAAATCAGTCTTAGCTTGTTTCTATACACAGATGGTATTATTTATTTTCAAAGGAAACCCGCGAGGATTCCCCTGGTGTGCAAGATGTGCCTGAATACTCTTGATCAGCTTCCTGCTCACTTGAAGAGGGCGTGTATGAAGCACGCCACGGCAGAAAACATCAGGATGGCCTCTCAACAGGCGAGGGAGGACATGATGAATCACCTGAAGAACGGGGTCATCGTGGATTACCACAGAATAGAGATCGTGTCTGGTGAGGCAAACAGGATAGTGGTTGTAAGACTGCTAGAGTCCTTGGGCCTTTTTGTACATGGGAAGCCTGAAGACACATTGGCAAGGTGAGATATTTTTAATCTGTAAGGCTTCTGTAGTTTCTTTTTGAAATCATTGTTACAACATATTATGTAAAAGCATGTTGAAAAGAATCTACCTGCATTCCAGCGGCCCTGAGCAAGAGGCCGCAGTCCAGGAGGAAGAGATGCCAGAGGCTGCTCTAGAAACTGAAACAGAAGCGGATAAGGAAGGGGAAGATGTGAGCTCTGAAGAACTCTATCAGCAGTAAGACTTTTTATTTTTCAGATGTATCTATTTTTTACTAAAATTCTAATTTGTCTTATAGGTATAAAATGTTTAAACCGGTGTTTTATATCCTTACAGGCCCTGAGTAGTTAAAAAGTATCAGCAGGCCGGAAGAGAGTGGCCCAAGCTGGACTCTATAGAAAGCACTCCCTGGATGCTCCTCTCCTGATTGGATTCAAACAGTACCTTACCAAGGATCTGGGAGTGGCAAATTATTCTCAGGAGGTATTTATTTTTTAAAGGCATTTAAAATTAAGCAATGGTATCTTCATTGTAAATGTTTTTATTTCTTAGCTTAAAATTCACCCATGTGAAATGATGTCAGCCATAAACATCATGACTCTATATTTCCTACCTGAATCTATTCTACTTAAATTATTACATTATACACAATTTGAGTTCATTTTAAAAAGTAAAAGGTAATGAAAGGAATGCATTTTCATAAGAAAGATAATACCGATATGCATGTGATAATCTTCCTTATATCATGTAGTGCATCATTTGGACACTTTGTGGGCTTCAAATACAAAGAAAATCATGTTCTATGGTACAAGATAAATACAAAACTTAAGCTTTTATTTTAATTAGATTTCTTTATAAAGCATAAGCAATCATTTATTACATTGCTTCTTGAATTAAATCTTTTGACAAGAGGTAAGACTTCTGTTACATTTAAACCCATGTTTAGCTGTGTTTTTTAGATTTAACTGAACCAATTTCTGTGTGTGATAATGTCCTTGAATTCTGACAACATCACACTAAATTACATGATATAAAACAGCTAATGTTTCTAGAGATAAAGTTTCTGAGATGCTTCTAATTACTTTTTATTACCAGGGACAGTTTAATTCACCTTGTACAGTACTGTAAGACCAAGATGCTTTTTTTAAAAGTTATTTAACATTTTATAGAACTTTGTCTACTATGGCAACATGATGTGCTTGGTGAAACTTGGAAAAATACTGCTTGGCCACTTATCTTAAGATAAAGATAGGATAAAGGTTTATCTTTTGCACCTACCTGACCCCCAGGGAAGGCCAATGCTTTCTAAGTTGATGGTTCCCTACAGTATACTGTACTTTAATTTCAAAGGTAATGTATATTGACCCAAATCAGTTTTGGAATCCAATCTACTGACGAGATGGAGCACATCCTTTTTTCAGGATTTTAGCATCATACGTTTGGTATATTTAGTCCCTAATGCTGAAAGAAATGATCATAGAACATTTGGACACTTTGTGGGCTTGAAATACAAAGCAAATCATGTTCTATGGTACAAGATAAATACAAAACGTAAGCTTTTATTTTAATTAGATTTGTTTATAAAGCATAAGCAATCATTTATTACATTAATATATGTGAAAATAACATTTTAGCATCATACGTTTAGTATATTTAGTCCCTAATGCCGAAAGAAATGATCATTTGTTTAACATGCACGGGTCTGTCTCAAAGGATGCAGTACTCCTGAAGGGTCTCAAACCCTACATTTCGGATGCTTAGCTGTATCCCTCACATGTGGCACCTCAGAATGACTTCTAACCTTACCTGTGGTGTATTCAGTCCCTATTGCTCAATGCACGGTGTACATACTGCATACATGTGTCTTGAGAATGAGGAATGGGCCCCTGAGACAGTCATTTGCCTGTTTCACAAACAGGGACCTGGACCTAGACCTGGCCCGTACAGGGCTCAAACCCGCGACCTTGGCGTTATTAGCACCACGCTCTAACCAACTGAGCTAACCAGCCTCACGACAGTGCTCCTCTCTGTGCTGCAAAAAATCAAACTCAGGGAATTTCTTTTGTCCTCCTTTGAATAGAAAGCCGTGTAATCAGTGTACGGGCTTTCTCGTGCAGTTTCATGGTTCTTGTAACCCAAATCCTACACTGGCCTGAAGTGCCCCCCCATTTCACAGCATTTTTCAGCTGATTTAAAATGTACCTAAAGGAGAAGCATTATTGAAGACCATCAATTACCAAGAGCTTTTGTCAAAGGTTTTGGTGGTCATTTTGAATGACCACAGAGCGCTGTGACCTCGGTTTTACATCTCATCCAAAAGACAGCGCCCTTTTACAACACAGCATCTCCGTCACTATACTGGGGCATTGGGACCCGCACAGACCTCAGGGTGAGCGCCCCCCCGCCGGCACCATTAACACCGCTTCCAGCTGGAAGCTTTGTTTTTCCCTGTAGCTCATCCTCATCCAGGTACTGACCTGGCTCACACCTGCTTAGCTTCAGTGGGTTTTCAGTTGCGAGTTGCAAGGGGATGCAAGTGATGGAGCCGCTCGCTGCAAAAGCCACTGCATTGGCCGGGAATCGAACCCGAGCCTCCCGCGTGGCAGGCGAGAATTCTACCACTGAACCACCAATGCTCAGTGCCTGGGCCTTCAAAAAAGACGCTTTTTTGGTGCTCTGTGCAAAACGCGTCGACATCTGCTTCCAGCTGCAAAATGCCATTTGCGGACGCTGAAGAACTTATTTCTAAGGCAGCGGGTACAAGCGATTGGGCGTTTTAAAACCACCAGGAACAGCAAAGAGGCGCGCTTCTTTGCTTGTGCCGAAACACACCGACTGAAAGCGGACAACGTAGTCGGCAGGATTGGAACCTGTGCGGGGAGACCCCAATGGATTTCTAGTCCATTGCCTTAACCACTCAGCCACGACTACAGCAAGCCCCACTGCCGCTGCGTTCTTGCTACAATCTTACCTGGATCGCGAGGCGCCGGCGGAAGCCTATTTCAAAGTCGTTCTCCGTTTCAAAAAAACATTTCCAAAATAGAAGCCTTGCAGACAGACACGCCTCAGAGGACTTAAGGGTGGCTTCATGTCGGAATGATAAAGTCTCCCCGTCCGGACATGAAAATGCCACTTTGTTACACACAAAAAAAGAATCAACAACAGAGAAATGCCCACAAGCATTTGAAAAGCCGCACCACGTCGCACTTGAAATAGCTCTTACATTAGTGGTAGACACAGGAATCGCCTTTTTATTTACGCTCTTACCAACGCAATGGAAAGCAAAACAAAGCAAAGCAGAGCAAAACAAAACGAACAAACGAAGACCCTCACGTCCTGCACTTGCATATAACCCCGTTACGTGCCCAAGCGGTATTGTACGTCATCCTAGCACTGCACCCCGGGTCGTACGGTACATGGGAACGAGCACACGCCACGAATCGTCTCGAATCACTGCCTACAGCTGTAAGGCGCCTTGAAGCGTGCACCCCCAACATTCTTCTTTGCGCATCTGTGAAAGGTAAACTCTTGAGCAAACTCTGAACCAGCTCTAAGGAAACTAATCCGATTAGACGTTACTTTGACTCATCTTCTTATGCTCAGTGCCGGATTGCTCAAACTCCAGCTAGGGTTAGGGTTAGCATTCCCACGCTACTTAGACACTTTGTTTACGCTCAGTGCTGGATTTTGGGAACTTCAGGACGAGTGGGAATTTTCTCCTATCTGTCCATTCTGTTTTGTTTTGGAGACTCTTGGCTGCCTATGTTGTTCAGTGCACCGTGAAGGAAACATTTTCCAAAACTGTGTCAGCTCAAAAGTTGTAAGAAAACCTCTCCAGGTGCTTTAACTCTCTTCATTTTTGTCATTTAATGTGACACTCGATGTATAACTGGAGCCTCACATATGCAAATGGTGAGGCTCCAGTTCGACACCCAGTTCCACACCACTTTACAGTATATGACAAAAGCATGGCAGACTGTGCCGGACCAGCTGGTAACTTCCGCTTATTTTGACCATATTAAACATTGGAAATCTTCCCACTTGCATTTGTGACACTTGATTTTGGCTCCACCTAAGACACTCTTAAATCTTCAAACACTTTTCTCTTCTCCCGCAACACACTTGTCTGTCGGCACTATGTGGCAGCGTTGCATGACAACCCATCTCACCACGGAAAGGAACCTAACAGCTTTGGTAAGAGAGTAGAATTACCTGAAGAACTGCTTTCCATGGAAGCAGGACCAAGCGATGTAGCATTTTTATAGTACCAGGAAAGGAGAAGCGGCACTTCGCCTTTGCCGCACAGGCACAAGGTGACGTGCGGCAGACGCCGTAGTCGGCAGGATTCGAACCTGAGCGGGGAGTCCCCAATGGATTTCAAATCCATCGCCTTAACTACTCGGCCACGACTACAGCGAGCTCGCCGCCGCCGCATTCCTCCTATAATCTAACACGGAGTGCGAGGTGGCTGCGGAAACCTTTTTAAAGTCGCTCTCTGTTAAAAAAAAAACCTTTCACAAGATACATGCCGGCAGACAGACACGCCTCAGAGGGTTTAAGGCTGGCTTCACGTTCAAATGATAAAGTCTCCCCGTCCGGATGTCAAAATGCAACTTTGGCAGACAGAAAAAACATCAACAAACCACAAATGTGGACAAGGATTTTACAAGCTGCACCACACTGCACTTTCAAAAGCATTTACATTCGTGTTAGACGCAGGAATTGTCTTTGTTTTGCGCGCTTACGAACGCCATAGAAAACGAAACAAAACAAAAGCCCTCAGCTCCTGTACTTGATTATAACGCCGTTACGTGTCGAAGCAGGAATTTACGTCATCTTACCACTGCAACATGGGGAATAGAGGGAAATGAACACACGCTACGAATCGTCTCAATCACTCCCTAGAGTCGTAAGGCACATTGAAGGGTGCACCCCCATCATTAATCGTTGGGCCTCTGTAAAAGGAAAGCTGTTGAGCAGTCTTTGAAACAGCTCGGATGAAACACTTGATTGCTTCCATGTGCATCTGGAGCCCACTTCTTATTTTCACTTCACGCCGCCCAAAGCATTTCTAAAACAGGAGATTCGCGTTTGGGAATGCGCCCTGCCCTACAAATAAAACAGGTCTACGGGTCTGAAACCTGCTCCACGGAAAACAGTTCTGTTGCGCTTTTGATCAAAGGGAGATTCTCTGTTCTTACTTTTTGATTACATAACACCCAAAGGGGCTTCTTTGGAGCTGGATTCCAACCAGCATCCTAAAGTTTCTTGGCGGTATCCTTTACAGTCCTCTGTTCGGTCGACAAGGAACAGTAGGGGGCAGCTTTCCTCACACATACAGTGCAATGTACTGTAGTGTTCCCCTTCATTGAATTCGCAGTTCTGCATCAGACCTCTAACTCGTTTCCTTAGCTTGGATTTAAGCCACGAAGCAGGCTTCTACTGTATAAACGTCTAGAGGAATCACAAACTATTTGAGAGGCCATCATCCCAGGGGGAACTGACAAAGTCTATCCCTAAACACCTAGCGCAGTCTCTCGAGAGACTGTCAAAAATCGCTTTCTCCGTTTGTGCTGCAAGTAAGTGAAAACGCGGTCTCAACCCAGAGCCACTTGGCAGCAGCGGCACGTAAATACTGTTACTACCACTGCTCGATACCAACGTTAGCCTACTATACCATGTTCAGCCACCGCTAGAAAATGTAAGGCTCTAGTACTGGAGCAAACAAAAGGAGAGCCAACATCAAACGTAGAGAGCGACGAGGATGGGATTCGAACCCATGCGTGTAGAGCACAATGGATTAGCAGTCCATCGCCTTAACCACTCGGCCACCTCGTCGATGAAACTGGGCTGTCCAGACATGGGTTGGCGCGCTCCAGATGATCTTTTTCTTTTTTTTCCCTCGTACTCAAGGGTCCTTTTCCTGTTCCACATGCGATTTCAACATTTTCCTTGGGAGATGTCAAGCCAGCAAGCCACTGCTGTGGTTCAGTGGCCATTGTGGAGTTCAGTGGCCCTGTTGTACACAGAAAGCACATTGAGCTCCTTGGACATGAAAAGTTCCAGATAAAAGCCATTTGTCATCCTTTCTCTTGGTGTCGATGTTGCTATTGTATGTAAAGGTGGCAACTTGCTCAGCGAGCAGGCGGAGCACACACCGAATGCAGATGTGTCTGAGTGGTGTGTCCAAGTGGCTGCAAAAGGACAACACTACCGGGGCGCCGTTGCTTAGTTGGTTAAAGCGCTTGTCTCTTAAACAGGAGATCCTGAGTCCGAATCCCAGTGGTGCCTTCTTTGTTCTGTCTTCTCGAACAGAACTGGTCCTTACAGACAACCGCCTACGGCTAGACTTAATTAAATGCAAGTATTCATTTCCTGTCTTTAACGCGACTTGTTTTTCTTAAAATGGATGGAACTTGCAAAACATGAAATACAAACATTGCTAATCAGCGCTAGCGGCTGGCAAAAAAAAAGAAGTCAGCAATGTTTTTTTTCTTTAACCTTAACCCTGCTAATGGAGAAGAGTTAAACGACTGAGTCTATGCAGCTTAAACGGTGCTCATGTCGGGTTCTTAGCTGAAAGGGTGGTAAATCACGCTCACCCCAGTCCTTAATCTTTTAAAAGGATACAATATTGAACCTAGTCGCCACATCACATACATCCTGTTCAACGATAAAAAAGTGACATCTATCCTCGATCCAGAGTAAATCCCACGATGAGGGCATATTTTTTTCCACTTTACCATGAGTCGGGCTCAGCTGCACAGAGGCGAGAGCAGAGCAATGAGGTCACAGGGACAGGGGAGTCACACGCTGGCGGTTTGAACACGCGGAAGATCACTGAGGGATCCACAGTATATGGACCCTCCGTGCGCCATCAGTCCACACTCCGGACTCTGAATCCTGCCATCCGAGTTAAGATCTCGGCGGAACCTGAGGCACAGTTCCTTCTTAAAACGTAATCTGGTGAGCATTTCTAGAATCGTACTTGTATAGATGCAGCCTTTAATGTGTTGCTGGGTTAAAATTGATGACTTCTTGAACTTCAGTAGGCAACTGCCCTCTTGATTTCGGATTTAATTTCTTTATTACAGGGGCGCTTTTATGAAGACAGAGTCATGTTCAGGTACTTTGCTTGGTGGAGGAAGCATATTTCGGACTCTGTGATCTGCTCACCTGGAAAGGTCTGCTGTACTACTACAAGAGAGAAGTAGAGTCTGGAAGAATGGACAATTTTATGATGCTTTGGAAGATAATGTTTTTTTTTTCTTTGAAATCGAAATGAATCAGAATATCAGTGCAAAAGACAAACTCTTGGTTTGGTTTAAAGAGATATGGTTTTAAAACAGACAAAATGTAGAAAACAGGTGTTTCTCACTTTTGGAAAAGAATGGACCGGGGGTAATATTTTACTAGGTGCAGTGCTGATCTCACTGGGTTACAGTCCTGCAGTGTCACACCAGGGCCAGTGGCGCAATGGATAACGCGTCTGACTACGGATCAGGAGATTGCAGGTTCGACTCCTGCCTGGCTCGGGTCGTTTTTAAACGCATGGGGCTACTCCCTAAGTAGTCTGTGCTACTTACTGCATTGTAATCGTACCCAGTAAGAGATTTCCTTCATGTAAATGAACTGCACCTGACAGCTTTAGAAAAACACCTGGGCTTAGTACGGTGCTGAGAGCTCAGCGTTGCTGTTCTAATTAGCACGCACTGCATCGGCTATGAGCCCGAACCTTTCAATTATTCCGATCAGTAAGTCAACACGTAGTCCACATGAACGGTAGAAATATTCTCTTGTCTGTCTCTTGTTTGTATAGAACTGAATGTCCCTGACAATGTACTGTTAGTTTTAATTGAAGAACGGCATTTGTGTTCAAATATACCGGACAAGTTTATGTAACTGCTCATGCGACACTCAGTTGTAATTAGTCAAGAAATAAAGTCGAACAATAGCTGCGGGTTTGATTCTGAACGTATGAGATTGCAGCGCCTTTTACTTCCATTGACAAATGATAGAGATTCGAAGAGAGATCCTTCAGACCAGCAAGCAAACCCACGGCTATTTCGGTTTTCTATCTAGGCAACGTTGGTGTCTGCAATAGCATACATGAAAGCGTGATGCAATTTCTGTGGCTACATTTGTTGCACATCATGCACAGTAAGAGTGTTTCTAACACCAAATAAAAAGTCAACAATTAGCGATCACGCCTTCTCCTCAGTTAACCCACTGAAACCCTTGCTGTTAACAGTTCTTTACTGCGTGCTTTACCAGCACCTACATATCGTGTCGGTTCTTTCAGCTTTATTCATTAGGTTTTCAAAGGCATAAGTAGAGCACCAGAGGTGCGAACGCAAAATGTGTAGTTATCTGAAGAATTGATTTCCATGGCAGCGGGTCCAAGCGATTTCGCGTTGTTATAGTACCAGGAAAGGAAAAGCGGCACTTCGCCTCTGCCGCGCAGGCACAAGGCGACGTGCGGCAGACGCCGGAGTCGGCAGGTTTCGCACCTGCGCGGGGAAGCCCCAACGCATTTCGAGCCCATCGCCTTAACCACTCGAGCACGACAAATGCGAGCTCGCCGCCGCCGCATTCCTCCTATAATCAAACACGGACTGCGATTTGGCTGCGGAAACCTTTTTAAAGTTGCTCTCCGTTAAAAAAAATACCTTTCACAAGATTCGTGCCGGCAGACAGACACGCCTCAGAGGGTTTAAGGCTGGCTTCACGTTCAAATGATAAAGTCCCCCAGTCCGGATGTCAAAATGCAACTTTGGCAGACAGAAAAAACATCAACAAACCAAAAATGTGGACAAGGATTTTACAAGCTGCACCACACTGCACTTTCAAAAGCATTTACATTCGTGTTAGACGCAGGAATTGCCTTTGATTTGCGCGCTTACGAACGCCATGGAATACGAAACAAAACTAAAGCCCTCAGCTCCTGCACTTGATTATAATGCCGTTACGTGTCGAAGCAGGAATTTACGTCATCCTACCACTGCAACACGGGGAATAGAGGGAAATGAGCACAAGCTACGAATTGTCTCTAATCAGTCCCTACAGTTGTAAGACGCCTGGAAGCGTGCACCCCCATCATTAATCTTTGCGCATCTGTGCAAGGTAAACTCTGGAGCAGTCTCTGAAACGGCTCAAAGGAAACACGTGATTGATTCCATATGCATCTGGGGTTCATTTCTTATTTACATTTAATTCAAGGGAAAGGCTTGGGTCAGTTTCAGACCTTCAGCCCAATCTGCGCCGCCAGAACGACAACGGCTCCTCTGGTCTTTGGGGTGCGGTTGTGACCCCGTAACCTAAAGTGTTGGTGGCAGACAAATGGAGACTAACAGGTGATGTCCTAGGACATGACTACATTGTGACACTCGGTGGGGATGGTGACCATTGCTTGGAAAAGAGTGCGAGGCCCCTTTAGAAAAACATTTTGTTAACAGGCATTCTGCCTCAGCCTAAACACCTATAGCTTGCAAAGCGCATGCTATTAGACAGGCACCTCTGCAAGACCTTAAGAGTCTCTTAAACTAGTGATAGTAAGGTGTTCCCAATGGGCGATGTTTGGCTTTCAAATCATCTCTCTGTGGAAGCGCCGAGATGCAGCTGTTTAAGGCTTAGAAGCAGCTGACTGTTTCACTACCTAGCTGATTACTGTCAGTCAGGGAGCTCAGAGGGGAAAAGCCTGTCTGAGAGACAATTCGCCGTCGATGAGTTCAATATGTTCCGTACCAGCTCGGCGCAACTGAGATCATCTTGGTAGCCGTGTAGCTCAGATGAGTGAGAGCGTGTGTGTGTGTACCACCGTGATTGGATGCCGGTCCTTCTCAGGTCACAGTAAACCTTCTGCTGCCTAACTTCCCTAATTTTGGGGATCCCTTTGAAAAAGCAAAGGAAAAAAAACTGGCTCTTCATCAGCATGATCGACCTCACCCAGTGTGGCGCAGTGGCCTAATGGCTAAGACACTGGCCTTCTAAGCCAGGGATTGTGGGTTTGAGTACCATCTGGGGTGCTCCTGTCCCATTTTGAGCGTACAAATGTCCTTTTGATTTGCAAAGCTACAACCCCACCTTACTCAGTGAGCGTCTCTTCTTTTCTCTCACATACAGTTGGGAGAAAAACTTTTGTAAACAGCCCTTCGGAATGATGTGGATTTCTGCATGAATGGCTCCTAACATGTGATCTTATCTTTATCTAAGTCATAATAATTAATAAAGAGAGTCTGATTTAACAAACAACACACGCCCAACATTTGACATTGCTGTTTCTTTATTGACCAAATGGTTTAAACAATCAAGGTCATTGATGGAAAAAGTACGTGAACCCTTATATTAAGGAGCTAGTGGAACCTCCTTTATGACAAAAACCTCAATCCCCACTTTCTGTAGCGGCTGGTCAGACCTGAGCAGCGGTTAGGAGGTATTTTGGCCTATTCCTCTATGCAAAACTGTTTCAGTTCATGTATATTTTTGGGATGTCTTGCGCTGAACGGCCTGCTTCAGATCACGCCACAGCACTTCAATGGGATTGGGGTCAGGACTCTTACTTGGCCATCCCAAAATACGGAATTTCTTCTGTTTCAGCCACTCTGTTGTTGATGTACTCCTTTGTTTTTGTCATGCTGCATGACCCAGCCTCTTTCGAGTTTTAGATCACAGGCAGACACCCTGACATTCTGCTGTAGAATTTCCTGATACATCTTGGAATTCATCGGTCCCTCGATGATTGCAAGCCGTACAGCCTCCGCCATGTTTCCCAGGTGGGATGAGGTTTTGGAGTTGGTATGCAGTGTTTTGTTATCTCCAAACATAACGCTGTGCACATTTACCAACAAGTTCAACTTTTGTCATGTCTGTCCACAGAACATTGTTCCAGGAGTTGCTGTGGAACATCCATGTGGTCTTTAGCAAACTTGAGAGGGGCAGTGGTGGTTTTTTTTGGGGGGAGAGCAGTGGTTTCCTCCGTGGTGACCTCGCATGATCACCGCTCCTGTTCAGATTTCTTCTTATGGTGGACTCATGGACACAGACGTAAGACAAAGTCAACCACCTGTTCGCTAGATCCCATCCCCACTCAGCTAGTCAAAGATTCCCTCGAAGGACTGGCAGGACCTATAATTAGTATGATGAATGCATCGCTTGCGTCAGGCGTTGTACCTGATCAATTTAAGGTAGCGGTTGTTAGACCGCTCCTTAAGAAGTCAAATTTGGATCCACAAGTTCTTAACAACTACAGGCCTGTCTCAAAGGTCCCATTTCAATCTAAAAATTTTGAGAGAATAGTTGTTGCCCAATGTCAATCGTATCTGGATTCAAATAATATACTTGAGAAATTTCAGTCTGCTTTCTGAAACTGCATTAACGAGAGTCGTAAATGATATTCTCTTAGCTACTGATGTGGGGAATGCAACAGTGCTTGTGCTTCTAGATCTTAGAGCTGCCTTTGACACGGTTGACCTCTCTGTTTTGTTACACAGGCTTGAGTTTGAGGTTGGCTTATCTGGAACCGTCCTTCAGTGGTTTACTTCACATTTTACTCATCGTTTTCATTATGTTCAAATATCTAATAATTGTACTGCTTCATCAACGTCACCAGTTCAATTTGGGGTACCAGACGGATCAGTGCCGGGGCCAATATTGCTCTCTCTCTCTACATGCTGCTGCTAGGTAGGATAATACGAAAAAATAATATGAACTTTCATTCATATGCTGATGACACTCAAATAAACATTTTGTTCACACCAAACGACAACTTTTCTATTATCACTTTAGTTAAATGCATTAATGAAGGAAAGACTTGGATGTGTGAAAACTTTTTGTTACTCAACTCTGAGAAAACTGAGGATCTGTTGATCGGAGGCAACAATACTGATAGGACTACTATAACTTCAGCACTTAACTCAGAGGATTTAAACATTTGCCTCAAAGAGACAGCACGTAACCTAAGTGGCATATTAGACACAAGGCTCTTAACAACTTGCATTGTTAAGTGCCTTGAGACAACCTTGTTGTGAAAGGTGCTATATAGAAATACATTGATTTGAACTGAATTGACAATGTAAAATGTTGTGTGTGTTGTTTGTTAAACAAGACTGTCTTTATTTATTATTATGCGTCAGATGAAGATCAGATCACATTTTAAGAGCCAATCATGTAGAAATCCAGATCATTCGCGTTTTAAAAGTTGCGGGAAAAGCAAAACAGGTGCTTTTCCTTTGTTGCGCAGACACACGACGACACCGTAGGCGGCAGGACTCGAAGCTTCGCAGGGAGACCCTGATGGCTTTCTAGTCCATCGCCCTAACCACTCGGCCGCCGCCGCCGCCACTGCCTTTTTGATGCAGTCTAACATAGAGTGCCGGGCAGCGGCGGAAACCTTTTTCAAAGTCGCTTTCCGTTTAACAACAACAAAAAAAACTTTCACAAAATGCATGCTAGCAGACAAATGCGCCTCAGAGGACTTAAGGCTGGCTTCAAGTTGGAATGATAAAGTCTCCCCGTCCGGTCAGGAAAAGGGAACTTTGTTAGACAGAAAGAAGGAAGTAACAATAACGTAGAATTGTGTGCAAGGATTTTAGAAGCTGCGCAGCCCTGCAGTTTCAATAGCCCTTTTATTCGTGTTAGATGCTGGAATTGCCTTTTTTTGACGCTCTTACGAATGCGATGTCAACGAAAACAGAACAAAGCACAAAAAACCCTCAAGTCCTGCAGTTGGATAGAATGCCGTTACGCGTCCAAGCCGTATTTGACTTCATCCTACCATTGCAACACGGGGCGTATATGGAAACGAACACACGCTACGAATTGTCTCTAATCAGTCCCTACAGTTGTAAGGCGCCTGGAAGCGTGCACCCCCATCATTAATCTTTGCGCATCTGTGCAAGGTAAACTCTGGAGCAGTCTTTGAAACGGCTCAAAGGAAACACGTGATTGATTCCATGTGCATCTGGGGTTCATTTATTTATTTACATTTAATTCAAGGGAAAGGCTTGGGTCAGTTTCAGACGGCCTCCAACAGCGAGATTCAAGCGCCCCACCTTCAGCCCAATCTGCGCCGCCAGAACGACAACGGCTCCTCTGCTCTCCGGGGTGCGGTTGTGACCCCGTAACCTAAAGTGTTGGTGGCAGACAAATGGAGACTAACAGGTGACATCCTAGGACATGACTACGTTGTGACACTCGGTGGGGATGGTGACCATTGCTTGGAAAAGAGTGCGAGGCCCCTTTAGAAAAACATTTTGTTAACAGGCATTCTGCCTCAGCCTAAACACCTATAGCTTGCAAAGCGCATGCTATTAGACAGGCACCTCTGCAAGACCTTAAGAGTCTCTTAAACTAGTGATAGTAAGGTGTTCCCAATGGGCGATGTTCGGCTTTCAAATCATCTCTCCGTGGAAGCGCCGAGATGCAACTGTTTAAGGTTTAGAAGCAGCTGACTGTTTCACTACCTAGCTGATCACTGTTAGTCAGGGAGCTCAGAGGTGAAAAGCCTGTCTGAGAGACAATTCGCCGTCGATCAGTTCAATATGTTCCGTACCAGCTCGGCGCACCTGAGATCATCTTGGTAGCCGTGTAGCTCAGATGAGTGAGAGCGTGTGTGTGTGTACCACCGTGATTGGATGCCGGTCCTTCTCAGGTCACAGTAAACCTTCTGCTGCCTAACTTTCCTAATTTTGGGGATCCCTTTGAAAAAGCAAAGGAAAAAAAAAACTGGCTCTTCATCAGCGTGATCGACCCCACTCAGTGTGCCCCAGTGGCCTAATGGATAAGGCACTGGCTTCCTAAGCCAAGGATTGTGGGTTTGAGTCCCATCTGGGGTGCTCCTGTCCCTTTTTGAGTGTACAAATGTCCTTGTGATTTGTGAAGCTGCAACCCCACCTTACTCAGTGAGCGTCTCTGCTTTTCTCTCAGTTGGGAGAAAAACTTTTGTAAACAGCCCTTCGGAATGATGTGGATTTCTGCATGAATGGCTCCTAACATGTGATCTTATCTTTATCTAAGTCATAATAATTAATAAAGAGAGTCTGATTTCACAAACAACACACGCCCAACATTTGACATTGCTGTTTCTTTATTGACCAAATGGTTTAAACAATCAAGGTCATTGATGGAAAAAGTACGTGAACCCTTATATTAAGGAGCTAGTGGAACCTCCTTTATTGACAAAAACCTCAACATCCAACAAACCTCAGCATCCGCCATGCTTCCCAGGTGGGATGAGGTTTTGGAGTTGGTATGCAGAGTTTTGTTATCTCCAAACATAATGCTGTGCACATTTACCAACAAGTTCAACTTTTGTCACGTCTGTCCACAGAACATTGTTCCAGGAGTTGCTGTGGAACATCCATGTGGTCTTTAGCAAACTTGAGAGGGGCAGTGGTGTTTTTTTTGGGGGGGAGAGCAGTAGTTTCCTCCGTGGTGACCTCGCATGATCACCACTCCTGTTCAGATTTCTTCTTATGGTGGACTCATGAGCACAGACGTAAGACAAAGTCAACCACCTGTTCGCTAGATCCCATCCCCACTCAGCTAGTCAAAGATTCCCCTGAAGGACTGGCAGGACCTATAATTAGTATGATGAATGCATCGCTTGCGTCAGGCGTTGTACCTGATCAATTTAAGGTAGCGGTTGTTAGACCGCTCCTTAAGAAGTCAAATTTGGATCCACAAGTTCTTAACAACTACAGGCCTGTCTCAAAGGTCCCATTTCAATCTAAAAGTTTTGAGAGAATAGTTGTTGCCCAATGTCAATCGTATCTGGATTCAAATAATATACTTGAGAAATTTCAGTCTGCTTTCTGAAACTGCATTAACGAGAGTCGTAAATGATATTCTCTTAGCTACTGATGTGGGGAATGCAACAGTGCTTGTGCTTCTAGATCTTAGAGCTGCCTTTGACACGGTTGACCTCTCTGTTTTGTTACACAGGCTTGAGTTTGAGGTTGGCTTATCTGGAACCGTCCTTCAGTGGTTTACTTCACATTTTACTCATCGTTTTCATTATGTTCAAATATCTAATAATTGTACTGCTTCATCAACGTCACCAGTTCAATTTGGGGTACCAGACGGATCAGTGCCGGGGCCAATATTGCTCTCTCTCTCTACATTCTGCTGCTAGGTAGGATAATACGAAAAAATAATATGAACTTTCATTCATATGCTGATGACACTCAAATAAACATTTTGTTCACACCAAACGACAACTTTTCTATTATCACTTTAGTTAAATGCATTAATGAAGGAAAGACTTGGATGTGTGAAAACTTTTTGTTACTCAACTCTGAGAAAACTGAGGATCTGTTGATCGGAGGCAACAATACTGATAGGACTACTATAACTTCAGCACTTAACTCAGAGGATTTAAACATTTGCCTCAAAGAGACAGCACGTAACCTAAGTGGCATATTAGACACAAGGCTCTTAACAACTTGCATTGTTAAGTGCCTTGAGACAACCTTGTTGTGAAAGGTGCTATATAGAAATACATTGATTTGAACTGAATTGACAATGTAAAATGTTGTGTGTGTTGTTTGTTAAACAAGACTGTCTTTATTTATTATTATGCGTCAGATGAAGATCAGATCACATTTTAAGAGCCAATCATGTAGAAATCCAGATCATTCGCGTTTTAAAAGTTGCGGGAAAAGTGAAACAGGTGCTTTTCCTTTGTTGCGCAGACACACGACGACACCGTAGGCGGCAGGACTCGAAGCTTCGCAGGGAGACCCCGATGGCTTTCTAGTCCATCGCCCTAACCACTCGGCCACCGCCGCCGCCACTGCCTTTTTGATGCAGTCTAACATAGAGTGCCGGGCAGCGGCGGAAACCTTTTTCAAAGTCGCTTTCCGTTTAACAACAACAAAAAAAACTTTCACAAAATGCATGCTAGCAGACAAATGCGCCTCAGAGGACTTAAGGCTGGCTTCAAGTTGGAATGATAAAGTCTCCCCGTCCGGTCAGGAAAAGGGAACTTTGTTAGACAGAAAGAAGGAAGTAACAATAACGGAGAATTGTGTGCAAGGATTTTAGAAGCTGCGCAGCCCTGCAGTTTCAATAGCCCTTTTATTCGTGTTAGATGCTGGAATTGCCTTTTTTTGACGCTCTTACGAATGCGATGTCAACGAAAACAGAACAAAGCACAAAAAACCCTCAAGTCCTGCAGTTGGATAGAATGCCGTTACGCGTCCAAGCCGTATTTGACTTCATCCTACCATTGCAACACGGGGCGTATATGGAAACGAACACACGCTACGAATTGTCTCTAATCAGTCCCTACAGTTGTAAGGCGCCTGGAAGCGTGCACCCCCATCATTAATCTTTGCGCATCTGTGCAAGGTAAACTCTGGAGCAGTCTTTGAAACGGCTCAAAGGAAACACGTGATTGATTCCATGTGCATCTGGGGTTCATTTATTTATTTACATTTAATTCAAGGGAAAGGCTTGGGTCAGTTTCAGACGGCCTCCAACAGCGAGATTCAAGCGCCCCACCTTCAGCCCAATCTGCGCCGCCAGAACGCCAACGGCTCCTCTGGTCTTTGGGGTGCGGTTGTGACCCCTTAACCTAAAGTGTTGGTGGCAGACAAATGGAGACTAACAGGTGATGTCCTAGGACATGACTACATTGTGACACTCGGTGGGGATGGTGACCATTGCTTGGAAAAGAGTGCGAGGCCCCTTTAGAAAAACATTTTGTTAACAGGCATTCTGCCTCAGCCTAAACACCTATAGCTTGCAAAGCGCATGCTATTAGACAGGCACCTCTGCAAGACCTTAAAAGTCTCTTAAACTAGTGATAGTAAGGTGTTCCCAATGGGCGATGTTTGGCTTTCAAATCATCTCTCTGTGGAAGCGCTGAGATGCAGCTGTTTAAGGCTTAGAAGCAGCTGACTGTTTCACTACCTAGCTGATTACTGTCAGTCAGGGAGCTCAGAGGTGAAAAGCCTGTCTGAGAGACAATTCGCCGTCGATCAGTTCAATATGTTCCGTACCAGCTCGGCGCACCTGAGATCATCTTGGTAGCCGTGTAGCTCAGATGAGTGAGAGCGTGTGTGTGTGTACCACCGTGATTGGATGCCGGTCCTTCTCAGGTCACAGTAAACCTTCTGCTGCCTAACTTTCCTAATTTTGGGGATCCCTTTGAAAAAGCAAAGGAAAAAAAAAACTGGCTCTTCATCAGCGTGATCGACCCAACCCAGTGTGCCCCAGTGGCCTAATGGATAAGGCACTGGCCTCCTAAGCCAGGGATTGTGGGTTCGAGTCCCATCTGGGGTGCTACTGTCCCTTTTTGAGCGTACAAATGTCCTTTTGATTTGCAAAGCTGCAACCCCACCTTACTCAGTGAGCGTCTCTGCTTTTCTCTCACATACAGTTGGGAGATGTCTTGCACTGAACGGCCTGCTTCAGATCACGCCACAGCACTTCAATGGGATTGGGGTCAGGACTCTTACTCGGCCATCCCAAAATACGGAATTTCTATTGTTTCAGCCACTCTGTTGTTGATGTACTCCTTTGTTTTTGTCATGCTGCATGACCCAGCGTCTTTCGAGTTTTAGATCACAGGCAGACACCCTGACATTCTGCTGTAGAATTTCCTGATACATCTTGGAATTCATCGGTCCCTCGATGATTGCAAGCCGTACAGCCTCCGCTATGCTTCCCAGGTGGGATGAGGTTTTGGAGTTGGTATGCAGTGTTTTGTTATCTCCAAACATAACGTTGTGCACATTTACCAACATGTTCAACTTTTGTCACTGTCCACAGAACATTGTTCCAGGAGTTGCTGTGGAACATCCATGTGGTCTTTAGCAAACTTGAGAGGGGCAGTGGTGGTTTTTTTGGGGGGGAGAGCAGTGGTTTCCTCCATGGTGACCTCGCATGATCACCACTCCTGTTCAGATTTCTTCTTATGGTGGACTCATAAACACAGACGTAAGACAAAGTCAACCACCTGTTCGCTAGATCCCATCCCCACTCAGCTAGTCAAAGATTCCCTCGAAGGACTGGCAGGACCTATAATTAGTATGATGAATGCATCGCTTGCGTCAGGCGTTGTACCTGATCAATTTAAGGTAGCGGTTGTTAGACCGCTCTTAAGAAGTCAAATTTGGATCAACAAGTTCTTAACAACTACAGGCCTGTCTCAAAGGTCCCATTTCAATCTAAAAGTCTTGGGAGAATAGTTGTTGCCCAACGTCAATCATATCTGGATTCAAATAATATACTTGAGAAATTTTAGTCTGGTTTCTGAAACTGCATTAACAAGAGTCGTAAATGATATTCTCTTAGCTACTGATGCAGGGAATGCAACAGTGCTTGTGCTTTGCTTCTAGATCTTAGAGCTGCCTTTGACACGGTTGACCTCTCTGTTTTGTTACACAGGCTTGAGTTTGAGGTTGGCTTATCTGGAACCGTCCTTCAGTGGTTTACTTCACATTTTACTCATCGTTTTCATTATGTTCAAATATCTAATAATTGTACTGCTTCATCAATGTCACCAGTTCAATTTGGGGTACCAGAAGATCAGTGCTGGGACCAATATTGCTCTCTCTCTCTACATGCTGCTGCTAGGTAGGATAATATGAAAAAATAATATGAACTTTCATTCATATGCTGATGACACTCAAATAAACATTTTGTTTACACCAAACGACAACTCTTCTATTATCAGTTTAGTTAAATGCATTAAGGAAGGAAATACTTGGATGTGTGAAAACTTTTTGTTACTCAACTCTGAGAAAAATGAGGATCTGTTGATCGGAGGCAACAATACTGATAGGACTACTATAACTTCAGCACTTAACTCAGAGGATTTAAACATCTGCCTCAAAGAGACAGCACGTTACCTAGGCGGCATATTAGACACAAGGCTCTTAACAACTTGCATTGTTAAGTGCCTTGGGACAACCTTGTTGTGAAAGGTGCTATATAGAAATACATTGATTTGAATTGAATTGACAATGTAAAATGTTGTGTGTGTTGTTTGTTAAACAAGACTGTCTTTATTTATCAAAAAATAAAAGGAATTTGCTAGGAATGCAAACGTTAGGTTGCGCTTCTTCATGCTGCATCGTCGGCATGAGTGGAGCTTTTTAAACGTCTGTACTTACTGTGCCCCATAAGAAATCGTTTGTCCCCATTCAAAAGAGATTGTGCGATGTCCTGCAGTGTTCGCAAAGCAAACCTTTGACAGTTTGAAAAGAGGAATTTATTCTGCTTCCTGTGCGTGCAGTAGTTACAAAGTTGAACGTCTTTACACGATCTGCTGCAGTTTTCAGTGGGCGGGCTTTGTCAGAGGGCTTGGAAAAACGCACTGTGTTTCGGCTCGGGAAACATCATGAGAAGTGTCCTGCATGTTTTCTGTGTATAGCTGTCTTTTAACGCATACAGAATTCATTCGAAATCATTGATTTCTCCAATTAACAAGGTTCCCTTAAAGGATGAGTCAAAGTAACGTCTAATCGGATTAGTTTCCTTAGAGCTGGTTCAGAGTTTGCTCAAGAGTTTACCTTTCACAGATGCGCAAAGAAAAATGTTGGGGGTGCACGCTTCAAGGTGCCTTACAGCTGTAGGGAGTGATTCGAGACGATTTGTGGCGTGTGCTCGTTCCCATATACCGTACGCCCCGGGGTGCAGTGCTAAGATGAAGTACAATACCGCTTGGGCACGTAACGGCGTTACACGCAAGTGCGGGACGTGAGGCTTTTCGTTTGTTCATTTTGTTTTGCTCTGCTTTGCTTTGTTTCGTGGTCAAGAGGCGTAAGGTAAGTCGTAATCCAGGGAGAACACTGGTGGCAAACAGTCCGAGGTGAGAGGCGAGGTCCAAAGTCGAAAAGGCAGAAGGGGAGTCCAATATCCAGAATAAACGAGGTAATGGAAAAAACGCCAGGTAGAGCTCTCAAGGAGTAGACTCAATACCAGCGGGAAGCAAGTAAAGATGGTAAAAATAGCACTGCGTACCCCACGGTGGAGTGTGTGCAGGTGGGTTAACTCGTGCGGCGGCGTTTGTTAATAATCACCCTCTGCTGGTGCTGTTTAGATTGCTTAAGAGTTGGTCTTAACTGCCTGGCGGTCATGACAAGCTCCTCTTTAAGCTGTGGTTTAGTTTTGCATTCATGTGTTTCTAGAGCAGTTATTTATGGGGGTGGGTGGGTCCTTCACAGAGGCTCAGGACAAATCCCCTGCATGAAAGTCTACTGTGTGCGTTCAAACAGTCACAGGTCAAGAGCCAGGCAGGAGGACAATGGACAGATGAGCCAACGAACTAAAAATAAAAGAACAGATATGAAAAAGCCACCATCTTTTTCTTTTTGACATTTTCCGACTTTCATGCAAGCCAGGACAAAGTTGCTCGTAGCTACTTGTGGATTCAAATACTCTATCGAGTGCTTTGATGAGTTTTTGCAATTTGATTGTCGTCCTGTCAGCCTGTTTCTGTTTTTTTTTTTTCAATCTAGGGATGGAAAGTATGAGGGAAATGATGGAGCAATCAATAACCGCTCCGGAAAAATGGCAGAAAGAAATGGTCCGTCACTAAGGACATTTGTGAAGCAGAGGAGTGACATCACCACAAAGGCGACTTATTCTGCTGATCGTTTTGGTGAATAATGATTGAGGCGTGTTAAGAGAAAGGTAGCTGCGTCAGCATGCTTAGGCTGCAAAGGATAAAGCAAAGGTTTACTCCATGCTGAAAAGAGAAGAAAAGAAGCACAACGTTTCGACTGTGGAGCCTTCTACGCCATCTTCTTTAGCGGTGATGATGTTTACATTGGAAAAACTGAGACACGCATACTGGAGGGGCTTGAACCACCAACTTTTCAGCACCACAGAGTCTGACAGTCTTTTGTGCACCCTACATTTGCAGGTTTATGGTCAAAGAAAACAATCACTTGCGCTTCTTGCAGCCGGCAATCTTTTTCCACTGACAACCAAGAAATGGATTTCATCTTTCACAAGCTGTATGGATTTCTTCAAAAACAAGTTATTCCAGAAAGGAAATGAATTCTTGCATTAAACTGAACCAAGCTGTACATGTTTGTCTGAAATGATACATTCGGCACAACAAGACACGGAGAGAGGCACCGCTGGTATTCAGACCCAGGATCGCCTGCTTACTAGGCGGGCACTTTAAGCCACTAGGGAACAGCGCCAGCGGAGCACCGCGCTTTTACAGACACTTGGACACATCTGCGTTCGGTGTGCACTTAACCTGCTCTCTGAGCCCGTTGCCTCCGTCCCATTTAATAGCAGAACTGACGCCAAGAGAAATGATGAGAAATGGCATTTATCGGGCACTTTTCATGTCCAAGGAGCTCAATGCCCTTGACACCTCCCCAAGGCGACAGAGCTGTGCATTCTTTGGCGACACCATTTTTTCTTTTGTTTAATTTCTATACTTATTGATAGAATAAAAACGATATGTCATGTACTGTAAGGGAAATGTCTCTTTTCATGGGGAAAGCTAGCACCAGCAAATGTTGTGTTTAGAAGAAGTGATTTAACATGACACGTGACCTAATTTACCGGAGCAAAAGCTCACCCAGCAAGCCCTGCTTTACTTCTACAGGAGAGAAGTACTGTAGAGTCTGCAAGATGTTCAGCTGGGTAGCTACGTCAGCATGCCTCGGCTGCAAAGGAACAAGTACTAGGTTTATTGCATGCTGAAAAGAGAAGAACGGAAACACAGCGTTTCGACTGTGAGGTCTTCTCACACCTGAAGAAGCCTCACACCTGTAAAAGGCTCCATGGTTTTCTTTCTTCTCTTTTCAACATGGAATACACCTATTGTCTGCAAGATGTGACAATTTCATGGTGTTTTGGAAGAAAACCTTTTTTCTTTGAATTCAAAATCAATCGGAATTTCAGCACAACACATCAACACTTTTTCTGTTTTAAGGAGATGATATTTTAAACCTGACAAAAATAGTAGGAAACACAAGTTTCTTGCTGTGAAAATTTAGATGGGGAAGTGTACTACTAGTAGCAGTGTAGAGCTCTCTGTGGTGGAGTGCAAGCGCATGTTCTATGGGCCAGTGGCGTAATGGATAATGCGTCTGACTTCGGATCAGAAGATTGGAGGTTCGAGTCCTGCCTGGCTCGTGAGGCTTTTAAACCTCTCAGGTTCCTAGGTAACAGGTTGCCGTCATGTATATGAACTATAGAAAAGCATTTGCCACAACCCGTAAATTAGCACGCAAGTGCGGGCTGGTGAACACAGAACTGTATGGAGATCATCTCCAGCTCCGAGCTCAATTGCAATGAAAAAACATGCAGAACAGAACTGGAGAGCAGCTGAATTTGTGCTCGGTAGGGTGGGGAGGACTCAGCATTGCTATTGTTCTAATTGGCATGAACTGCAGGGGATCTGAATCAGAACATGTCAGTCAGTTTGATCATTGCGTCAATATGTAGGCCACGTTAATACAGAATTATTACTTTGTCTGTCTCGTCTTTGTATATAGCTGAATGTCCCTGACAATTTCATGTTAGTTTTTAAGAACGACATTGGTGCTAATATATACATATATAGCATATAAGGAACACGTAAAAGTTTAGTCCATGCTGAAAAGATAAGAAAACCGCCACAACGTTTCATCTTGGAATAAATCTTTACTTGTTGTTTTGCAGCCTACCCATTCTGACCTAACTCCTCCCTTGAAATTCCCTAACAGATAAGGGTACGTAACGGCTCATGCGATGCTCAGTTGCAATTTGTCCCAAAACAAACAAGAACAGCAGCTGAGGGTTTGAGTTTGAACGTGCACTGTATTAAAGCAGCTTTTATTTCCATTGATAAATGCTAGATATTCCTACAGAGATTCTCCAGGTGAGTAAGCGATTCCTGTTTCTGTTTCTATTTCTGTTTCATATATACAGTATATATATGTTACATGTGTCTCTGCAATAGTATAAATGTGTTATACACTATCAGGGGCTGCTTTTTTGTGCACCTCATCTACAACAAGGGTTTTTTTTTCATTTATGTTTGTGGACCTTCACCATTTGAGGAAGTGAGTTAGATAAGAAAGTTACAGGTATGGTGAGCAATGACTGACAAAGGCACGTACTGCGTATTCCTTACAGAAGTGTAAGCAATTTGTTCTAAAAAACACCGGCTAAAGTCCAACATCGTTAGCAATCTTATTACTTAAACAGAATTAACATCAATAAACTGTAAGGTGCTGGTACATGCGAGTAGATTTGATCTTCTATTAAACAAAAATGCAATTACAGCTCTAAAAAGGTCAACCTAGACTTCTGTAACAGATCTGTTCAGCTCATCGCTGTTTCTCTGACCTTGTGAGTCTTTGGAATTTTAAAAGTGTATTTTGCTTGCCTTTCATGTGGTCTGTGTACAAGTCACTGTGGCGTATGCGGTCCTACACAGCCTTGCTATAGACGTGACGAGCCTCCGCTATGTTGCAATGGAGAACAGGTTCAGTACGGAGCTGCCGAGAAAATTCAGCTGGAAAGCTCGTTGCAGAAAAGCATCGTTATCTGTGTCCAGCGGCAAAGCGTCCATCGTGGGTGCTGAAGAATCGATTTCACAGGCTGCGGGTCCAGGCGATTTAGAGTGTTAAAGGTCCCAGCGAAAACGAAACGGCGCTGGTCCTTTTACACGCACGCACGCAACCAAATGCAAAGGACGCCGTAGTCGGCAGGATTTGAACCTGCGCGGGGAGACCCCAACGGATTTCAAGTCCGTCACCTTAACCCCACTCGGCCACGACTACAGCGAGCGCCGCGGCCGCTGCCTTCTTGCTACAATCGAACAGGGAGTGCGAGGCGGCGGCGGCAGCGGAGGCAACTTTTTTCAAGTTCGCTCTCCGTTTAAGAAACCTTTTACGCCATACGTGCAAGCAGACACACACACACACACCTCAGAGGACTTAAGGGTGGCTTCAAGTTGGAATGATAAAGTCTCCCCGTTCGGACATGAAAACAGAACGTTCTTAGACTGAAAGCAATCAACAACGGAGACATGTGGACGACGATTTTAGTCACTGCAGTTTGAATAGCATTTTTACTCCAGTTACAGGAGATGCACCAATGGCCCTTGACCTACGCTCTTACCAATGCCTTGAACATTCAAACAAAACAGCCCTCAAGTCCTGCGGTTTAATATAACGCTGTTACGTGTCGAGGCAGTATTTTTCTCTGTCCTACCGTTGAGACACGGGGCGTATATGGAAACGGACACATGCTACGGATCGTCTCTAATCGGTCCCTACAGTTGGAAGGCTCCTTGAAGCGTGCACCCCCATCATTCATCTTTGCGCATCTGTGAAAGGTAGACTCTTGAGCAATGTTTGAGCCAGCTCTAAGGCAACTAGTGCTATTGGACAGACACCTCTGGAAGATCCTAAGAGTCTCTTAACACCACTTCCAGCAGTAAGCTTAATTGTTCGCTGGAGGTCTCCCACCCAGGTACTGACCAGGCAAAGAATCACCAGTACATTGAATGAGGAAGTTAATCCTGAAATCCAATTACATATCTCAAGGTAAGACAAATCCATAAGAACATGTCTTAGTATTACTTCGTTTACATTAGTATGGCACTGAGTTGGAGCTCATCTTTAAGCTGTGGTTTAGTTTTGCATTCATGTGTTTCTAGAGCAGTTATTTATGGGGGTGGGTGGGTCTTCCACAGAGGCTCAGGACAAATCCCCCGCCTGAAAGTCTAATGTGTGCGTTCAGACAGTCACAGGTCAAGAGCCAGGCAGGAGGACAATGGACAGAAGAGCCAACGAACTAAAAATAAAAGAACAGATATGAAAAAGCCACCATCTTTTTCTTTTTGACATTTTCCGACTTTCATGCAAGCCAGGACAAAGTTGCTCGTAGCTACTTGTGGATTCAAATACTCTATCGAGTGCTTTGATGAGTTTTTGCAATTTGATTGTCGTCCTGTCAGCCTGTTTCTGTTTTTTTTTTTCAATCTAGGGATGGAAAGTATGAGGGAAATGATGGAGCAATCAATAACCGCTCCGGAAAAATGGCAGAAAGAAATGGTCCGTCACTAAGGACATTTGTGAAGCAGAGGAGTGACATCACCACAAAGGCGACACATTCTGCTGATGGTTTTGGTGAATAATGATTGAGGCGCGTTAAGAGAAAGGTAGCTGTGTCAGCATGCGTAGGCTGCAAACGATCAAGCAAAGGTTTACTCCATGCTGAAAAGAGAAGAAAAGAAGCACAACGTTTCGACTGTGGAGCCTTCTGCGCCATCTTCTTTAGCGGTGATGATGTTTACATTGGAAAAACGGAGACATGCGTCCCTGGGTGGGCTTGAACCACCAACCTTTCGGTTAACAGCCGAACGCGCTAACCGATTGCGCCACAGAGACTGACGGCCGCTTGTGCTCCCTACATTTGCAGGTTTATGGTCAAAGAAAACAATCACTTGCGCTTCTTGCAGCCGGCAATCTTTTTCCACTGACAACCAAGAAATGGATTTCATCTTTCACAAGCTGTATGGATTTCTTCAAAAACAAGTTATTCCAGAAAGGAAATGAATTCTTGCATTAAACTGAACCAAGCTGTACATGTTTGTCTGAAATGATACATTCGGCACAACAAGACACGGAGAGAGGCACCGCTGGTATTCAGACCCAGGATCGCCTGCTTACTAGGCGGGCACTTTAAGCCACTAGGGAACAGCGCCAGCGGAGCACCGCGCTTTTACAGACACTTGGACACATCTGCGTTCGGTGTGCACTTAACCTGCTCTCTGAGCCCGTTGCCTCCGTCCCATTTAATAGCAGAACTGACGCCAAGAGAAATGATGAGAAATGGCATTTATCGGGCACTTTTCATGTCCAAGGAGCTCAATGCCCTTGACACCTCCCCAAGGCGACAGAGCTGTGCATTCTTTGGCGACACCATTTTTTCTTTTGTTTAATTTCTATACTTATTGATAGAATAAAAACGATATGTCATGTACTGTAAGGGAAATGTCTCTTTTCATGGGGAAAGCTAGCACCAGCAAATGTTGTGTTTAGAAGAAGTGATTTAACATGACACGTGACCTAATTTACCGGAGCAAAAGCTCACCCAGCAAGCCCTGCTTTACTTCTACAGGAGAGAAGTACTGTAGAGTCTGCAAGATGTTCAGCTGGGTAGCTATGTCAGCATGCCTCGGCTGCAAAGGAACAAGTAATAGGTTTATTGCATGCTGAAAAGAGAAGAAAGGAAACACAGCGTTTCGACTGTGAGGTCTTCTCACACCTGAAGAAGCCTCACACCTGTAAAAGGCTCCATTGTTTTCTTTTTTCTCTTTTCAACATGGAATACACCTATTGTCTGCAAGATGTGACAATTTCACGGTGTTTTGGAAGAAAACGTTTTTTCTTTGAATTCAAAATCAATCGGAATTTCAGCACGACACATCAACACTTTTTCTGTTTTAAGGAGATGATATTTTAAACCTGATAAAAATAGTAGGAAACACAAGTTTCTTGCTGTGAAAATTTAGATGGGGAGGTGTACTACTAGTAGCAGTGTAGAGCTCTCTGTGGTGGAGTGCAAGCGCATGTTCTATGGGCCAGTGGCGTAATGGATAACGCGTCTGACTTCGGATCAGAAGATTGTAGGTTCGAGTCCTGCCTGGCTCGTGAGGCTTTTAAACCTCTCAGGTTCCTCGGTAACAGGTTGCCGTCATGTATATGAACTATAGAAAAGCATCTGCCACAACCCGTAAATTAGCACGCAAGTGCGGGCTGGTGAACACAGAACTGTATGGAGATCATCTCCAGCTCCGAGCTCAATTGCAATGAAAAAACATGCAGAACAGAACTGGAGAGCAGCTGAATTTGTGCTCAGTAGGGTGGGGAGGACTCAGCATTGCTATTGTTCTAATTGGCATGAACTGCAGGGGATGTGAATCAGAACATGTCAGTTAGTTCGATCATTGCGTCAATATGTAGGCCACGTTAATACAGAATTATTACTTTGTCTGTCTCGTCTTTGTATATAGCTGAATGTCCCTGACAATTTCATGTTAGTTTTTAAGAACGACATTGGTGCTAATATATACATATATAGCATATAAGGAACACGTAAAAGTTTAGTCCATGCTGAAAAGATAAGAAAACCGCCACAACGTTTCATCTTGGAATAAATCTTTACTTGTTGTTTTGCAGCCTACCCATTCTGACCTAACTCCTCCCTTGAAATTGCCAAACAGATAAGGGTACGTAACGGCTCATGCGATGCTCAGTTGCAATTTGTCCCAAAACAAACAAGAACAGCAGCTGAGGGTTTGAGTTTGAACATGCACTGTATTAAAGCAGCTTTTATTTCCATTGATAAATGCTATATATTCCTACAGAGATTCTCCAGGTGAGTAAGCGATTCCTGTTTCTGTTTCTATTTCTGTTTCATATATATATATACAGTATATATACAGTATTGTACTATTATTATATAATTCGTTACACTGTGGCTGTGTTGTGTGTGTTAAGCTGCTGTTGCACTGCAATTTCCCTCACGGGATCAATAAAGTATCTATCTATAAGAAGACATTACCAACAACGACCACAAGATGGAGATATTGTCTAGACATTACCAACAACGACCACAAGATGGAGATATTGTCCAAAGAGGCAAGCAGGGCAAAGCCGCGATAAGGTAAAATCATTTTTTGTAAGAGATTGGTGTCAGAATGCACATCCGTATCCCAAACAGAATCTCTAGTAAAATATGATCATTTGTGAAACAGGCAAATGAGTGTCTGCTACAATATGATTGCTACAGATGCAGCCATTCAAAATGTGCGGGCGATACTGCATTATTTTCCGGTACGCTGTACGCAGTCTACCGCGAGTTACCGGTAAATACCGCGAGTTACCGGTAAATACCGCTAGCAAAATAATAGTATCCGGAATTTCCGCAAGGTGGAGCTAATAAAGCTCAACTTCTCATGTTTGAGCTGTAGCCATCAAAGTCTTTAATGAAGATATTACTAATAGTATTAATAATAAATGACCTTGGACAAGCTGTAAACTCAAAGTATTGCCCTGGTCCACATTATTTTTTTCACTGACCTTCTTTGTAAAAGTAACACCACAGCATTTCGCAATCATGCATTTTTTTCCAATCATGCAAAGTACAGTAATTTTTGAGAATCGATTCACCATGCCTTTCACATGCTCATAAAAGAGATTGATTTAGGAACATAAACATATTACCGTATGCAAACTGTACTGTATACAGTTTGTATATGTATATGTATATGTATATGTATATTTAATGTCTTAACTGTGCCCGTTTAAGTATTGAATATTTATATGGAATTTTACCACTGAAGGGAAATCTTAGTGCCTGAGCATAAAAAGAATAGGAGCGTAATGCAACGCGTGTGAAGGCCATAAACGATATTAATTTTGGAACATAAACATACAGTATATGGCTGGTCTCGGTACTTTAAAGAAAACATACACGAAACATGGTTTCATTATGACCAGAATCGGTCTTGAGATATTTTTAACTTGATTTACAGTATTTGAGAGGTATGTCTTGACACCGATACTACGTAAATACTCCTCACGTATATGTTTCTAGGTTTATATTATGCATTTCATACGGTCAAATTGCTTTTGAGCAACTGATAAGAAGCGCGAAACGGTATGCCCAGGGCGTTTTAGTTTTTGTTTTGTTTTAATGCAGTGCAGTGGATTGATTAGAGATATCAAGTACATACAAGTCATTTTTTAAATGTTGTAGTTCGTCTTGTAAAAATGTTACGAGTACATCATCTGTCAACAATTACACAGGTTCTGTTTCCATATTGCGGTTTTTGGTTACGTAATACTATTTTCTAATTTCACGTTGTGAATATATGATTTGGGCAAACAGAGCCGCAAAGAAGTACATTATGGGTTGTTGTTGTTTTTTTGCAGTTTTATCTAAAATAAGCGATGCTTAAACCTTTGTCTGATTCTTGTGAAACTATCCACACGACAGTTACCTAGGAGTTGACTTCAGTGATGTCACTGATGGGATGTTTCTAAAAATCCATCCTCTGTAAAACATCTTCTCTAGTTGTTCTGCATATGTATTCGCTAATGAAGCTGTGTGTTCTGAGCCTGGTTCTCTACATTTCTGTATGAACCAGCTTAGAGGGCTAAAGACAGCTTGTGTTTAAATTGAGTGTAAGGTAATTTATGCTTCTAAAGTCATGGTCAGCATTTATTATTGTACTGTGCTGTAAACTTCTTCTGTGCCTAATTACATTATTTTATAGTCGATAATGTTTCTGTAGTGCTTTTTCAGCCCTCAGCATGTGACTGCGCTGGTGGTGCTGTGGGTTAGGTTCCTGACTCCTATGTCACATGGTCTGTGGTTGAATCTCATGGAACTATGACTTTAATTTTTAACAAACATTTCTTTGAAAAAATGAAACATTTCCCTTGGTCAGAGATTAAATAAAACCTCACTCGCATCAAAACAAATTTATATTTCTAAATATCACAACATGATCGAATTTACGTCTTTTTAATAACAATGAATAGTCACCTATGCGTTACAAAATAAACATTTATATTGATTTGAATCGAGTTTTGATTTAAATCGTAAACGCGTGTTTAAAGGCGATATACTGTATAAAAGCGCTGATTCTTATGGAATGTGTTTGGCCGGGGATTCAAAAAAATTATTTTTTTTAATCGCGTATCTAAGGAAAATTGCAGTATAACTTTGTTCATGCACAAACAGTGGCATGTTACATTATAATTTGGGTGTCTCCTCTTGCCAGAAAGCTCTAAATTGGATTTTGAGTGCGGTTTTTGACTTTTTCTAAATTGCAACCCATAAATAAAGCTGATACAGTTTAGACTTACTGTATTCTAAACTGTATTACAACATCACATTGGACAATGCAACGTAAATTGCAAAAATGCACTTGGAATCTGTCCAAGCCCTACTACGAAAATTATTAAAACTGCGACACTTATCATTCATCTTTAAATAAACTTTATTTTATATAGCGTTTTAAGCGAATAGGTAATTAGATTGCTCATAAACCTAATCGCTTTTTCTACATAAACACAGCGTGATTGCTCTCTGAAAATGTTTTTTTCTTTATATTTAGGCTCAGATTTCAACTATAGATTGTATTATTATAAACTTTCTTGGAAAAATGTCTTTTATGTAAACCATGTTTGCTATTAATTCATTTAGGGCTAAAATACGTTCATTGTCTTCCAATCGAGTCGAGTTGACATTGGAAGCTTGCCACGCCCGGACTGTTACACCAACGCATTAGCATGTTGAAGCGATTTCATTGAGGAGGCCATCTACTAGTTAACACTGTACTTCCTACTTTGAAAACACCTGTGAAATTGGTTTAATTCGTCACAGCCAGCACTCCGGCAGAGAGGGGGGTTGTACTCGTTAATGTCTGATGACATACAAGTGGAAAGATTACAGATTTTAATCGTTTTTTTTCTGAACCAGGGAAAATCTGATCATGTTTCTCTATAACAATAATAAAAAACTTTATTTTAAATTATTTTACATATCCTGCTTGCACATCGCACGACTTTAATAAATCTATTCTTTATTAATACTAAATAAATAATACTAAAAATACTACAGCAAAGAGGTCACTTGATTTTTGGAATAATTCCAAATAGCACAATGATCCACTGGCATTCCTGAAGTCTGTTTAGTGCATAATCTTCCAAATACAATCACTAAGCAATTATAAGAATTATACCATCCTATTTCTTTGTGATGTCCTGTAAAAACTAAACCTATTTTTATAAGGCTTTTACTCAAAAGGTTTCCAAACACACAAAGCATTTGTGAAGTACTATAGTATTTCTAAAGGTTACTGGTACAACATCAATCATTAAAGCTTAACAATAAAGTTTAGATTGCTGACTATGGACTAACTACATTAACTAACTGCAATGCAACATTATACATTTTACAAGAATATCTGGTTGAATTCTTGCATTTGTAGCCAATTTAATGCGAGAGAAATAAGCCAATTTAATTATTTCACAAAAAATAATGTAATATAAAATGGATGTTTTTAACTTTATTGTAGTGTTTTAGAAACTAATATGTCTTCAAAAATGGTTGTTTTTCACTCCTAGGAATGAAAGCTGTTGTTATATGATGTTTATTTTCAAATTTGGAAAAATCAAAGGATTCTAGCTTTCTCCCCTTGCAGGCATCGGACACAGAGAACCTCATGGTTTTCCTAAAAATCATTTTTTATGTTCCCTGGTGTTCCAAACTTAGTTTTAATTTGTTATTATGTTAAAAACAGGGTAATAAATTTCTAATTGGACTATAAATAATGTCATATTGTCTGCTATAAAACTGATGTTTTCAACTCTATTGTAGAGATTCTAGAATCATCTAATAGAGAATTGAAATAAAAAAGGGCATAAGAAAACATTACCAACAACGACCACAAGATGGAGATATTGTCTAGACATTACCAACAACGACCACAAGATGGAGATATTGTCCAAAAAGGCAAGAAGGGCAAAGCCGCGATAAGGTAAAATCATTTTTTGAAAGAGATTGCTGTCAGAATGCACAACTGAATCCCAAACAGAATCTCTAGTCAAATATGATCATTTGTGAAACAGGCAAATGAGTCTCTCAGGTGCCCATTGCTCATTTTCAGACACATTTATGCAATACTTTCACCATGCGTTGAGCAACAGGGATTAAAGATACCAGAGGTAAGGTTTAAAAGTGATTCTGAGGTGCAACACATCAGCAATACAGCTAGGCATCTGAAATGCGGGGTTTGAGAGCCCTTCAGGGAACACCGTACCCTAAAGGTACCAGAAGTCCAGTAGTATAAGCATTAAGTCACTGTCACCCCTGTTACAATGTGATTGCTACATATCTTCATTTCTTTGGTTTTTAAGGAGTAAGAGTGCAGGGGGTCTAAATCTGCGATCCAGTGTGTTGAAGTATTTCACAACATTACCTGTAGCCCGTATGGAAATAAATACTAATTCTGATTATTGCCCTGGGCATGTACCAATAAATCACTGAGCATATATATATATATATCACTGTGTTGAAGCTAGAGACCTGTATGTAATATTATGGTGCTAAAATGTCATTTTCACATATATTAATGTAATAAATGATTGCTTATGCTTTATAAACAAATCTAATTAAAATAAATGATTAAGTTTTGTATTTATCTTGTACCATAGAACATGATTTTCTTTGTATTTCAAGCCCACAAAGTGTCCAAATGACGCACTACATGATATAAGGAAGATTATCACATGCATATCGGTATTATCTTTCTTATGAAAATGCATTCCTTTCATTACCTTTTACTTTTTAAAATGAACTCAAATTGTGTATAATGTAATAATTTAAGTAGAAGTGCTTCACTGCTCTATGCCGTCTGGAAATAAATCCTCAGACTACTTACTGCCCTGGGCATGTACCAATAAATTACAGGAGCACATCTATATATCACTGCGTTGAAGCAGGAGACACACAATCACTGCAAACACATCCTAAATACAGTGTTCTAGCACCTTTGACCTCATCCAGAACATATCATTTCTTGAAAGGGATTGCTGTCCGAATGCACATCTGAATCCCAAACAGAATCTCTAGTAAAATACGATCATTTGTGAAACAGGCAAATGACTGTCTCAGGGGCCCATTCCTCATTCTCAAGACACATGTATGCAGTACGTACACCATGCATTGAGCAATAGGGATTAAAGACACCACAGCTAAGGTTAGAAGTCATTCTGACTATATTCTAAAATATTGGACTCATATTCTTATGATGGCAGACATGATGCTGCGTTTAAAACCGGGGTTAATGGACATTATATGACTGTCAATTCTGTTTTGTTTTGGAGACTCTTGGCTGCCTATATGGTACACTGCAGCGTGAAGGAATTATTTTCCAAAACTGTGTCAGCTCAAAAGTTGTAAGAGAACCTCTCCAGCTGCTTTAACTCTCTTCATTTTTGTCATTTAATTGTCTGTCGGCACTATGTGGCAGCGTTGCATGACAACCCCTCTCACCACGGAAAGGAACCTAACAGCTTTGGTAAGAGAGGAGAAAAGGACCTGGCCAGTAAGGGGCACCAACCCGTGACTTTGGCGTTATTAGCACCATGCTCTAACCAACTCAGCTAACCGGCCTCACGACAGTGGTTCTCTCTGTGCTGCAAAAAATCGAACTCAGGGAATTTCTTTTGCCCTCCTTTGAATAGAAAGCCGTGTAATTCAGTGTACGGGCTTTCTCATGCAGTTTCATGGTTCTTGTAACCCAAATCCTACACTGGCCTGAAGTGCCCCCCATTTCACAGAATTTTTCAGCTGATTTAAAATGTACCTAAAGGAGAAGCATTATTGAAGACGATCAATTACCAAGAGCTTTTGTCAAAGGTTTTGGTGGTCATTTTTAATGACCACAGAGCGATGTGACCTCGGTTTTACATCTCATCCAAAAGACAGAGCCCTTTTACAACACAGTGTCTCCGTCACTATGCTGGGGCATTGGGACCCGCACAGACCTCAGGGTGAGCGCCCCACCGCCGGCACCATTAACACCGCTTCCAGCTGGAAGCTTTGTTTTTCCCTGTAGCTCACCCTCATCCGGGTACTGACCTGGCTCACACCTGCTTAGCTTCAGTGGGTTTTCAGTTGCGAGTTGCAAGGGGATGCAAGTGATGGAGCAGCTAGCTGCAAAAGCCACTGCATTGGCGGGGAATCAAAGCCGAGCCTCCCGCGTGGCAGGCGAGAATTCTACCACTGAACCACCAATGCTCAGAACCCGGGCCTTCAAAAAAGACGCTTTTTTGGTGCTCTGTGCAAAAAGCGTCGACATCTGCTTCCAGCTGTAAAATGCCATTCGCGGACGCTGAAGAACTTATTTGCAAGGGAGCGGGTACAAGCAATTTGGCATTTTAAAACCACCAGGAACACCGAACAGGCGCGCTTCTTTGCTTGCGCCGAAACACAACGACAGGAGGTGGACAACGTAGTCTGCAGGATTCGAACCTCTTTCTGTCTATTATATACTAAATGTTCTCTTGTCTGTCTCTTGTTTGTATAGAACTGAATGTCCCTGACAATGTACTGTTAGTTTTAATTGAAGAACGGCATTTGTGTTCAAATATATCAGACAAGTTTACGTAACTGCTCATGCGACACTCAGTTGTAATTAGTCAAGAAATAAAGTCGAACAACAGCTGCGGGTTTGATTCTGAACGTATCAGATTGCAGCACCTTTTACTTCCATTGACAAATGATAGAGATTCGAAGAGAGATCCTTCAGACCAGCAAGCAAACCCACGGCTATTTCGGTTTTCTATCTAGGCAACGTTGGTGTCTGCAATAGCATACATGAAAGCGTGATGCAATTTCTGTGGCTAAATTTGTTGCACGTCATGCACAGTAAGAGTGTTTCTAACACCAAATAAAAAGTCAACAATTAGCGATCACGCCTTCTCCTCAGTTAACCCACTGAAACCCTTGCTGTTAACAGTTCTTTAATGCATGCTTTACGAGCACCTACATATTGTGTCGGTTCTTTCAGTTTTATTCATTAGGTTTTCAAAGGCATAAGTAGAACACCAGAGGTGCGAACGCAAGATGTGTGGTTATCTGAAGAACTCATTTCCATGGCAGCGGGGCCAAGCTATTTAGTGTTTTTATAGTACCAGGGAAGGAGAAGCGGCACTTCACCTTTGCCGCGCAGGCACAAGGAGACGTGCGGCAGACGCCGTAGTCGGCAAGATTTGAACCTGCATGGGGAGTCCCCAACGGATTTCAAGTCCATCGCCTTAACCACTCGGCCACGACTACAGCGAGTTCACCATCGCCGCATTCCTCCTTTAATCTAACACGGAGTGCGACGTGGCTGCGGAAACCTTTTCAAAGTCGCTCTCCGTTAAAAAAAAATAATACCTTTGACAAAATACGTGCCGGCAGACAGACACGCCTCAGAGGGTTTAAGGCTGGCTTCATGTCGGAATGATAAAGTCTCCCCGTCCGGACATGAAAATGCCACTTTGTTACACACAAAAAAAGAATCAACAACAGAGAAATGCCCACAAGCATTTGAAAAGCCGCACCACGTCGCACTTGAAATAGCTCTTACATTAGTGGTAGACGCAGGAATCGCATTTTTATTTACGCTCTTACCAACGCGATGGAAAGCAAAACAAAGCAAAGCAGAGCAAAACAAAACGAACAAACGAAAACCCTGCACATAACGCCGTTACGTGCCCAAGTGGTATTGTACGTCATCCTAGCACTGCACCCCGGGGCGTACGGTACATGGGAACGAGCACACGCCACGAATCGTCTCGAATCACTCCCTACAGCTGTAAGGCGCCTTGAAGCGTGCACCCCCAACATTCTTCTTTGCGCATCTGTGAAAGGTAAACTCTTGAGCAAACTCTGAACCAGCTCTAAGGAAACTAATCCGATTAGACGTAACTTTGACTCATCTTTTTACGCTCAGTGCTGGATTGCTCAAACTCCAGCTAGGGTTAGGGTTAGCATTACCACGCTACTTAGACACTTTGTTTACGCTCAGTGCTGGATTTTGGAAACTTCAGGACGAGTGGGAATTTTCTCCTATCTGTCCATTCTGTTTTGTTTTGGAGACTCTTGGCTGCCTATGTTGTACAGTGCAGCGTGAAGGAAACATTTTCCAAAACTGTGTCAGCTCAAGAGTTGTAAGAAAACCTCTCCAGCTGCTACAACTCTCTTCATTTTTGTCATTTAATGTGACACTCGATGTATAACTGGAGCCTCACATATGCAAATGGTGCGGCTCCAGTTCGACACCCAGTTCGACACCACTTTACAGTATATGACAAAAGCATGGCAAACTGTGCCGGACCAGCAGATAACTTCCGCTTATTTTGACCATATTAAACATTGGAAATCTTCCCACTTGCATTTGTGACACTTGATTTTGGCTCCACCTAAGAAACTCTTAAATCTTCTAACACTTTTCTCTTCTCCCGCAACACACTTGTCTGTCGGCACTATGTGGAAGCGTTGCATGACAACCCATCTCACCACGGAAAGGAACCTAACAGCTTTGGTAAGAGAGTAGAATTACCTGAAGAACTGCTTTCCATGGAAGCAGGACCAAGCGATGTAGCATTTTTATAGTACCAGGAAAGGAGAAGCGGCACTTCGCCTTTGCCACACAGGCACAAGGCGACGTGCAGCAGACGCCGTAGTCAGCAGGATTCGAACCTGAGCGGGGAGTCCCCAATGGATTTCAAATCCATCGCCTTAACTACTCGGCCACGACTACAGCGAGCTCGCCGCCGCCGCATTCCTCCTATAATCTAACACGGAGTGCGAGGTGGCTGCGGAAACCTTTTTAAAGTCGCTCTCCGTTAAAAAAAAAATACCTTTCACAAGATACATGCCGGCAGACAGACACGCCTCAGAGGGTTTAAGGCTGGCTTCACGTTCAAATGATAAAGTCTCACCGTCCGGATGTCAAAATGCAACTTTGGCAGACAGAAAAAAAACATCAACAAACCACAAATGTGGACAAGGATTTTACAAGCTGCACCACACTGCACTTTCAAAAGCATTTACATTCGTGTTAGACGCAGGAATTGTCCTTGTTTTGCGCGCTTACGAACGCCATACAAATAAAACAGGTCTACGGGTCTGAAACCTGCTCCACGGAAAACAGTTCTGTTGCGCTTTTGATCAAAGGGAGATTCTCTGTTCTTACTTTTTCATGACATAACACCCAAAGGGGCTTCTTTGGAGCTGGATTCCAACCAGCATCCTAAAGTTTCTTGGTCGTATCCTTTACAGTCCTCTGTTCGGTCGACATGGAACAGAAGGGGGCAGCTTTCCTCACACATACAGTGCAGTTCTGCATCAGACCTCTAACTCGTTTCCTTAGCTTGGATTTAAGCCACGAAGCAGGCTTCTACTGTATAAACGTCTAGAGGAATCACAAACTATTTGAGAGGCCATCATCCCAGGGGGAACTGACAAAGTCTATCCCTAAACACCTAGCGCAGTCTCTCGAGAGACTGTCAAAAATCGCTTTCTCCGTTTGTGCTGCAAGTAAGTGAAAATGCGGTCTCAACCCAGAGCCACTTGGCAGCAGCGGCACGTAAATACTGTTACTGCCACTGCTCGATACCGACGTTAGCCTACTATACCATGTTCAGCCACCGCTAGAAAATGTACAGCTCTAGTACTGGAGCAAACAGAAGGAGGGCCAACATCTAACAGGCACACGTGTCAGACATAGAGAGCGCCGAGGATGGGATTCGAACCCATGCGTGCAGAGCACAATGGATTAGCAGTCCATCGCCTTAACCACTCGGCCACCTCGTCAACGAAACTGGGCTGTCCAGACACGGGTTGGCACGCTCCAGATGATCTTTTTCTTTTTTTTCCCTCGTACTCGAGGGTCCTTTTCCTGTTCCACATGCGATTTCAACATTTTCCTTGGGAGATGTCAAGCCAGCAAGCCACTGCTGTGGTTCAGTGGCCAGTGTGGAGTTCAGTGGCCCTGTTGTACACAGAAAGCACATTGAGCTCCTTGGACATGAAAAGTTCCAGATAAAAGCCATTTGTCATCCTTTCTCTTGGTGTCGATGTTGCTATTGTATGTAAAGGTGGCAACTTGCTCAGCGAGCAGGTGGAGCACACACCGAATGCAGATGTGTCTGAGTGGTGTGTCCAAGTGGCTGCAAAAAAACAGTACTCCCGGGGCGCCGTGGCTTAGTTGGTTAAAGCGCCTGTCTAGTAAACAAGAAATCCTGGGTCCGAATCCCAGCGGTGCCTTTTTTTGTGCTGTGTTCTCGAACAGAACTGGTCATTATGGACAACCGCATATGCCTAGACTTAATTAAATGCAAGTATTCATTTCCTGTCTTGAACGACTTGTTTTTCTTAAAATGGATGCAACTTGCAAAACATGAAATACAAACCTCGCTAATCAGCGCTCGCGGCTGGCAAAAAAAAAAGAAGTCAGCAATGTTATTTTTCTTTAACCTTAACCCTGCTAATGGAGAAGAGTTAAACGACCGAGTCTATGCAGCTTAAACGGTGCTCACGTCGGGTTCTTAGCTGAAAGGGTGATAAATCCCGCTCACCCCAGTCCTTAATCTTTTAAAAGGATACAAAATTGAACCTAGTCGCCACATCACATACATCCTGTTCAACGATAAAAAGGTGACATCTATCCTCGATCCAGAGTAAATCCCACGTTGAGGGCATATTTTTTTCCACTTTACCATGAGTCGGGCTCGGCTGCACAGAGGCGAGAGCAGAGCAATGAGGTCACGGGGACAGGAGAGCCACACGCTGGCGGTTTAAACACGTGGAAGAAAACTGAAGGATCCACAGTATGTGGACCCTCCGTGCGCCATCAGTCCGCACTCCGGACTCTGAATCCTGCCATCCGAGTTAAGATCTCGGCGGAACCTGAGGCGCAGTTCTTTCTTAAAACGTAATCTGGTGAGCATTTCTAGAATCGTACTTGTATAGATGCAGCCTTGAATGTGTTGCTAGGTTAAAATTGATGACTTCTTGAACTTCAGTAGGCAACTGCCCTCTTGATTTTGGATTTAATTTCTTTATTACAGGGGCGCTTTTATGAAGACCGAGTCATGTTCAGGTACTTTGCTTGATGGAGGAAGCATATTTCGGACTCTGTGATCTGCTCACCTGGAAAGGTCTGCTGTACTACTACAAGAGAGAAGTAGAGTCTGGAAGAATGGACAATTTTATGATGCTTTGGAAGATAATGTTTTTTTTTTCTTTGAAATTGAAATGAATCAGAATATCAGTGCAAAAGACAAACTCTTGGTTTGGTTTAAAGAGATATGGTTTTAAAACAGACAAAATGTAGAAAACAGGTGTTTCTCACTTTTGGAAGAGAATGGACCGGGGGTAATATTTTACAAGTTATATAATAGTAAAATATTATATAATAGGGGTAATAGTCGCGAGGGGCTTCAGCTTTTTCGTGCTTAATATGGTGCGCTGTGGCCACGGCAGATATGGGATCTATAAAAGCCGAAAATTCTCCGATCATTGCCTGACACAGCTCCTCAAAGCTATTACAGACCTCAGGTCCTTGTCTAGACATCCACTCGTGGACCGCTCGGCTGGTAGTTTTCCTTACTAACATAGCCTTTTCCTGTTCGGACGCTTCGGGCATAAACTGCAAAGTATATCTCAGCTCATCAATGTAGGTCTCCACATTATTCCCTGACACTGTCGGGTCAAACCTTTCTACATCTTTGGCTAACTGCCTCAGGGAGTGGAGGTTAATTTTTACAGTTTCTCCGTGGGCAGGGAGACGGCCGTGATCAGGAGCAGGGGGTCTATGCCTGAATTGAATCGCCCTTGCGTCTCGCGCAGGACTCGGCGATCTCCCCCATGCCGATCCGACCACAGACCCTGGCCGGGAGAAACCTCCTGGGTGAGTGCTCCGGGCTGCTAGGTGGGCTGGCATGTAAGTGGGATCTAGCCTGTTTTGCTTCCAGTACAGCAGCATCTAACTCCTTTTGCCTTTCCTGGCTGAGCTCATTTAAACTCTCAATTTCTTTTTCTTTTTCTTTCAAGCTCGCTTCTAGGTCTCTCCTAGCTACCTCAGCCGCAGTTTCTCTAGCAGACAGGTCATCTAATTTACCTAAAACTTCCCTGAGTCTGTCTTCACTTTCCTCACTTTTCACTCTCTTTTCTCTGATTATATCCAACAACTCAACTCGCTCCGCCTTATATCTTTCTAGCTTTCCCTGAAGCGTTTGAAACTTTGTCAGCTCGGACAAAGACAGTTCCAGCTGTTTAGCTAGATTTAAGGCGAAACTAGATAGGACCTGAACTGCGTTCACAGACCCTCCTGTGTTAAGCTGGTTCGCTACCTTAGCTACTAAATCTACTTGCAGCTTCTCAATATCATCAAAGTTCAACTTTTCGATACCGCTCCAGTAACCAGGATTGTCGTCGCTAGAAATAGTACTTATAAGCGACTCCACTTCAGACATTTTAGCAGCCATTGTCATTACGTCAGAGAAACTTTAAGAGTATTACTTTTTTTCCTTTTACCAAAATACAGTATGGAATCTAAACACCCGAGCAGATGGATTTCCAATCAGCACACGTTACACTAAACGCTAGAAAACAGGGGGATTTCTTTACGCAGTTATCAGCACACCCGGTATTCGCGTATAAAAGCCACGGTGCTGTGCTGAACTTGAACTCACAGCAACATCAGTTATTCTGTGCGATTGAGTCTCATTTCATTCTAAACTCGCCCACCCAGGGACGCCATTAAATGTAGTGGTTTGATGGATTTACTGAGACACTTATTAATTGTAGCAGTAATCACGAGGTTGTTCGTTGGGGCTTTTAGAAAATCAATCGCCAGAACAACTAACAACGCACACACACGGGTTCAATACACGAGATACATTTATTAATATAAATTGTGCACCAAACATATACTAGTCTGCCTGGATACGAGCGGCAGACCTTACTGTGAGGGTTATCAATATACAAGATATATAATCTCGAAGAGATGCAAACACAAAGAGATACACAACAGAGAATATATGTCAATATATATCGTTCGGTTACCAAATCGCTAATCAGTGTTATTACCCATTGTTACTCTAAACTCGGAAGTAAATACATTACTCATGAATTAAATTGATAACAACTTGTGTTGAGGTACAATTGAATTCTCGAGACGCAATGTAGAACATGGGGTTAACTTATCCACTGTGTATGGATTTGGAATTTCCCGGCACGAACACCAAACCAGCTGACAAGCTCTGTTGCAGCCTCTGTTCCAGCGGTTGTCCAATGGGCGTTGTGTCGGCGTCCTCTGGCTACCAGCCAACCAGTCAAGGTGCAGCTCGGAGTAGGACGGGCGGAGGAATCTGACTGCGGCGCGCAGGGCAGTCGTTGCTCCGAGGGGATCTACCAGCAGTCCGGCTGGCTAGTAGAAAGTCTCTATGCACAGAGTGTGACCGCGAGTCCTCACAAGTCACTCTTTTGCCTGGGAAGAAACTGGTTCGTTCCCGGTCCAGCGCTGCTTCTGAATAAGCTATTCAGGTTGTCGACGAGGGTCCAACTGTAGGCTGCCGTTGATCAAACGGAGCATTCACGTTAGTAGAATTCTGAGTACGTACGGGATGCTTGGCCTCGCGCTTAGAACAAAGTCCAAGTCCCTATGCAGACAACAGCAGTTGTCACGTGATTGTCTCTGAGGATGCGCGAAAATGGCCAAGGAGAGCCCCGATCTGAGCTTGCGCTCCCTTTTTGACCAAGACACAGATGTGTGCTGATTGGTTGAGAGTTTGGCGGGCATTGGAGACCCACGTGGTATTACCACGCCCTGCCAGTCCCTGATTGGTTGGTCAAGGTGAGATATAAGTCACTTACTCTTGACACTTAAGAATGCAGTCCAGATGTCCATTCAGCACTCCCTAGACAGATAGGCGCCAATGGATGACCATTGATCATGATAGCCAGGCTTAGCTAAGTGCATCCCTGTCTGGGAGCTGTTCCCTATCAAAAGAAAACAACTTAAATCAGTCTGCATGAATACTTTCTCTGTGGCTGCACCGGTGAGATGGGGCTTCATTTAGGACAGCATACCAACGCTTAATTCTGTCTTATTAACAAGCATTGCCGCTACACTTGTATCCCAACTTTTGCAACTCGCAACTGAAAACCCACTGAAGCTAAGCAGGTGTGAGCCAGGTCAGTACCAGGATGAGGGTGAGCTACAGGGAAAAACAAAGCTTCCAGCTGGAAGTGGTGTTAATGGGCGCTCACTCTGAGGTCTGTACGGGTCCCAATGTCCCAATATAGTGACGGAGAAGCTGTGTTGGAAAAAGGGCGCTGTCTTTTGGATGAGATGTAAAACCGAGGTCATAGTGCTCTGTGGTCATTAAAAATGACCACCAAAACCTTTGACAAAAGCTCTTGGTAATTGATGGTCTTCAATAATGCTTCTCCTTTAGGTACATTTTAAATCAGCTGAAAAATGCTGTGAAATGGGGGGGCACTTCAGGCCAGTGTAGGATTTGGGTTACAAGAACTATGAAACTGCACGAGAAAGCCCGTACACTGAATTACACGGCTTTCTATTCAAAGGACAAAAGAAATTCCCTGAGCTTGATTTTTTGCAGCACAGAGAGGACCACTGTTGTGAGGTCGGTTAGCTCAGTTGGTTAGATGGTGGTGCTAGTAACGCCAAGGTTGCGGGTTTGAGCCGCGTACGGGCCAGGTCCTTTTCTCCTCTCTTACCAAAGCTGTTAGGTTCCTTTCCGTGGTGAGATGGGTTGTCATGCAACGCTGCCACATAGCGCCGACAGACAAGAGTGTTGCGGGAGAAGAGAAATGTGTTTGAAGATTTAAGAGTGTCTTAGGTGCAGCCAAAATCAAGTGTCACAAATGCAAGTGGTTGGATTTCCATTGTTTAATGTGGTAAAAATAAGCGGAAGTAATCTGCCGGTCCGGCACAGTCTGCCATGCTTTTGTCATTTACTGTAAAGTGGTATTGAACTGGGTGTCGAACTGGAGCCTCACCATTTGCATATGTGAGGCTCCAGTTATACATCGAGTGTCACATTAAATGACAAAAATGAAGAGAGTTAAAGCAGCTGGAGAGGTTTTCTTACAACTTTTGAGCTGACAGTTTTGGAAAATGTTTCCTTCACGCTGCACTGTACAACATAGGCAGCCAAGAGTCTCCAAAACAAAACAGAATTGACAGATAGGAGAAAATTCCCACTCATCCTGAAGTTCCGAAAATCAAGCACTGAGCGTAAACAAAGTGTCTAAGTAGTGTGGGAATGCTAACCCTAACCCTAGCGTAAAAAGATGAGTCAAAGTAACGTCTAATCGGATTAGTTTCCTTAGAGCTGGTTCAGAGTTTGCTGAAGAGTTTACCCAGTGGGCACTGATTCGTCGAATATACGTATATTCACGGCGAAAATACGGCTATACGTATATATACGTCGCCTCGACGTATAATCAAAGTCGAATTGCAACCGTAAAATCGACGACATTAATAAACGCATATATAACGTCGAAAACACATCTAACACAGTGCCTGAGGCTTTTTACTGTATGTATCGTGTGTGCCGCAACTAGGAGTATACGGCACTCTGCACAGTGTACGAAGTAAATTATTTTCGCAGTAATTAATTTACACGTGTATAATAAATATAGTAAATATAATAAATTAATTACTGCGAAAATTACTTCGTACACTGTGCAGAGTGCCGTATACTCCTAGGTAAGTTAGGTACATCTTTTTGCCCAAAACTGAAGGGGCGACATTCCTCCCTCCCCCCGTGATGCCAGGCCTGTCCCCATCCTATTCCATAATGTCATTATACTGTATATAATACCATACAACAGTGACCGATCCTTACTAACTGCATGCGTTAAAATTGCACATCAGCTCATAGCAGGGGGCACATAGCCGCGATGTATTATCAATGTTAAATTTCAACCATAATATCGACAACATTAATAAACGCATACGTTGAGAAAATATCGAACCCAGCATATTTTCCGGTTATATACCACAATGCATTGCTAGTATTCGTTGGTCACCATTTTGGACACGTTTTTCAAACGTAGAAGTATATCCGCAAATATCTCAGCAATCCTCTTTTGACGAGTAAGTATGAACAATAATAATACTATCTGAATACATACAGATCTTTCTTAATATTATTTTGATTAAAATAGTAAGTGAATAAGCAAAAAATGGCACATAAAAATAGTGGAGCTTTTTAAACGTCTGTACTTACTGCGCCCCATAAGAAATCGTTTGTCCCCGTTCAAAAGAGGTTGTGCGATGTCCTGCAGCGTTCGCAAAGCAAACCTTTGACAGTTTGAAAAGAGGAATTTATTCTGCTTCCTGTGCGTGCAGTAGTTACAAAGTTGAACGTCTTTACACGATCTGCTGCAGTTTTCAGTGGGCGGGCGTTGTCAAATGGCTTGGAAAAACGCACTGTGTTTCGGCTCGGCAAACATCGTGAGCAGTGTCCTGCATGTTTTCTGTGTATAGCTGTCTTTTAACGCATACAGAATTCATTCGAAATGGGGAATGGTGTGAATGGGGAAGATGACACTAAATCGTTTTGCCGTTTCTCTATTCTTATTCTATGTTGTACTTTCAAACTTTGGGTACTCTTTAATTAGGACAGACTTTATTGCTCAACTTCTATGATGCAAGCCAAATTTTATACATTTATTTCAGCTTTGAGCTTAGTAAACCGTTCATTTTTTAGATTATACTAAAGAAGATATTAATCATCATTAATTTGGGAAGTAATATTATATAATTTTCTCCTAGCTGCGGTGCTGAAGTCCCGCCCTAAATCAGCAGAAAAAGAAATAAAGGAGCACGCAATGTGTTACTTGAAGAATGCATATGCAAGGCAGGGGGCCAGGAGATCTGGACACTGAAAATACTAGGTTTTTGGTTCTAACTGTTAGGACAATTACACAGGGTTTGCAAATAGTGGACAAAAATCGTCTTAACTTCCATTGTAATATTTTTTTTCTTGGAAATATAGAAGTTGTACATTTTAAAATGTATATTTGAATCAAAATGTGGTTTTGAGTTAGTGTGTTAATGTAATTAGTTTGTGTTTGCCGTTACTATACTGTATATTGCCATATTACCAGAATTTGTAGCTGAAGTTTAAGACTAGTTGTGTTTTTTATGATTATTGCCCATATGTTGATTGTTGATTGATTGTATACAATGTATAATTTGAAATACATATTTTTCAGGTGTGAATGTGTATTTTCAGAATAAATTTCTAAACCAAATCATTGGGTTGATTTACTAGTTTCTACACCTGTAAAACCTAACTTTGATGTATAATAGACCTCTACCCATATACGTATAATAGACCTCTAAAGTTATCCGTATAATAGACCTCTAACCATATACATATAATAGACCTCTAAAGTTATCCGTATAATAGACCTCTACCCATATACGTATAATAGACCTCTAAAGTTATCCGTATAATAGACCTCCAACCATATACGTAGAATAGTCCTCTAAAGTTATCCGGAACTCCTACCATATATGTATAATAGTCCTCTAAATTTATCCGTATAATAGAACTCCAACCATTTACGTATAATGAACATCTAATCATAGACGTATAATTGACGTATAACAATAGACGTATATTAGAATTTCATTCTAGACGAATTGCAGACCACATTTAGACGTCTAAGGTATGCGTTTAATAGACGTATATTATACGTCTTTTGCCCACTGGGTTACGTCTCAACAGAAACGCTCTTTAGCTCTTTCAGTGTTATGCAGAGAACAGCGTCTGTCGAGATCACTTTTGAGTCAGCGCGAAACGCCGTGTGCTGTCAGTTTGATTTCATATTGCTCGTAGCGGCGCCCGGCTTTTGTCTGTCAAACGTTAGGTTGCGCTTCTTCATGCTGCATCGTCGGCATGAGTGGAGCTTTTTAAACGTCTGTACTTACTGCGCCCCATAAGAAATCGTTTGTCCCCGTTCAAAAGAGATTTTGCGATGTCCTGCAGCGTTCGCAAAGCAAACCTTTGACAGTTTGAAAAGAGGAATTTATTCTGCTTCCTGTGCGTGCAGTAGTTACAAAGTTGAACGTCTTTACACGATCTGCTGCAGTTTTCAGTGGGCGGGCTTTGTCAGATGGCTTGGAAAAACGCACTGTGTTTCGGCTCGGGAAACATCATGAGCAGTGTCCTGCATGTTTTCTGTGTATAGCTGTCTTTTGACGCATACAGAATTCATTCGAAATCATTGATTTCTCCAATTATCAAGGGTCCCTTAAAGGATGAGTCAAAGTAACGTCTAATCGGATTAGTTTCCTTAGAGCTGGTTCAGAGTTTGCTCAAGAGTTTACCTTTCACAGATGTGCAAAGAAGAATGTTGGGGGTGCACGCTTCAAGGTGCCTTACAGTGCGTTGTTTCCGACACAGTGTGGCCGGGTGTTTTCCGAGTTATCGCACGGATTGGGCACGCCCACAAGCCGAGAGCCGCAGGCGATGAGCCCGGGGCTGAACGGGCCCCACTGGCTAGTTTGTAAGGCCAGGTGCATTGCCAACCACGACCGGCAGCGCAGAGGCTTTGAAGGCGGTCTGGGCTCCTGCAGCTGTGCAGCCACGCACTCTGGTTTCTCTTCATCTCGTACAAATCTTTCGCCTTTTATTAAAGATTTCCGTGGAGAGGAGCATGAATAAGTTCCATGCAATTTTTGTGCTTCCCTGCCTTCGGGTGGGGCGCAGCCTGGCTGGTCAAAGAGAGAAAACAAAAACGTTCGCAATCACTCTTGTTATGGCAATTGTGGCCGTCTGCTCCGCGAGTCCTCGGTCTCCGGCTGTCTGATTGGCGCTCTTTTCTTTGGGGGGCGGGAAGTGTCCGGCCGCAGGGGATCTTGGGACCTCGCTTTGCATAGCGGCTTCCCAGAGTGCGTCGTTTCCGGCACAGTGTGGCTGGGTGTTTTCCGACTTATCGCACGGATTGGGCACGGCCGCAAGCTGAGAGCCGCAGGCGATGAGCCCGGAGCTGAACGGGCCCCACTGGCTCGTTTGTAAGGCCAGGTGTATTGCCAACCATGACCGGCAGCGCAGAGGCTTTGAAGGCGGACTGGGCTCCTGCAGCTGTGCAGCCACGCACTCTGGTTTCTCTTCATCTCGTACAAATCTTTCGCCTTTTACTAAAGATTTCCGTGGAGAGGAGCATGAATGAGTTCCATGCAATTTTTGTGCTTCCCTGCCTTCGGGTGGGGCGCAGCCTGGCTGGTCAAAGAGAGAAAACAAAAACGCTCGCAATCGGTCTTGTTATGGCGATTGTGGCAGTCTGCTCCGCGAGTCCTCGGTCTCCGGCCGTCTGATTGGCGCTCTTTTCTTTGGGGGGTGGGAAGTGTCCGGCCGCAGGGGATCTTGGGACCTCGCTTTGCATAGTGGCTTCCCAGAGTGCGTCGTTTCCGGCACAGTGTGGCCGGGTGTTTTCCGAGTTATCGCACGGATTGGGCACGCTCGCAAGCCGTGAGCCGCAGGCGATGAGCCCCGAGCTGAACGGGCCCCACTGGCTCGTTTGTAAGATCTGCGGCAGATCGTGTAAAGACGTTCAACTTTGTAACTACTGCACGCACAGGAAGCAGAATAAATTCCTCTTTCAAACTGTCAAAGGTTTGCTTTGCGAACGCTGCAGGACATCGCACAATCTGTTTTGAACGGGGACAAACGATTTCTTATGAGGCGCAGTAAGTACAGACGTTTAAAAAGCTCCACTCATGCCGACGATGCAGCATGAAGAAGGGCAACCTAACGTTTGACAGACAAAAGCCGGGCGCCGCTACGAGCAATATGAAATCAAACTGACAGCACACGGCGTTTCGCGCTGACTCAAAAGTGATCTCGACAGACGCTGTTCTCTGCATAACGCTGAAAGAGCTAAAGAGTGTTTCTGTTGAGACGTAACAAGCTTGTTTCTTTCTACCATGATGTTACCATGACAAAATCTGTCTTTAAACACCTTGCTCAGTCTCTGACGAGACTGTCAAGAATTGCTTTCGCCGATTGTATTGCAAACCGGCGGAAGCGGGGTATTGGGAAAAGTTTTCAACTAGCAATAATCGCACATCGGCTAAACCTCACAGGCTACGATACTGCCACTGCGCAAAGCTGACGGTTGCCAGGCAACCGCGTGGATCCTATGGAAATCGTTATCAATCGTCTCATGGCATGTCGTTGCTGTAACGCTTCATATTTGCGGCCGGACACTTCCCGCCCCCCAAAGAAAAGAGCACCAATCAGACAGGCGGAGACCGAGGACTCGCAGAGCAGACGGCCACAGTCGCAGTAATAAGAGTGATTTTGAGCGGTTTTGTTTTCTCTCTTTGACCAGCCCAGCTGCGCCCCACCCGAAGGCAGGAAAGCACAAAAATTGTATGGAACTCATTCATGCTCCTCTTCATGGAAATCTTTAGTAAAAGGCAAAAGATTTGTACGAGATGAAGAGAAACCAGAGTGCGTGGCTGGACAGCTGCAGGAGCCCAGGCTGCCTTCAAGGCCTCTGCCCTGCCGGTCGTGGTTGGCAATGCACCTGGCCTTACAAACGAGCCAGTGGGGCCCGTTCAGCTCCGGGCTCATCGCCTGCGGCTCTCGGCTTACCTGGCAGGGGAGATACCTTGATCAGCCTGTAGTTGGAGTAGTTGGATTGTTTTCTTGTTTTGTGGAAGCAGTGTTTGTTTTGCAGTTTGAGATGGCAACCTTTGGATCCCGCAAGAATGCTGTACGTTTTGAGCTTTTGGATGACCTGTTCATGGATCGTATGCAGTTCAGCAGAAAAGTGTTACAGAAGGAACTTGGCTTTGAACCTCGGCACTTGGATTTCATCTTTGCTCTCCCAGGTCAGAAAGCATTTGAGGTTGTATTTGGTACCTATCCTCTGTTTGAACAATGCGTGGATGTGTTTGAGGCAAAAAGAGGGAAAGTTCCTGCACTTGAGAAGATCAACTTGCAGCCTCTGACACAGAGAGAGAGGAAAACGGTGCATGTTGTTATGTTCTCGGAACTGGCAAAGACGGAGGACATTCACACCTGGCTTAACCAGTACTGCACCGTCCACCATGGAACTGAGGTTAGAGATGTTGACGGTATAAAAACAGGAGCAAGGAAATTCGAGGTTCGCTTACTACCGGACAATGTAAATGGAGGCTTAAGGCACCTGCCCTCTACAATCCGGCTGGGCGCCTGCAATGGCTATGTTTTTTATGTGGGACAACCAAAGGTGTGTCGGCGCTGTGGTGCTGTGGGACACCTGGCATCTTCCTGCACTGTGAAATGCTGCAAGACCTGTGGCAAACAGGGACATTTAGCCTCTGACTGTTCAATGCTGCCAAAGTGCAATTTATGTGGCTCGGAAGGACACGTTTTTAAGAACTGCCCTCACGCCTACGCCAATAAACTCAAAATGAGAAAGGATGAGGCAGTGTTTGTTTCAGCCAAACCGGCCCGAAAAGCCAAAGCAAACAACAAGTCAAACAAAGAACCCTTGTTGGACAAAGAGTCTCAGCCTCCAGCCAGGATCAGTCCTGCTGTGGCTCCGGGGCCGGTGGAAGAGAAATCCACTACGCTCCCACAACCGCAGACTGCACCAGACAAGCACGAGGGTTTGAAAACCCCCGAGAACAGCGAGGACCCCTCCCCCACTCCTGCTCCTCAGAACGAGGGCCAGTGTGGGGCCCCCCGGTGGAGCGGGTCCAGCGACGATACCCAGGATTCAGCGGAGCTGCTTTTCTCAGACTCTGCAAGTGCTACAGATGCCCTCCTCTCCTCCATCCAGTCCATCACGGAGGATCTGCAACAGCTGGTGGGTGAGGGGGAAGAGGAGACTGGTGCATCGGCTGCACCCCTTTCCCCTCAGTGCTCCCAGGAGCTGGACTTGAGGAAAAGGAAAAATGACTCTGTTTTCTCCCCGAGCGAGGAGGAAGGAGAGAATGGCGATGGGGACAGCTGGAACCCCTCCACCCCTCCCTCTACCCCCTTCCTTGAAATGGACTCCGTGAATGCTTTTACTGCTGCCACCCTGATGAAGGCTCATTCAGAGGATGGCTGGCAGGAAATTGGTAAGAAGAAAAAGAAAAAGAAGAAGGTAACAGGTGAGACCGAAGAGAAATGTGTTTTGTAAGGACTGGTTCCACTTTCTTATGTAATATGGCTCTAAACATAATTTCTCTTAACACCAGAGGTATCAATGACGGAGTTAAATGTCAGTGTGTCTTTGATTACCTCCAGCAGAGAGAGGGAGATGTGTTGATGTTGCAGGAGTGTGCTTTAGCCTATCAAGAGAGGTATAAAAGCTTTGAAGATAGGTGGGATAAAGGGCCTTCTGTTTGGTCAGGGGACAATAACAACAGAGCCTCTGGCGTGGCCATTCTTTTCAAAGGATGGGCTTTCAAATTGAAAAGTATTCAGAGGGTCATAGATGGCAGGTTGCTGTGTGTGGATGTGGAATGGGGGACTGTTAACCTGCGGCTAATCAATGTGTATTTTCCTACTGACGTGGGAGGAAGGGTGGACCTACTCAAGGCACTCTCTCCCCTATTGTTAAGTAGCACAGACGTGATAGTGGGAGGGGATTTTAATTGTATCTTAGAGCACACAGACAGGCAGTCTAGCTCTCCGATAAAATTGGATTCCAGCTCACTGGCCCTGCAAAACTTAGTTCAAGACTTTAAACTCTCAGACACATATAGATGTATATATCCCACAACAGCAGGATATGCATGGTCAGGGAGGAATAGCAGCTCCAGAATTGACTATTGCTTTGTCTCAGAGAGAGTGAAAGTTGTTGGGGTCACTCTTCAGCCTGTCTTCTTCTCAGATCATCAGGCTTTAGGGTGTAGAGTGGAACTCCAGGGCGGGACTGTCTTTGGCCCAGGCCTCTGGAAACTCAACACAAAGCTGCTAGAGAACGAGGGGGTAGTATCCCGCTACAAGGAGAAACTATCACAGTGGCTGTCCTTGCAGTGTCTGTACGGGTCAGTAGGAGAGTGGTGGGAGGAGGTGAAGATGAGGACAAAGACCTTTTTCATGGCTGAGGGAAGGAAGGCTGCTGCCAGACGGAGAGGAGTGCTAGCCAGGAAACAGAGGCAGCTGCAGCGTCTCTACACGATGCTGCACAGTGGCTTCGATGTGCTCGAGGATATCACCCTTTTAAAAAAGGACATCCGGAGCATAGCCGAAGAAAGTAGTCGAGGAGTGCTGTTAAGAGGCAGAGTGCAGTTCTTGGAAGAAAATGAGAAGTGTACTCGCTTCTTTTTCAGGAAAGTGGTAGGCTCCAAGTCTGTCATGGAAAGTGTAGTTGATGAGGAGGGACGAGAGAGAACAGAGCCGAGTGCTATCCTCTCCTGCACCAAGGCCTTCTACTCAAGACTGTACAGCTCTACAGAGGTAAAGGATGAAGAAATTCATTTTTTTACCTCAAAGCTAGAAAACGTTTTGAGTGAAGAAGATAGGGAAGTACTTGAGAGGGATTTGACAGTAGAAGAGCTGAGACAGGCTATGGAGAGCTTACAGAAGGGGAAAACTCCAGGTGCTGACGGGCTCCCTAAAGAATTTTATTGCACCTTTTGGGATCTGCTTCAGGATCCGCTACTGGTCCTATTCGAGGAAAGATATAAGACAGAATTGCTGCCTGACTCCTTAAGAGAAGGCACTATCTCTCTCTTGTTTAAGAAAGGAGCAAAAAATGACATAAAGAACTGGAGACCCCTCAGCCTGTTAGGCGTGGACACTAAGATCCTGTCCAAAGCCCTTTTCCTGCACCTACAAAATGTAGTGGCCTCACTGGTAGGGAAAGAACAGACTTGTGGGATAGCAGGACGCCTGATGAGCGACAACCTGGCCTTGTTGAGGGATGTCTGTCTGTACTCTGAGGATCGCTCCCTCCCTCTTTGCATTTTAGGTGTAGACCTAGAAAAGGCCTTTGACCGCCTAAACCGGCAGTACTTAACATCGGGACTTGAGCACATGAAGTTTGGCCCCATCATGAGAAAGTGGATTAACCTGCTGTACACAGGTAGCAACAGCAGAGTCATGGTTAATGGCAATAGATCACGCCCCTTTGAAGTCTGTTCAGGGGTGAGGCAGGGCTGCCCATTATCCCCCTTGTTATGCGTTTTGGCTATGGAGCCCTTAGCCTGTGCCTTGCGCCAGGATCAGGCCATTAATGGGATACCAGTGCCTGGAAGTGGGGGAGGAGAGGTAAAGACATCTCTATACATGGATGACGTCACCCTGCTCCTCTCTGACAATGCCTCAATTAGCAGAGCTCTGCAGTGCTGTGATCGTTTCTCTTTGGCTTCCTCCGCAAAAATTAACAAATCTAAGAGTGAGATTTTTTATCAGAACTGGAGGGAGCCAAAAGAAGGACATGATCTCAGGCTGCAAGAGAAGAGAATTAAGGTCCTGGGGGTGTATTTTGGAGAAGAGATGGGAACAGTAAATTGGCAGAACAAATTGCCAATCTTAAACAAAAAACTGATGCAATGGAAGGACCGAGACCTCACCATGACAGGGAAGGTGCTGGTCATCAAAGCCGAGCTCTTGCCTGTCTTGAATTTTCTGGCTTCTACCTTCCCAATCCCACACCGTGTTGCGGCGGTGATGAGGAGATTGATGTTTCAATTTCTATGGGGTGGGAAGCAGGAAAGACTCAGAAGGGAAATAATGTACAGGCCGCTACCCTCAGGGGGGAAGTCTGTCCCAGATATTGCTACGAAGCTGCTGTGCATTTTCCTGGCCTCTGTGCTGAGAGGCTTTGCAACAGCACCTGCAGCGCGTACCTGGACTTATTTTTCCAGGCTCTGGGTAGGTAGGGAGGTGTTCAGAGTGTGGGGTGTCAGACCCAAGCTGGACGTCCCACTCTCTGACACATGCCCTTCAATTTATGGGACAGTTAAAAGTTTTCTAAGATCTCACCCAATTGGCCATATTCCCCTCCGAGATGTCAGCGTCCAAAAACTGGAAGACTTCGTTGCACCCCAGAACAATAGGCAGACCCATGTGGGCATTTTAACATCAGCCCAAACAAGGAAGGTGTGGAAACACACATCCTCTAAGTTTCTGTGCAACATTCACAGAGATTTAGCCTGGAGTGTCGTCCACCAGTGCTTACCGGTACGAACTTTCTTGTACCGTAGGGGCCTCACCCCCAGCCCTCGCTGCGTTAGGGTGGGCTGCGGCGAGGAGGAGACTGTATCCCATCTCCTGTGGTCCTGCTTTTTTGCTAAGGCCTTCTGGGCACAGTTTGAAGATTGGTTGCTGGCTCTCTCGCCCCAATTTACCCTGACCGCTGCTTTCGTCATATACGGCATCTCTCCTGTCAAACTTCCTCCTGACGTGTTTGACAGGATCTGGGCCGTGGTGAACAGTGGGAAAGTTGCCCTGTGGAGAGTGAGGAACATGGGGCTGTTCAAAGGCATCGAGATCCCAGTCAAGGCAGCAGGTAGCCTGGCCCTGTTCATCACCCGAGAGAACTATTACCTCAGAGATCTGTGGAGAGAAGGGAGGGAGGAAGCAGAAAATCTGTGGGAAATAGAGAGCATAGGTCAATATCTCAAGAAACTGTGAAAAACATTATCAAGTTTAAGAAAAGAATGTGATTTGCACCAGAAAAAAAGAAAATTGTTGCTATGTAACTGTTACCATGTCAAAATGTAATGAGATGTGATCATATATACTGTTTTAAGTATGTATATGAATGTAAAGCTTTCTGATTTGTGATGTCCTGTATTTTTTTGTGAAAAGAAAATAAAGTTCTTAAAAATCGAAATCGGTTCACCCAGGGCGAGGCTCGGCCATTGCACTCCGGCTGTGCTGACCCCTGCGAATTCCCCAAATGTGGGAATCTCGACTGCATAATTTCTGGTAGTGGGGGACTGCGTTCGCGCTCTCCCCTGATGTGCTTGGTCCAAAATCAGATACAGGAAGGTTAGGACACCACGAGCTGCGTGGCTGCGGAAGGATCCCGGTTCGACAGGAGTGGACGCCGCTGCTGGTTCTCGCTGGCTTTTAGTTAGGGGTCCGGAGAAGCATCTCAAGCTAGTTCCACTACTCCTTCCGGACGTTCATTCCCTTTTCAAAGTCAGTCGTTTTGCTGTAGTCTGCGTTCTTTAGGCTGATTATCGAGGTTAGCCTTTATTTGGTCATGGGGGGCCTCGGTACTGTATGCTGAGTCTAAAGACAGTTTCACCCGTTTTCTGATTGCTCGGTTCTGTACCAGTGCAGACATGTCAAACAGTGAATGGCTGTACCTCTACTGTATCCGTGCTCAATGAATGAAATCGGTAACAAATGAATATATGTCTAGTTATACGAAAAACGAGTGGTTTATCGACTCATCTTCATTTGCAGATTTAGAGGCAGCTTCGATATTCGTTTTACAGACGGGTTTTTTTTTTTGAATATGGGTCCCACACATGCCACAGCAACAAAACATCTCTAGAGATGAGGCTATAGATCACCTTTCCATCCTGCAGGTTTTCCTCCCAAAGCCTACGGCACCAACGGCGACCCCTGCTGGCCGGGAGAGCAAAAGCTTACAGCACCTGGTATTCCCAGGCAGTCTCCCATCCAAGTACTAACCAGGCCCGACGCTGCTTAGCTTCCGAGATCAGACGAGATCAGGCGTGTTCAGGGTGGTGTGGCCGTAAGCCAAAGCCCCGGCGCCTGACTCGCTACTTGAAGCTGTGTGTGGCGGGGGTTCCGTGCCTCCCGAGCGGGACTGAAGGATCGTTCGTGTGCAACTCTTTGGAAAGGAGCTGCTTTCCAAATCGCATTGCGTGCCTGGATGTTGGCGAATGCGCTCCCTTGTGTTGGCTCGTCCCGCACTGGAGGAGGACAAACAATCTGCACGGAGGAGCACCAGGCAAGTCTTCACCAGACAAAAACCTCCAGTGCACAGCACTCTGGAAACATTTCGGGGATTTCGCGTGTTTATTTCAGCACGTAAAGCGCACCGGTCCAACAAGTCGGCCGGGCGCGCGGCGCCTCCGCCCTCTTGTGGCCTTGCGGCGTCAGAGCAAGAGGCTCCTTCTCGCTGCCCTTCCGCTGTGTTGCAGGGCCCCGAGAGGGAACCCGGAGCGCGCACTTTGTGGGGGGCGGGGGACCGCGTTCGCGCTCTGCCCCCGGTCTCTTGCGCGAGTACTAAATCTCACGGACAGGGGGGCCTCGTCATTGATTGTTACAGGTGAGACGGGGATTAGGAGGAGACCCCGACTGATGGGTAAAGGGGAGCACTAACACCAGAGGGACACCCCCGGCGTCTCTTTTTGAGAGACGCCCTGGGGTTTCCTAATGGCCAAGGAGGGTCGGGACCTCGGTTTGACCTCTGTTTGTGCAGCAGAGTGTCGCCATCAGGAGGCTGGGGCGTAAGAGAGCCACACAGCCCGCAGGGTGAGCGCTCCCTACTGGTCCCAGTCACACCTCTTGCAGGAGCAGCAGCAACTGGAGCTTTTCCGGGGTGGAATCTCCCATCCGGGTGCCGGCCAGGCTCACACCTGCTGGGCTGCCCCGGGGGTGAGCCCGGTCGAGAGTCGCAGGGCCAGATCTAGTCACCGGGGAGAAACGATACAAGTGAAGGATTGCTCGGCTCTCGGCACTTGAAAAGACCGACAAATGTCTCGTTCCCGCCGGAGCTGAATGTACCCGCATGTGTGGTGTCGTCTTCTTCCCCCGCCCCGCTGTGTTTGCTGTATTGTCTCTGAAGCCGGCCCCCCCGAGACGAGACGGGCTGTTCCTGTGCCCCAATTAACACTTTACAGGTGCCATTCCCCGGCATTGTGGCCATTGTCGGTGCTCACACGCGATAAGATAAGGCGGAGGAGAGCGGGGCATGCCCAGCGGCAGACATTCAAGGAGGGGGCAGTGCGAGGTGAGGTGAGGTGCGACACGCCGGAGCCCCGACGCAGCTAATGCGGAGCACTTGTTGGACTGGCATCGAAAGGACGTGTGCGCACGGAGCGAGCCTTCCCTGCGGCGGAGCGCGGGAACTTTCTCCCCCCCTCCCGCTGCAGGAGTTGTGTGCACTGCAGCGGTGCCGAGAGAAAAGCACAGAAGGCAGCAGGGTCTGGAGAGCAGGTAAGAGACGGAGCCTTGTGGGCAGGCGAGCAGGCCCGTTTTTTGGAAATTGCTGAAAAGGTTTGTTCGGTGTGTGGCAGGCGCACGTCGCGAGCTTGCGTGGAGATCTGCCGGTCTGGAGTTATGCAAATGAGGCCGAATTGCATCCCGGGACATGCTGCGAATGCGCAACGGCGACTGCAGATGTGTAGGAAACGGCACGCTCGTTTTCTCGTTTTGCCCACACTTTTGAGTGTTAGTGTGGCGTGTGAGTGTGTGAAAGAGTGGGCCCAGCAGGAGGCGGTGGCGTGCGGGGCGAGGAGGTGGCCTAGGCTGCGCGATTTGTGCTGTGGGTGCGGGCCGCTTGCAGGGGCCTGTTTAACTCATACTTACCTGGCAGGGGAGATACCTTGATCAAGAAGGAGGTTCACCCAGGGCGAGGCTCGGCCATTGCACTCCGGCCGTGCTGACCCCTGCGAATTCCCCAAATGTGGGAATCTCGACTGCATAATTTCTGGTAGTGGGGGACTGCGTTCGCGCTCTCCCCTGATGTGCTTGGTCCAAAATCAGATACGGGAGGGTTAGGACACCACGAGCTGCGTGGCTGCGGAAGGATCCCGGTTCGACAGGAGTGGACGCCGCTGCTGGTTCTCGCTGGCTTTTAGTTAGGGGTCCGGAGAAGCATCTCAAGCTAGTTCCACTACTCCTTCCGGACGTTCATTCCCTTTTCAAAGTCAGGCGTTTTGCTGTAGTCTGCGTTCTTTAGGCTGATTATCGAGGTTAGCCTTTATTTGGTCATGGGGGGCCTCGGTACTGTATGCTGAGTCTAAAGACAGTTTCACCCGTTTTCTGATTGCTCGGTTCTGTACCAGTGCAGACATGTCAAACAGTGAATGGCTGTACCTCTACTGTATCCGTGCTCAATGAATGAAATCGGTAACAAATGAATATATGTCTAGTTATACGAAAAACGAGTGGTTTATCGACTCATCTTCATTTGCAGATTTAGAGGCAGCTTCGATATTCGTTTTACAGACGGGTTTTTTTTTTTGAATATGGGTCCCACACATGCCACAGCAACAAAACATCTCTAGAGATGAGGCTATAGATCACCTTTCCATCCTGCAGGTTTTCCTCCCAAAGCCTACGGCACCAACGGCGACCCCTGCTGGCCGGGAGAGCAAAAGCTTACAGCACCTGGTATTCCCAGGCAGTCTCCCATCCAAGTACTAACCAGGCCCGACGCTGCTTAGCTTCCGAGATCAGACGAGATCGGGCGTGTTCAGGGTGGTGTGGCCGTAAGCGAAAGCCCCGGCGCCTGACTCGCTACTTGAAGCTGTGTGTGGCGGGGGTTCCGTGCCCCCCGAGCGGGACTGAAGGATCGTTCGTGTGCAACTCTTTGGAAAGGAGCTGCTTTCCAAATCGCATTGCGTGCCTGGATGTTGGCGAATGCGCTCCCTTGTGTTGACTCGTCCCTCACTGGAGGAGGACAAACAATCTGCACGGAGGAGCACCAGGCAAGTCTTCACCAGACAAAAACCTCCAGTGCACAGCACTCTGGAAACATTTCGGGGCTTTCGCGTGTTTATTTCAGCACGTAAAGCGCACCGGTCCAACACGTCGGCCGGGCGCGCGGCGCCTCCGCCCTCTTGTGGCCTTGCGGCATCAGAGCAAGAGGCTCCTTCTCGCTGCCCTTCCGCTGTGTTGCAGGGCCCCGAGAGGGAACCCGGAGCGCGCACTTTGTGGGGGGCGGGGGACCGCGTTCGCGCTCTGCCCCCGGTCTCTTGCGCGAGTACTAAATCTCACGGACAGGGGGGCCTCGTCATTGATTGTTACAGGTGAGACGGGGATTAGGAAGAGACCCCGACTGATGGGTAAAGGGGAGCACTAACACCAGAGGGACACCCCCGGCGTCTCTTTTTGAGAGACGCCCTGGGGTTTCCTAATGGCCAAGGAGGGTCGGGACCTCGGTTTGACCTCTGTTTGTGCAGCAGAGTGTCGCCATCAGGAGGCTGGGGCGTAAGAGAGCCACACAGCCCGCAGGGTGAGCGCTCCCTACTGGTCCCAGTCACACCTCTTGCAGGAGCAGCAGCAACCGGAGCTTTTCCGGGGTGGAATATCCCATCCGGGTGCCGGCCAGGCTTACACCTGCTGGGCTGCCCCGGGGGTGAGCCCAGTCAAGAGTCGCAGGGCCAGATCTAGTCACCGGGGAGAAACGATACAAGTGAAGGATTGCTCGGCTCTCGGCACTTGAAAAGACCGACAAATGTCTCGTTCCCGCCGGAGCTGAATGTACCCGCATGTGTGGTGTCGTCTTCTTCCCCCGCCCCGCTGTGTTTGCTGTATTGTCTCTGAAGCCGCCCCCCCCGAGACGAGACGGGCTTTTCCTGTGCCCCAATTAACACTTTACAGGTGCCATTCCCCGGCATTGTGGCCATTGTCGGTGCTTCCACGCGATAAGATAAGGCGGAGGAGAGCGGGGCATGCCCAGCGGCAGACATTCAAGGAGGGGGCAGGGCGAGGTGAGGTGAGGTGCGACACGCCGGAGCCCCGACGCAGCTAATGCGGAGCACTTGTTGGACTGGCATCGAAAGGACGTGTGCGCACGGAGCGAGCCTTCCCTGCGGCGGAGCGCGGGAACTTTCTCCCCCTCTCCCGCTGCAGGAGTTGTGTGCACTGCAGCGGTGCCGAGAGAAAAGCACAGAAGGCAGCAGGCTCTGGAGAGCAGGTAAGAGACGGAGCCTTGTGGGCAGGCGAGCAGGCCCGTTTTTTGGAAATTGCTGAAAAGGTTTGTTCGGTGTGTGGCAGGCGCACGTCGCGAGCTTGCGTGGCGATCTGCCGGTCTGGAGTTATGCAAATGAGGCCGAATTGCATCCCGGGACATGCTGCGAATGCGCAACGGCGACTGCAGATGTGTAGGAAACGGCGCGCTCGTTTTCTCGTTTTGCCCACACTTTTGAGTGTTAGTGTGGCGTGTGAGTGTGTGAAAGAGTGGGCCCAGCAGGAGGCGGTGGCGTGCGGGGCTAGGAGGTGGCCTAGGCTGCGGGATTTGTGCTGTGGGTGCGGGCCGCTTGCAGGGGCCTGTTTAACTCATACTTACCTGGCAGGGGAGATACCTTGATCAGCCTGTAGGTGGAGTAGTTGGATTGTTTTTCTTTTGTTGGAAGCAGTGTTCGATTTGCGGTTTTTGAAATGGCAACCTTTGGATCCCGTAAGAATGCTGTACGTTTTGAGCTCTTGGATGACCTCTTCATGGATCGTATGCAGTTCAGCAGAAAAGTGTTACAGAAGGAACTTGGCTTTGAACCTCGGCACTTGGATTTCATCTTCGCTCTCCCAGGTCAGAAAGCATTTGAGGTTGTGTTTGCTATCTATCCTCTGTTTGAACAATGCGTGGATGTGTTTGAGGCAAAAAGAGGCAAAGTTCCTGCACTTGAGAAGATCAACTTGCAGCCTCTGACACAGAGAGAGAGGAAAACGGTGCATGTTGTTATGTTCTCGGAACTGGCAAAGACGGAGGACATTCACACCTGGCTTAACCAGTACTGCACCGTCCACCATGGAACTGATGTTAGAGATGTTGATGGTATAAAAACAGGAGCAAGGAAATTCGAGGTTCGCTTGCTACCGGACAGCGTAAATGGAGGCTTAAGGCACCTGCCCTCTACAATCCGGCTGGGCGCCTGCAATGGCTATGTGTTTTATGTGGGACAACCAAAGGTGTGTCGGCGCTGTGGTGCTGTGGGACACCTGGCATCGTCCTGCACTGTGAAATGCTGCAAGACCTGTGGCAAACAGGGACATTTAGCCTCTGACTGTTCAATGCTGCCAAAGTGCAATTTATGTGGCTCGGAAGGACACGTTTTTAAGAACTGCCCTCACGCCTACGCCAATAAACTCAAAATGAGAAAGGATGAGGCAGTGCTTGTTTCAGGCAAACCGGCCCGAAAATCCAAAGCAAACAACAAGTCAAACAAAGAACCCTTGTTGGACAAAGACTCTCAGCCTCCAGCCAGGATCAGTCCTGCTGCGGCTCCGGGGCTGGTGGAAGAGAAATCCACTACGCCCCCACAACCGCAGACTGCACCAGACAAGCACGAGGGTTTGAAAACCCCCGAGAACAGCGAGGACCCCTCCCCCGCTCCTGCTCCTCAGAACGAGGGCCAGTGTGGGGCCCCCCGGTGGAGCGGGTCCAGCGAGGATACCCAGGATTCAGCGGAGCTGCTTTTCTCAGACTCTGCAAGTGCTACAGATGCCCTCCTCTCCTCCATCCAGTCCATCACGGAGGATCTGCAGCAGCTGGTGGGTGAGGGGGAAGAGGAGACTGGTGCATCGGCTGCACCCCTTTCCCCTCAGTGCTCCCAGGAGCTGGACTTGAGGAAAAGAAAAAATGACTCTGTTTTCTCCCCGAGCGAGGAGGAAGGAGAGCATGGCGATGGGGACAGCTGGAACCTCTCCACCCCTCCCTCTACCCCCTTCCTTGAAATGGACTCTGTGAACGCTTTTACTGCTGCCACCCTGATGAAGGCTCATTCAGAGGATGGCTGGCAGGAAATTGGTAAGAAGAAAAAGAAAAAGAAAAAGGTAACAGGTGAGACCGAAGAGAAATGTGTTTTGTAAAGACTGGTTCCACTTTCTTATGTAATATGGCTCTTAACATAATTTCTCTTAACACAAGAGGTATCAATGACAGAGTTAAATGCCAGTCTGTCTTTGATTACCTCCAGCAGAGAGAGGGAGATGTGTTGATGTTGCAGGAGTGTGCTTTAGCCTATCAAGAGAGGTATAAAAGTTTTGAAGATAGGTTTGATAAAGGGCCTTCTGTTTGGTCAGGGGACAATAACAACAGAGCCTCTGGCGTGGCCATTCTTTTCAAAGGATGGGCATTCAAATTGAAAAGTATTCAGAGGGTCATAGATGGCAGGTTGCTGTGTGTGGATGTGGAATGGGGGACCGTTAACCTGCGGCTAATCAATGTGTATTGCCCTACTGACGTAGGAGGAAGGGTGGAGCTACTCAAGGCACTCTCCCCCCTATTGTTATGCAGCACAGACGTGATAGTGGGAGGGGATTTTAATTGTATCTTAGAGCACACAGACAGGCAGTCTAGCTCGCCGATAAAATTGGATTCCAGCTCACTGGCCCTGCAAAACTTAGTTCAAGACTTTAAACTCTCAGACACATATAGATGTATATATCCCACAACAGCAGGATATACATGGTCAGGGAGGAATAGCAGCTCCAGAATTGACTATTGCTTTGTCTCAGAGAGAGTGAAAGTTGTTGGGGTCACTCTTCAGCCTGTCTTCTTCTCAGATCATCAGGCTTTAGGGTGTAGAGTGGAACTCCAGGGCGGGACTGTCTTTGGCCCAGGCCTCTGGAAACTCAACACAAAGCTGCTAGAGAACGAGGGGGTAGTATCCCGCTACAAGGAGAAACTATCACAGTGGCTGTCCTTGCAGTGTCTGTACGGGTCAGTAGGAGAGTGGTGGGAGGAGGTGAAGGTGAGGACAAAGGCCTTTTTCATGGCTGAGGGAAGGAAGGCTGCTGCCAGACGGAGAGGAGTGCTAGCCAGGAAACAGAGGCAGCTGCGGCGTCTCTACACGATGCTGCACAGTGGCTTCGATGTGCTCGAGGATATCGCCCTTTTAAAAAAGGACATCCGGAGCATAGCCGAAGAAAGTAGTCGAGGAGTGCTGTTAAGAAGCAGAGTGCAGTTCTTGGAAGAAAATGAGAAGTGTACTCGCTTCTTTTTCAGGAAAGTGGTAGGCTCCAAGACTGTCATGGAAAGTGTAGTTGATGAGGAGGGACGAGAGAGAACAGAGCCGAGTGCTATCCTCTCCTGCACCGAGGCCTTCTACTCAAGACTGTACAGCTCTACAGAGGTAAAGGATGAAGATATTCATTTTTTTACCTCAAAGCTAGAAAACGTTTTGAGTGAAGAAGATAGGGAAGTACTTGAGAGGGATTTGACAGTAGAAGAGCTGAGACAGGCTATGGAGAGCTTACAGAAGGGGAAAACTCCGGGTGCTGACGGGCTCCCTAAAGAATTTTATTGCACCTTTTGGGATCTGCTTCAGGATCCGCTACTGCTCCTATTCGAGGAAAGCTACAAGACAGAATTGCTGCCTGACTCCTTAAGAGAAGGCACTATCTCTCTCTTGTTTAAGAAAGGAGCAAAAAATGACATAAAGAACTGGAGACCCCTCAGCCTGTTAGGCGTGGACACTAAGATCCTGTCCAAAGCCCTTTTCCTGCGCCTACAAAATGTAGTGGCCTCACTGGTAGGGAAAGAACAGACTTGTGGGATAGCAGGACGCCTGATGAGCGACAACCTGGCCTTGTTGAGGGATGTCTGTCTGTACTCTGAGGATCGCTCCCTCCCTCTGTGCATTTTAGGTGTAGACCTAGAAAAGGCCTTTGACCGCCTAAACCGGCAGTACTTAACATCGGTACTTGAGCACATGAAGTTTGGCCCCATCATGAGAAAGTGGATTAACCTGCTGTACACAGGTAGCAACAGCAGAGTCATGGTTAATGGCAATAGATCACGCACCTTTGAAGTCTGTTCAGGGGTGAGGCAGGGCTGCCCATTATCCCCCTTGTTATTCGTTTTGGCTATGGAGCCCTTAGCCTGTGCCTTGCGGCAGGATCAGGCCATTAATGGGATACCAGTGCCTGGAAGTGGGGGAGGAGAGGTAAAGACATCTCTATACATGGATGACGTCACCCTGCTCCTCTCTGACAATGCCTCAATTAGCAGAGCTCTGCAGTGCTGTGATCGGTTCTCTTTGGCTTCCTCCGCAAAAATTAACACATCTAAGAGTGAGATTTTTTATCAGAACTGGAGGGAGCCAAAAGAAGGACATGATCTCAGGCTGCAAGAGAAGAGAATTAAGGTCCTGGGGGTGTATTTTGGAGAAGAGATGGGAACAGTAAATTGGCAGAACAAATTGCCAATCTTAAACAAAAAACTGATGCAATGGAAGGACCGAGACCTCACCATGACAGGGAAGGTGCTGGTCATCAAAGCCGAGCTCTTGCCTGTCTTGAATTTTCTGGCTTCTACCTTCCCAATCCCACACCGTGTTGCGGCGGTGCTGAGGAGATTGATGTTTCAATTTCTATGGGGTGGGAAGCAGGAAAGACTCAGAAGGGAAATAATGTACAGGCCGCTACCCTCAGGGGGGAAGTCTGTCCCAGATATTGCTACGAAGCTGCTGTGCATTTTCCTGGCCTCTGTGCTGAGAGGCTTTGCAACAGCACCTGCAGCGCGTACCTGGACTTATTTTTCCAGGCTCTGGGTAGGTAGGGAGGTGTTCAGAGTGTGGGGTGTCAGACCCAAGCTGGACGTCCCACTCTCTGACACATGCCCTGCAATTTATGGGACAGTTAAAAGTTTTCTAAGATCTCACCCAATTGGCCATATTCCCCTCCGAGATGTCAGCGTCCAAAAACTGGAAGATTTCGTAGCACCCCAGAACAATAGGCAGACCCCTGTGGGCATTTTAACATCAGCCCAAACAAGGAAGGTGTGGAAACACACATCCTCTAAATTTCTGTGCAACATTCACAGAGATTTAGCCTGGAGTGTCGTCCACCAGTGCTTACCGGTACGAACTTTCTTGTACCGTAGGGGCCTCACCCCCAGCCCTCGCTGCGTTAGGGTGGGCTGCGGCGAGGAGGAGACTGTGACCCATCTCCTGTGGTCCTGCTTTTTTGCTAAGGCCTTCTGGGCCCAGTTTGAAGATTGGTTGCAGGCTCTCTCGCCCCAATTTACCCTGACCGCTGCTTTCGTTAGATACGGCATCTCTCCTGTCAAGCTTCCTCCTGACGTGTTTGACAGGATCTGGGCCGTGGTGAACAGTGGGAAAGACGCCCTGTGGAGAGTGAGGAACATGGGGCTGTTCAAAGGCATCGAGGTCCCAGTCAAGGCAGCAGGTAGCCTGGCCCTGTTCATCACCCGAGAGAACTATTACCTCAGAGATCTGTGGAGAGAAGGGAGGGAGGAAGCAGAAAATCAGTGGGAAATAGAGAGCATAGGTCAACATCTCAAGAAACTGTGAAAAACATTATCATGTTTAAATAAAGAATGTGATTTGCACCAGAAAAAAAGAAAATTGTTGCTATGTAACTGTTACCGTGTCAAAATGTAATGAGATGTGATCATATATACTGTTTTAAGTATGTATATTAATGTAAAGCTTTCTGATTTGTGATTTCCTGTATTTTTTTGTGAAAAGAAAATAAAGTTCTTAAAAATCGAAAATCGGTTCACCCAGGGCGAGGCTCGGCCATTGCACTCCGGCTGTGCTGACCCCTGCGAATTCCCCAAATGTGGGAATCTCGACTGCATAATTTCTGGTAGTGGGGGACTGCGTTCGCGCTCTCCCCTGATGTGCTTGGTCCAAAATCAGATACGGGAGGGTTAGGACACCACGAGCTGCGTGGCTGCGGAAGGATCCCGGTTCGACAGGAGTGGACGCCGCTGCTGGTTCTCGCTGGCTTTTAGTTAGGGGTCCGGAGAAGCATCTCAAGCTAGTTCCACTACTCCTTCCGGACGTTCATTCCCTTTTCAAAGTCAGTCGTTTTGCTGTAGTCTGCGTTCTTTAGGCTGATTATCGAGGTTAGCCTTTATTTGGTCATGGGGGGCCTCGGTACTGTATGCTGAGTCTAAAGACAGTTTCACCCGTTTTCTGATTGCTCGGTTCTGTACCAGTGCAGACATGTCAAACAGTGAATGGCTGTACCTCTACTGTATCCGTGCTCAATGAATGAAATCGGTAACAAATGAATATATGTCTAGTTATACGAAAAACGAGTGGTTTATCGACTCATCTTCATTTGCAGATTTAGAGGCAGCTTCGATATTCGTTTTACAGACGGGTTTTTTTTTTTGAATATGGGTCCCACACATGCCACAGCAACAAAACATCTCTAGAGATGAGGCTATAGATCACCTTTCCATCCTGCAGGTTTTCCTCCCAAAGCCTACGGCACCAACGGCGACCCCTGCTGGCCGGGAGAGCAAAAGCTTACAGCACCTGGTATTCCTAGGCAGTCTCCCATCCAAGTACTAACCAGGCCCAACGCTGCTTAGCTTCCGAGATCAGACAAGATCGGGCGTGTTCAGGGTGGTGTGGCCGTAAGCGAAAGACCCAGCGCCTGACTCGCTACTTGAAGCTGTGTGTGGCGGGGGTTCCGTGCCCCCCCGAGCAGGACTGAAGGATCGTTCGTGTGCAACTCTTTGGAAAGGAGCTGCTTTCCAAATCGCATTGCGTGCCTGGATGTTGGCGAATGCGCTCCCTTGTGTTGGCTCGTCCCGCACTGGAGGAGGACAAACAATCTGCACGGAGGAGCACCAGGCAAGTCTTCACCAGACAAAAACCTCCAGTGCACAGCACTCTGGAAACATTTCGGGGCTTTCGCGTGTTTATTTCAGCACGTAAAGCGCACCGGTCCAACACGTCGGCCGGGCGCGCGGCGCCTCCGCCCTCTTGTGGCCTTGAGGCGTCAGAACAAGAGGCTCCTTCTCGCTGCCCTTCCGCTGTGTTGCAGGGCCCCGAGAGGGAACCCGGAGCGCGCACTTTGTGGGGGGCGGGGGACCGTGTTCGCGCTCTGCCCCCGGTCTCTTGCGCGAGTACTAAATCTCACGGACAGGGGGGCCTCGTCATTGATTGTTACAGGTGAGACGGGGATTAGGAGGAGACCCCGACTGATGGGTAAAGGGGAGCACTAACACCAGAGGGACACCCCCGGCGTCTCTTTTTGAGAGACGCCCTGGGGTTTCCTAATGGCCAAGGAGGGTCGGGACCTCGGTTTGACCTCTGTTTGTGCAGCAGAGTGTCGCCATCAGGAGGCTGGGGCGTAAGAGAGCCACACAGCCCGCAGGGTGAGCGCTCCCTACTGGTCCCAGTCACACCTCTTGCAGGAGCAGCAGCAACCGGAGCTTTTCCGGGGTGGAATATCCCATCCGGGTGCCGGCCAGGCTTACACCTGCTGGGCTGCCCCGGGGGTGAGCCCAGTCGAGAGTCGCAGGGCCAGATCTAGTCACCGGGGAGAAACGATACAAGTGAAGGATTGCTCGGCTCTCGGCACTTGAAAAGACCGACAAATGTCTCGTTCCCGCCGGAGCTGAATGTACCCGCATGTGTGGTGTCGTCTTCTTCCCCCGCCCCGCTGTGTTTGCTGTATTGTCTCTGAAGCCGCCCCCCCCGAGACGAGACGGGCTTTTCCTGTGCCCCAATTAACACTTTACAGGTGCCATTCCCCGGCATTGTGGCCATTGTCGGTGCTTCCACGCGATAAGATAAGGCGGAGGAGAGCGGGGCATGCCCAGCGGCAGACATTCAAGGAGGGGGCAGGGCGAGGTGAGGTGAGGTGCGACACGCCGGAGCCCCGACGCAGCTAATGCGGAGCACTTGTTGGACTGGCATCGAAAGGACGTGTGCGCACGGAGCGAGCCTTCCCTGCGGCGGAGCGCGGGAACTTTCTCCCCCTCTCCCGCTGCAGGAGTTGTGTGCACTGCAGCGGTGCCGAGAGAAAAGCACAGAAGGCAGCAGGCTCTGGAGAGCAGGTAAGAGACGGAGCCTTGTGGGCAGGCGAGCAGGCCCGTTTTTTGGAAATTGCTGAAAAGGTTTGTTCGGTGTGTGGCAGGCGCACGTCGCGAGCTTGCGTGGCGATCTGCCGGTCTGGAGTTATGCAAATGAGGCCGAATTGCATCCCGGGACATGCTGCGAATGCGCAACGGCGACTGCAGATGTGTAGGAAACGGCGCGCTCGTTTTCTCGTTTTGCCCACACTTTTGAGTGTTAGTGTGGCGTGTGAGTGTGTGAAAGAGTGGGCCCAGCAGGAGGCGGTGGCGTGCGGGGCTAGGAGGTGGCCTAGGCTGCGGGATTTGTGCTGTGGGTGCGGGCCGCTTGCAGGGGCCTGTTTAACTCATACTTACCTGGCAGGGGAGATACCTTGATCAAGAAGGAGGTTCACCCAGGGCGAGGCTCGGCCATTGCACTCCGGCTGTGCTGACCCCTGCGAATTCCTCAAATGTGGGAATCTCGACTGCATAATTTCTGGTAGTGGGGGACTGCGTTCGCGCTCTCCCCTGATGTGCTTGGTCCAAAATCAGATACGGGAGGGTTAGGACACCACGAGCTGCGTGGCTGCGGAAGGATCCCGGTTCGACAGGAGTGGACGCCGCTGCTGGTTCTCGCTGGCTTTTAGTTAGGGGTCCGGAGAAGCATCTCAAGCTAGTTCCACTACTCCTTCCGGACGTTCATTCCCTTTTCAAAGTCAGTCGTTTTGCTGTAGTCTGCGTTCTTTAGGCTGATTATCGAGGTTAGCCTTTATTTGGTCATGGGGGGCCTCGGTACTGTATGCTGAGTCTAAAGACAGTTTCACCCGTTTTCTGATTGCTCGGTTCTGTACCAGTGCAGACATGTCAAACAGTGAATGGCTGTACCTCTACTGTATCCGTGCTCAATGAATGAAATCGGTAACAAATGAATATATGTCTAGTTATACGAAAAACGAGTGGTTTATCGACTCATCTTCATTTGCAGATTTAGAGGCAGCTTCGATATTCGTTTTACAGACGGGTTTTTTTTTTTGAATATGGGTCACACACATGCCACAGCAACAAAACATCTCTAGAGATGAGGCTATAGATCACCTTTCCATCCTGCAGGTTTTCCTCCCAAAGCCTACGGCACCAACGGCGACCCCTGCTGGCCGGGAGAGCAAAAGCTTACAGCACCTGGTATTCCCAGGCAGTCTCCCATCCAAGTACTAACCAGGCCCGACGCTGCTTAGCTTCCGAGATCAGACGAGATCGGGCGTGTTCAGGGTGGTGTGGCCGTAAGCAAAAGCCCCGGTGCCTGACTCGCTACTTGAAGCTGTGTGTGGCGGGGGTTCCGTGCCCCCCGAGCGGGACTGAAGGATCGTTCGTGTGCAACTCTTTGGAAAGGAGCTGCTTTCCAAATCGCATTGCGTGCCTGGATGTTGGCGAATGCGCTCCCTTGTGTTGACTCGTCCCTCACTGGAGGAGGACAAACAATCTGCACGGAGGAGCACCAGGCAAGTCTTCACCAGACAAAAACCTCCAGTGCACAGCACTCTGGAAACATTTCGGGGCTTTCGCGTGTTTATTTCAGCACGTAAAGCGCACCGGTCCAACACGTCGGCCGGGCGCGCGGCGCCTCCGCCCTCTTGTGGCCTTGCGGCATCAGAGCAAGAGGCTCCTTCTCGCTGCCCTTCCGCTGTGTTGCAGGGCCCCGAGAGGGAACCCGGAGCGCGCACTTTGTGGGGGGCGGGGGACCGCGTTCGCGCTCTGCCCCCGGTCTCTTGCGCGAGTACTAAATCTCACGGACAGGGGGGCCTCGTCATTGATTGTTACAGGTGAGACGGGGATTAGGAAGAGACCCCGACTGATGGGTAAAGGGGAGCACTAACACCAGAGGGACACCCCCGGCGTCTCTTTTTGAGAGACGCCCTGGGGTTTCCTAATGGCCAAGGAGGGTCGGGACCTCGGTTTGACCTCTGTTTGTGCAGCAGAGTGTCGCCATCAGGAGGCTGGGGCATAAGAGAGCCACACAGCCCGCAGGGTGAGCGCTCCCTACTGGTCCCAGTCACACCTCTTGCAGGAGCAGCAGCAACCGGAGCTTTTCCGGGGTGGAATATCCCATCCGGGTGCCGGCCAGGCTTACACCTGCTGGGCTGCCCCGGGGGTGAGCCCAGTCGAGAGTCGCAGGGCCAGATCTAGTCACCGGGGAGAAACGATACAAGTGAAGGATTGCTCGGCTCTCGGCACTTGAAAAGACCGACAAATGTCTCGTTCCCGCCGGAGCTGAATGTACCCGCATGTGTGGTGTCGTCTTCTTCCCCCGCCCCGCTGTGTTTGCTGTATTGTCTCTGAAGCCGCCCCCCCCGAGACGAGACGGGCTTTTCCTGTGCCCCAATTAACACTTTACAGGTGCCATTCCCCGGCATTGTGGCCATTGTCGGTGCTTCCACGCGATAAGATAAGGCGGAGGAGAGCGGGGCATGCCCAGCGGCAGACATTCAAGGAGGGGGCAGTGCGAGGTGAGGTGAGGTGCGACACGCCGGAGCCCCGACGCAGCTAATGCGGAGCACTTGTTGGACTGGCATCGAAAGGACGTGTGCGCACGGAGCGAGCCTTCCCTGCGGCGGAGCGCGGGAACTTTCTCCCCCCCTCCCGCTGCAGGAGTTGTGTCCACTGCAGCGGTGCCGAGAGAAAAGCACAGAAGGCAGCAGGCTCTGGAGAGCAGGTAAGAGACGGAGCATTGTGGGCAGGCGAGCAGGCCCGTTTTTTGGAAATTGCTGAAAAGGTTTGTTCGGTGTGTGGCAGGCGCACGTCGCGAGCTTGCGTGGAGATCTGCCGGTCTGGAGTTATGCAAATGAGGCCGAATTGCATCCCGGGACATGCTGCGAATGCGCAACGGCGACTGCAGATGTGTAGGAAACGGCGCGCTCGTTTTCTCGTTTTGCCCACACTTTTGAGTGTTAGTGTGGCGTGTGAGTGTGTGAAAGAGTGGGCCCAGCAGGAGGCGGTGGCGTGCGGGGCGAGGAGGTGGCCTAGGCTGCGCGATTTGTGCTGTGGGTGCGGGCCGCTTGCAGGGGCCTGTTTAACTCATACTTACCTGGCAGGGGAGATACCTTGATCAGCCTGTAGGTGGAGTGGTTGGATTGTTTTTCTTTTGTTGGAAGCAGTGTTCGATTTGCGGTTTTTGAAATGGCAACCTTTGGATCCCGTAAGAATGCTGTACGTTTTGAGCTCTTGGATGACCTCTTCATGGATCGTATGCAGTTCAGCAGAAAAGTGTTACAGAAGGAACTTGGCTTTGAACCTCGGCACTTGGATTTCATCTTCGCTCTCCCAGGTCAGAAAGCATTTGAGGTTGTATTTGCTACCTATCCTCTGTTTGAACAATGCGTGGATGTGTTTGAGGCAAAAAGAGGCAAAGTTCCTGCACTTGAGAAGATCAACTTGCAGCCTCTGACACAGAGAGAGAGGAAAACGGTGCATGTTGTTATGTTCTCGGAACTAGCAAAGACGGAGGACATTCACACCTGGCTTAACCAGTACTGCACCGTCCACCATGGAACTGAGGTTAGAGATGTTGATGGTATAAAAACAGGAGCAAGGAAATTCGAGGTTCGCTTGCTACCGGACAGCGTAAATGGAGGCTTAAGGCACCTGCCCTCTACAATCCGGCTGGGCGCCTGCAATGGCTATGTGTTTTATGTGGGACAACCAAAGGTGTGTCGGCGCTGTGGTGCTGTGGGACACCTGGCATCGTCCTGCACTGTGAAATGCTGCAAGACCTGTGGCAAACAGGGACATTTAGCCTCTGACTGTTCAATGCTGCCAAAGTGCAATTTATGTGGCTCGGAAGGACACGTTTTTAAGAACTGCCCTCACGCCTACGCCAATAAACTCAAAATGAGAAAGGATGAGGCAGTGCTTGTTTCAGCCAAACCGGCCCGAAAATCCAAAGCAAACAACAAGTCAAACAAAGAACCCTTGTTGGACAAAGACTCTCAGCCTCCAGCCAGGATCAGTCCTGCTGTGGCTCCGGGGCTGGTGGAAGAGAAATCCACTACGCCCCCACAACCGCAGACTGCACCAGACAAGCACGAGGGTTTGAAAACCCCCGAGAACAGCGAGGACCCCTCCCCCACTCCTGCTCCTCAGAACGAGGGCCAGTGTGGGGCCCCCCGGTGGAGCGGGTCCAGCGAGGATACCCAGGATTCAGCGGAGCTGCTTTTCTCAGACTCTGCAAGTGCTACAGATGCCCTCCTCTCCTCCATCCAGTCCATCACGGAGGATCTGCAGCAGCTGGTGGGTGAGGGGGAAGAGGAGACTGGTGCATCGGCTGCACCCCTTTCCCCTCAGTGCTCCCAGGAGCTGGACTTGAGGAAAAGAAAAAATGACTCTGTTTTCTCCCCGAGCGAGGAGGAAGGAGAGCATGGCGATGGGGACAGCTGGAACCTCTCCACCCCTCCCTCTACCCCCTTCCTTGAAATGGACTCTGTGAACGCTTTTACTGCTGCCACCCTGATGAAGGCTCATTCAGAGGATGGCTGGCAGGAAATTGGTAAGAAGAAAAAGAAAAAGAAAAAGGTAACAGGTGAGACCGAAGAGAAATGTGTTTTGTAAAGACTGGTTCCGCTTTCTTGTGTAATATGGCTCTTAACATAATTTCTCTTAACACAAGAGGTATCAATGACAGAGTTAAATGCCAGTCTGTCTTTGATTACCTCCAGCAGAGAGAGGGAGATGTGTTGATGTTGCAGGAGTGTGCTTTAGCCTATCAAGAGAGGTATAAAAGTTTTGAAGATAGGTGGGATAAAGGGCCTTCTGTTTGGTCAGGGGACAATAACAACAGAGCCTCTGGCGTGGCCATTCTTTTCAAAGGATGGGCATTCAAATTGAAAAGTATTCAGAGGGTCATAGATGGCAGGTTGCTGTGTGTGGATGTGGAATGGGGGACCGTTAACCTGCGGCTAATCAATGTGTATTGCCCTACTGACGTAGGAGGAAGGGTGGAGCTACTCAAGGCACTCTCCCCCCTATTGTTATGCAGCACAGACGTGATAGTGGGAGGGGATTTTAATTGTATCTTAGAGCACACAGACAGGCAGTCTAGCTCGCCGATAAAATTGGATTCCAGCTCACTGGCCCTGCAAAACTTAGTTCAAGACTTTAAACTCTCAGACACATATAGATGTATATATCCCACAACAGCAGGATATACATGGTCAGGGAGGAATAGCAGCTCCAGAATTGACTATTGCTTTGTCTCAGAGAAAGTGAAAGTTGTTGGGGTCACTCTTCAGCCTGTCTTCTTCTCAGATCATCAGGCTTTAGGGTGTAGAGTGGAACTCCAGGGCGGGACTGTCTTTGGCCCAGGCCTCTGGAAACTCAACACAAAGCTGCTAGAGAACGAGGGGGTAGTATCCCGCTACAAGGAGAAACTATCACAGTGGCTGTCCTTGCAGTGTCTGTACGGGTCAGTAGGAGAGTGGTGGGAGGAGGTGAAGGTGAGGACAAGGGCCTTTTTCATGGCTGAGGGAAGGAAGGCTGCTGCCAGACGGAGAGGAGTGCTAGCCAGGAAACAGAGGCAGCTGCAGCGTCTCTACACGATGCTGCACAGTGGCTTCGATGTGCTCGAGGATATCGCCCTTTTAAAAAAGGACATCCGGAGCATAGCCGAAGAAAGTAGTCGAGGAGTGCTGTTAAGAAGCAGAGTGCAGTTCTTGGAAGAAAATGAGAAGTGTACTCGCTTCCTTTTCAGGAAAGTGGTAGGCTCCAAGACTGTCATGGAAAGTGTAGTTGATGAGGAGGGACGAGAGAGAACAGAGCCGAGTGCTATCCTCTCCTGCACCGAGGCCTTCTACTCAAGACTGTACAGCTCTACAGAGGTAAAGGATGAAGATATTCATTTTTTTACCTCAAAGCTAGAAAACATTTTGAGTGAAGAAGATAGGGAAGTACTTGAGAGGGATTTGACAGTAGAAGAGCTGAGACAGGCTATGGAGAGCTTACAGAAGGGGAAAACTCCGGGTGCTGACGGGCTCCCTAAAGAATTTTATTGCACCTTTTGGGATCTGCTTCAGGATCCGCTACTGCTCCTATTCGAGGAAAGCTACAAGACAGAATTGCTGCCTGACTCCTTAAGAGAAGGCACTATCTCTCTCTTGTTTAAGAAAGGAGCAAAAAATGACATAAAGAACTGGAGACCCCTCAGCCTGTTAGGCGTGGACACTAATATCCTGTCCAAAGCCCTTTTCCTGCGCCTACAAAATGTAGTGGCCTCACTGGTAGGGAAAGAACAGACTTGTGGGATAGCAGGACGCCTGATGAGCGACAACCTGGCCTTGTTGAGGGATGTCTGTCTGTACTCTGAGGATCGCTCCCTCCCTCTGTGCATTTTAGGTGTAGACCTAGAAAAGGCCTTTGACCGCCTAAACCGGCAGTACTTAACATCGGTACTTGAGCACATGAAGTTTGGCCCCATCATGAGAAAGTGGATTAACCTGCTGTACACAGGTAGCAACAGCAGAGTCATGGTCAATGGCAATAGATCACGCACCTTTGAAGTCTGTTCAGGGGTGAGGCAGGGCTGCCCATTATCCCCCTTGTTATTCGTTTTGGCTATGGAGCCCTTAGCCTGTGCCTTGCGCCAGGATCAGGCCATTAATGGGATACCAGTGCCTGGAAGTGGGGGAGGAGAGGTAAAGACATCTCTATACATGGATGACGTCACCCTGCTCCTCTCTGACAATGCCTCAATTAGCAGAGCTCTGCAGTGCTGTGATCGGTTCTCTTTGGCTTCCTCCGCAAAAATTAACACATCTAAGAGTGAGATTTTTTATCAGAACTGGAGGGAGCCAAAAGAAGGACATGATCTCAGGCTGCAAGAGAAGAGAATTAAGGTCCTGGGGGTGTATTTTGGAGAAGAGATGGGAACAGTAAATTGGCAGAACAAATTGCCAATCTTAAACAAAAAACTGATGCAATGGAAGGACCGAGACCTCACCATGACAGGGAAGGTGCTGGTCATCAAAGCCGAGCTCTTGCCTGTCTTGAATTTTCTGGCTTCTACCTTCCCAATCCCACACCGTGTTGCGGCGGTGCTGAGGAGATTGATGTTTCAATTTCTATGGGGTGGGAAGCAGGAAAGACTCAGAAGGGAAATAATGTACAGGCCGCTACCCTCAGGGGGGAAGTCTGTCCCAGATATTGCTACGAAGCTGCTGTGCATTTTCCTGGCCTCTGTGCTGAGAGGCTTTGCAACAGCACCTGCAGCGCGTACCTGGACTTATTTTTCCAGGCTCTGGGTAGGTAGGGAGGTGTTCAGAGTGTGGGGTGTCAGACCCAAGCTGGACGTCCCACTCTCTGACACATGCCCTGCAATTTATGGGACAGTTAAAAGTTTTCTAAGATCTCACCCAATTGGCCATATTCCCCTCCGAGATGTCAGCGTCCAAAAACTGGAAGATTTCGTAGCACCCCAGAACAATAGGCAGACCCCTGTGGGCATTTTAACATCAGCCCAAACAAGGAAGGTGTGGAAACACACATCCTCTAAATTTCTGTGCAACATTCACAGAGATTTAGCCTGGAGTGTCGTCCACCAGTGCTTACCGGTACGAACTTTCTTGTACCGTAGGGGCCTCACCCCCAGCCCTCGCTGCGTTAGGGTGGGCTGCGGCGAGGAGGAGACTGTGACCCATCTCCTGTGGTCCTGCTTTTTTGCTAAGGCCTTCTGGGCACAGTTTGAAGATTGGTTGCAGGCTCTCTCGCCCCAATTTACCCTGACCGCTGCTTTCATCATATACGGCATCTCTCCTGTCAAACTTCCCCCTGACGTGTTTGACAGGATCTGGGCCGTGGTGAACAGTGGGAAAGACGCCCTGTGGAGAGTGAGGAACATGGGGCTGTTCAAAGGCATCGAGGTCCCAGTCAAGGCAGCAGGTAGCCTGGCCCTGTTTATCACCCGAGAGAACTATTACCTCAGAGATCTGTGGAGAGAAGGGAGGGAGGAAGCAGAAAATCTGTGGGAAATAGAGAGCATAGGTCAACATCTCAAGAAACTGTGAAAAACATTATCATGTTTAAATAAAGAATGTGATTTGTACCAGAAAAAAAGAAAATTGTTGCTATGTAACTGTTACCGTGTCAAAATGTAATGAGATGTGATCATATATACTGTTTTAAGTATGTATATTAATGTAAAGCTTTCTGATTTGTGATTTCCTGTATTTTTTTGTGAAAAGAAAATAAAGTTCTTAAAAATCGAAAAAATCGAAATCGGTTCACCCAGGGCGAGGCTCGGCCATTGCACTCCGGCTGTGCTGACCACTGCAAATTCCCCAAATGTGGGAATCTTGACTGCATAATTTCTGGTAGTGGGGGACTGCTTTCGCGCTCTCCCCTGATGTGCTTGGTCCAAAATCAGATACGGGAGGGTTAGGACACCACGAGCTGCGTGGCTGCGTAAGGATCCCGGTTCGACAGGAGTGGACGCCGCTGCTGGTTCTCGCTGGCTTTTAGTTAGGGGTCCGGAGAAGCATCTCAAGCTAGTTCCACTACTCCTTCCGGACGTTCATTCCCTTTTCAAAGTCAGTCGTTTTGCTGTAGTCTGCGTTCTTTAGGCTGATTATCGAGGTTAGCCTTTATTTGGTCATGGGGGGCCTCGGTACTGTATGCTGAGTCTAAAGACAGTTTCACCCGTTTTCTGATTGCTCGGTTCTGTACCAGTGCAGACATGTCAAACAGTGAATGGCTGTACCTCTATTGTATCCGTGCTCAATGAATGAAATCGGTAACAAATGAATATATGTCTAGTTATACGAAAAACGAGTGGTTTATCGACTCATCTTCATTTGCAGATTTAGAGGCAGCTTCGATATTCGTTTTACAGACGGGTTTTTTTTTTTGAATATGGGTCAAACACATGCCACAGCAACAAAACATCTCTAGAGATGAGGCTATAGATCACCTTTCCATCCTGCAGGTTTTCCTCCCAAAGCCTACGGCACCAACGGCGACCCCTGCTGGCCGGGAGAGCAAAAGCTTACAGCACCTGGTATTCCTAGGCAGTCTCCCATCCAAGTACTAACCAGGCCCAACGCTGCTTAGCTTCCGAGATCAGACAAGATCGGGCGTGTTCAGGGTGGTGTGGCCGTAAGCGAAAGACCCAGCGCCTGACTCGCTACTTGAAGCTGTGTGTGGCGGGGGTTCCGTGCCCCCCCGAGCAGGACTGAAGGATCGTTCGTGTGCAACTCTTTGGAAAGGAGCTGCTTTCCAAATCGCATTGCGTGCCTGGATGTTGGCGAATGCGCTCCCTTGTGTTGGCTCGTCCCGCACTGGAGGAGGACAAACAATCTGCACGGAGGAGCACCAGGCAAGTCTTCACCAGACAAAAACCTCCAGTGCACAGCACTCTGGAAACATTTCGGGGCTTTCGCGTGTTTATTTCAGCACGTAAAGCGCACCGGTCCAACACGTCGGCCGGGCGCGCGGCGCCTCCGCCCTCTTGTGGCCTTGAGGCGTCAGAACAAGAGGCTCCTTCTCGCTGCCCTTCCGCTGTGTTGCAGGGCCCCGAGAGGGAACCCGGAGCGCGCACTTTGTGGGGGGCGGGGGACCGTGTTCGCGCTCTGCCCCCGGTCTCTTGCGCGAGTACTAAATCTCACGGACAGGGGGGCCTCGTCATTGATTGTTACAGGTGAGACGGGGATTAGGAGGAGACCCCGACTGATGGGTAAAGGGGAGCACTAACACCAGAGGGACACCCCCGGCGTCTCTTTTTGAGAGACGCCCTGGGGTTTCCTAATGGCCAAGGAGGGTCGGGACCTCGGTTTGACGCCTCCCCCGAAGGACGGCGCCTGTTTGTGCAGCAGAGTGTCGCCATCAGGAGGCTGGGGCGTAAGAGAGCCACACAGCCCGCAGGGTGAGCGCTCCCTACTGGTCCCAGTCACACCTCTTGCAGGAGCAGCAGCAACCGGAGCTTTTCCGGGGTGGAATCTCCCATCCGGGTGCCGGCCAGGCTCACACCTGCTGGGCTGCCCCGGGGGTGAGCCCAGTCGAGAGTCGCAGGGCCAGATCTAGTCACCGGGGAGAAACGATACAAGTGAAGGATTGCTCGGCTCTCGGCACTTGAAAAGACCGACAAATGTCTCGTTCCCGCCGGAGCTGAATGTACCCGCATGTGTGGTGTCGTCTTCTTCCCCAGCCCCGCTGTGTTTGCTGTATTGTCTCTGAAGCCGGCCCCCCCGAGACGAGACGGGCTGTTCCTGTGCCCCAATTAACACTTTACAGGTGCCATTCCCCGGCATTGTGGCCATTGTCGGTGCTCACACGCGGTAAGATAAGGCGGAGGAGAGCAGGGCATGCCCAGGGGCAGACATTCAAGGAGGGGGCAGTGCGAGGTGAGGTGAGGTGCGACACGCCGGAGCCCCGACGCAGCTAATGCGGAGCACTTGTTGGACTGGCATCGAAAGGACGTGTGCGCACGGAGCGAGCCTTCCCTGCGGCGGAGCCCGGGAACTTTCTCCCCCCCTCCCGCTGCAGGAGTTGTGTGCACTGCAGCGGTGCCGAGAGAAAAGCACAGAAGGCAGCAGGCTCTGGAGAGCAGGTAAGAGACGGAGCCTTGTGGGCAGGCGAGCAGGCCCGTTTTTTGGAAATTGCTGAAAAGGTTTGTTCGGTGTGTGGCAGGCGCACGTCGCGATCTGCCGGTCTGGAGTTATGCAAATGAGGCCGAATTGCATCCCGGGACATGCTGCGAATGCGCAACGGCGACTGCAGATGTGTAGGAAACGGCGCGCTCGTTTTCTCGTTTTGCCCACACTTTTGAGTGTTAGTGTGGCGTGTGAGTGTGTGAAAGAGTGGGCCCAGCAGGAGGCGGTGGCGTGCGGGGCGAGGAGGTGGCCTAGGCTGCGCGATTTGTGCTGTGGGTGCGGGCCGCTTGCAGGGGCCTGTTTAACTCATACTTACCTGGCAGGGGAGATACCTTGATCAGCCTGTAGGTGGAGTAGTTGGATTGTTTTTCTTTTGTTGGAAGCAGTATTCGATTTGCGGTTTTTGAAATGGCAACCTTTGGATCCCGTAAGAATGCTGTACGTTTTGAGCTTTTGGATGATCTCTTCATGGATCGTATGCAGTTCAGCAGAAAAGTGTTACAGAAGGAACTTGGCTTTGAACCTCGGCACTTGGATTTCATCTTCGCTCTCCCAGGTCAGAAAGCATTTGAGGTTGTATTTGCTACCTATCCTCTGTTTGAACAATGCGTGGATGTGTTTGAGGCAAAAAGAGGCAAAGTTCCTGCACTTGAGAAGATCAACTTGCAGCCTCTGACACAGAGAGAGAGGAAAACGGTGCATGTTGTTATGTTCTCGGAACTGGCAAAGACGGAGGACATTCACACCTGGCTTAACCAGTACTGCACCGTCCACCATGGAACTGAGGTTAGAGATGTTGATGGTATAAAAACAGGAGCAAGGAAATTCGAGGTTCGCTTGCTACCGGACAGCGTAAATGGAGGCTTAAGGCACCTGCCCTCTACAATCCGGCTGGGCGCCTGCAATGGCTATGTGTTTTATGTGGGACAACCAAAGGTGTGTCGGCGCTGTGGTGCTGTGGGACACCTGGCATCGTCCTGCACTGTGAAATGCTGCAAGACCTGTGGCAAACAGGGACATTTAGCCTCTGACTGTTCAATGCTGCCAAAGTGCAATTTATGTGGCTCGGAAGGACACGTTTTTAAGAACTGCCCTCACGCCTACGCCAATAAACTCAAAATGAGAAAGGATGAGGCAGTGCTTGTTTCAGCCAAACCGGCCCGAAAATCCAAAGCAAACAACAAGTCAAACAAAGAACCCTTGTTGGACAAAGACTCTCAGCCTCCAGCCAGGATCAGTCCTGCTGTGGCTCCGGGGCTGGTGGAAGAGAAATCCACTACGCCCCCACAACCGCAGACTGCACCAGACAAGCACGAGGGTTTGAAAACCCCCGAGAACAGCGAGGACCCCTCCCCCACTCCTGCTCCTCAGAACGAGGGCCAGTGTGGGGCCCCCCGGTGGAGCGGGTCCAGCGAGGATACCCAGGATTCAGCGGAGCTGCTTTTCTCAGACTCTGCAAGTGCTACAGATGCCCTCCTCTCCTCCATCCAGTCCATCACGGAGGATCTGCAGCAGCTGGTGGGTGAGGGGGAAGAGGAGACTGGTGCATCGGCTGCACCCCTTTCCCCTCAGTGCTCCCAGGAGCTGGACTTGAGGAAAAGAAAAAATGACTCTGTTTTCTCCCCGAGCGAGGAGGAAGGAGAGCATGGTGATGGGGAGAGCTGGAACCTCTCCACCCCTCCCTCTACCCCCTTCCTTGAAATGGACTCTGTGAACGCTTTTACTGCTGCCACCCTGATGAAGGCTCATTCAGAGGATGGCTGGCAGGAAATTGGTAAGAAGAAAAAGAAAAAGAAAAAGGTAACAGGTGAGACCGAAGAGAAATGTGTTTTGTAAAGACTGGTTCCACTTTCTTATGTAATATGGCTCTTAACATAATTTCTCTTAACACAAGAGGTATCAATGACAGAGTTAAATGCCAGTCTGTCTTTGATTACCTCCAGCAGAGAGAGGGAGATGTGTTGATGTTGCAGGAGTGTGCTTTAGCCTATCAAGAGAGGTATAAAAGTTTTGAAGATAGGTGGGATAAAGGGCCTTCTGTTTGGTCAGGGGACAATAACAACAGAGCCTCTGGCGTGGCCATTCTTTTCAAAGGATGGGCATTCAAATTGAAAAGTATTCAGAGGGTCATAGATGGCAGGTTGCTGTGTGTGGATGTGGAATGGGGGACCGTTAACCTGCGGCTAATCAATGTGTATTGCCCTACTGACGTAGGAGGAAGGGTGGAGCTACTCAAGGCACTCTCCCCCCTATTGTTATGCAGCACAGACGTGATAGTGGGAGGGGATTTTAATTGTATCTTAGAGCACACAGACAGGCAGTCTAGCTCGCCGATAAAATTGGATTCCAGCTCACTGGCCCTGCAAAACTTAGTTCAAGACTTTAAACTCTCAGACACATATAGATGTATATATCCCACAACAGCAGGATATACATGGTCAGGGAGGAATAGCAGCTCCAGAATTGACTATTGCTTTGTCTCAGAGAGAGTGAAAGTTGTTGGGGTCACTCTTCAGCCTGTCTTCTTCTCAGATCATCAGGCTTTAGGGTGTAGAGTGGAACTCCAGGGCGGGACTGTCTTTGGCCCAGGCCTCTGGAAACTCAACACAAAGCTGCTAGAGAACGAGGGGGTAGTATCCCGCTACAAGGAGAAACTATCACAGTGGCTGTCCTTGCAGTGTCTGTACGGGTCAGTAGGAGAGTGGTGGGAGGAGGTGAAGGTGAGGACAAAGGCCTTTTTCATGGCTGAGGGAAGGAAGGCTGCTGCCAGACGGAGAGGAGTGCTAGCCAGGAAACAGAGGCAGCTGCAGCGTCTCTACACGATGCTGCACAGTGGCTTCGATGTGCTCGAGGATATCGCCCTTTTAAAAAAGGACATCCGGAGCATAGCCGAAGAAAGTAGTCGAGGAGTGCTGTTAAGAAGCAGAGTGCAGTTCTTGGAAGAAAATGAGAAGTGTACTCGCTTCTTTTTCAGGAAAGTGGTAGGCTCCAAGACTGTCATGGAAAGTGTAGTTGATGAGGAGGGACGAGAGAGAACAGAGCCGAGTGCTATCCTCTCCTGCACCGAGGCCTTCTACTCAAGACTGTACAGCTCTACAGAGGTAAAGGATGAAGATATTCATTTTTTTACCTCAAAGCTAGAAAACATTTTGAGTGAAGAAGATAGGGAAGTACTTGAGAGGGATTTGACAGTAGAAGAGCTGAGACAGGCTATGGAGAGCTTACAGAAGGGGAAAACTCCGGGTGCTGACGGGCTCCCTAAAGAATTTTATTGCACCTTTTGGGATCTGCTTCAGGATCCGCTACTGCTCCTATTCGAGGAAAGCTACAAGACAGAATTGCTGCCTGACTCCTTAAGAGAAGGCACTATCTCTCTCTTGTTTAAGAAAGGAGCAAAAAATGACATAAAGAACTGGAGACCCCTCAGCCTGTTAGGCGTGGACACTAAGATCCTGTCCAAAGCCCTTTTCCTGCGCCTACAAAATGTAGTGGCCTCACTGGTAGGGAAAGAACAGACTTGTGGGATAGCAGGACGCCTGATGAGCGACAACCTGGCCTTGTTGAGGGATGTCTGTCTGTACTCTGAGGATCGCTCCCTCCCTCTGTGCATTTTAGGTGTAGACCTAGAAAAGGCCTTTGACCGCCTAAACCGGCAGTACTTAACATCGGTACTTGAGCACATGAAGTTTGGCCCCATCATGAGAAAGTGGATTAACCTGCTGTACACAGGTAGCAACAGCAGAGTCATGGTTAATGGCAATAGATCACGCACCTTTGAAGTCTGTTCAGGGGTGAGGCAGGGCTGCCCATTATCCCCCTTGTTATTCGTTTTGGCTATGGAGCCCTTAGCCTGTGCCTTGCGGCAGGATCAGGCCATTAATGGGATACCAGTGCCTGGAAGTGGGGGAGGAGAGGTAAAGACATCTCTATACATGGATGACGTCACCCTGCTCCTCTCTGACAATGCCTCAATTAGCAGAGCTCTGCAGTGCTGTGATCGGTTCTCTTTGGCTTCCTCCGCAAAAATTAACACATCTAAGAGTGAGATTTTTTATCAGAACTGGAGGGAGCCAAAAGAAGGACATGATCTCAGGCTGCAAGAGAAGAGAATTAAGGTCCTGGGGGTGTATTTTGGAGAAGAGATGGGAACAGTAAATTGGCAGAACAAATTGCCAATCTTAAACAAAAAACTGATGCAATGGAAGGACCGAGACCTCACCATGACAGGGAAGGTGCTGGTCATCAAAGCCGAGCTCTTGCCTGTCTTGAATTTTCTGGCTTCTACCTTCCCAATCCCACACCGTGTTGCGGCGGTGCTGAGGAGATTGATGTTTCAATTTCTATGGGGTGGGAAGCAGGAAAGACTCAGAAGGGAAATAATGTACAGGCCGCTACCCTCAGGGGGGAAGTCTGTCCCAGATATTGCTACGAAGCTGCTGTGCATTTTCCTGGCCTCTGTGCTGAGAGGCTTTGCAACAGCACCTGCAGCGCGTACCTGGACTTATTTTTCCAGGCTCTGGGTAGGTAGGGAGGTGTTCAGAGTGTGGGGTGTCAGACCCAAGCTGGACGTCCCACTCTCTGACACATGCCCTGCAATTTATGGGACAGTTAAAAGTTTTCTAAGATCTCACCCAATTGGCCATATTCCCCTCCGAGATGTCAGCGTCCAAAAACTGGAAGATTTCGTAGCACCCCAGAACAATAGGCAGACCCCTGTGGGCATTTTAACATCAGCCCAAACAAGGAAGGTGTGGAAACACACATCCTCTAAATTTCTGTGCAACATTCACAGAGATTTAGCCTGGAGTGTCGTCCACCAGTGCTTACCGGTACGAACTTTCTTGTACCGTAGGGGCCTCACCCCCAGCCCTCGCTGCGTTAGGGTGGGCTGCGGCGAGGAGGAGACTGTGACCCATCTCCTGTGGTCCTGCTTTTTTGCTAAGGCCTTCTGGGCCCAGTTTGAAGATTGGTTGCAGGCTCTCTCGCCCCAATTTACCCTGACCGCTGCTTTCATCATATACGGCATCTCTCCTGTCAAACTTCCCCCTGACGTGTTTGACAGGATCTGGGCCGTGGTGAACAGTGGGAAAGACGCCCTGTGGAGAGTGAGGAACATGGGGCTGTTCAAAGGCATCGAGGTCCCAGTCAAGGCAGCAGGTAGCCTGGCCCTGTTCATCACCCGAGAGAACTATTACCTCAGAGATCTGTGGAGAGAAGGGAGGGAGGAAGCAGAAAATCTGTGGGAAATAGAGGGCATTGGACAGTATCTCAAGAAACTGTGAAAAACATTATCATGTTTAAATAAAGAATGTGATTTGCACCAGAAAAAAAGAAAATTGTTGCTATGTAACTGTTACCGTGTCAAAATGTAATGAGATGTGATCATATATACTGTTTTAAGTATGTATATTAATGTAAAGCTTTCTGATTTGTGATTTCCTGTAATTTTTTGTGAAAAGAAAATAAAGTTCTTAAAAATCGAAAAAAAAAAAAAAAAATCGAAATCGGTTCACCCAGGGCGAGGCTCGGCCATTGCACTCCGGCTGTGCTGACCCCTGCGAATTCCCCAAATGTGGGAATCTCGACTGCATAATTTCTGGTAGTGGGGGACTGCGTTCGCGCTCTCCTGATGTGCTTGGACCAAAATCAGATACGGGAGGGTTAGGACACCACGAGCTGCGTGGCTGCGGAAGGATCCCGGTTCGACAGGAGTGGACGCCGCTGCTGGTTCTCGCTGGCTTTTAGTTAGGGGTCCGGAGAAGCATCTCAAGCTAGTTCCACTACTCCTTCCGGACGTTCATTCCCTTTTCAAAGTCAGTCGTTTTGCTGTAGTCTGCGTTCTTTAGGCTGATTATCGAGGTTAGCCTTTATTTGGTCATGGGGGGCCTCGGTACTGTATGCTGAGTCTAAAGACAGTTTCACCCGTTTTCTGATTGCTCGGTTCTGTACCAGTGCAGACATGTCAAACAGTGAATGGCTGTACCTCTATTGTATCCGTGCTCAATGAATGAAATCGGTAACAAATGAATATATGTCTAGTTATACGAAAAACGAGTGGTTTATCGACTCATCTTCATTTGCAGATTTAGAGGCAGCTTCGATATTCGTTTTACAGACGGGTTTTTTTTTTTTGAATATGGGTCACACACATGCCACAGCAACAAAACATCTCTAGAGATGAGGCTATAGATCACCTTTCCATCCTGCAGGTTTTCCTCCCAAAGCCTACGGCACCAACGGCGACCCCTGCTGGCCGGGAGAGCAAAAGCTTACAGCACCTGGTATTCCCAGGCAGTCTCCCATCCAAGTACTAACCAGGCCCGACGCTGCTTAGCTTCCGAGATCAGACGAGATCGGGCGTGTTCAGGGTGGTGTGGCCGTAAGCAAAAGCCCCGGCGCCTGACTCGCTACTTGAAGCTGTGTGTGGCGGGGGTTCCGTGCTCCCCGAGCGGGACTGAAGGATCGTTCGTGTGCCACTCTTTGGAAAGGAGCTGCTTTCCAAATCGCATTGCGTGCCTGGATGTTGGCGAATGCGCTCCCTTGTGTTGGCTCGTCCCGCACTGGAGGAGGACAAACAATCTGCACGGAGGAGCACCAGGCAAGTCTTCAGTGCACAGCACTCTGGAAACATTTCGGGGCTGTCGCGTGTTTATTTCAGCACGTAAAGCGCACCGGTCCAACACGTCGGCCGGGCGCGCGGCGCCTCCGCCCTGTTGCTGCCCCTGCAGCTGCTTCACTTTTCCCTTTAGTTGCCATCGATTTTTTTGTAGTGCTATACATATACGATTGAGGTATCTTAGAGTTCTCCTTCGAAGACCCAGCACTCTCTTTTCTTTTCCTAGTGTTACTCATATCGGACTTTTTAAACCTAAAAAAAAATCGTTTTTTTTTCTTTCAATTATAACTGAAGTTTAAACAACTAGTGTTAAGTCCTTATTTTTCTGTAGTCAAAAAAAGCAAAAATTAATATTCAGGTCATGAAAAACTCAAAAAAACTCCCCAACCACTAAACTTTACCTCCCACCTGAGCGCCATCTTGAACGCCCCTACCACCAGAGAATGCTCACGATTTCGGAAGCTGTCTCCGGGACGTGCTGATTCCACACATCCTGAATAAATCATGATATTGTTAGTTGCTGTAGCTAGACGTTCAAATGAGTTTCATGGCCAGATGGACTGTTTCCTCCAGCGGTATAATATTGCAGTGAGACAGCACGATGCCTGCAAGACTATGTCACGCTAAACGCCACAGATTGCGTTTGTCCGTTCGTGTCAGTCGTCCCGCAGCCACGGGAAGTGGGACACAAACATGCTGCAATGCTTTCAAGACGTTAGGATTTGTTTGTGCAACATCCAAGAATAGTACTTGTGGCTTGAATGTGAACTGTACGTGCCCGCCCCCTTTCCTCTGTAGTGCATGAGTTCCTCCCGGCATGCCCTTCGTCATTGTTCTGTCATCTTGTATTTAAAGGGTTGTATTTCTGCTGCTGAAAATAAGCAACGGTTTTCTCACAACGCCCTTTGTTCCCAACGGAGCCCTTGTCTGTCATGAAATTCTTCAAAACCTCAAGCTAGAAGAAGAAGAAGACGACAAATATGAAGCGTTACAGCAACGACATGCCATGAGACGATCGATAACGATTTCCATAGGATCCCCGCGGTTGCCTGGCAACCGTCAGCTTTGCGCAGTGGCAGTATCGTAGCCTGTGAGGTTTAGCCGAGGCGCGATTATTGCTAGTTGAAAACTTTTCCCAATACCCCGCTTCCGCCGGTTTGCAATACAATCGGCGAAAGCAATTTTTGACAGTCTCGTCAGAGACTGAGCAAGGTGTTTAAAGACAGATTTGGTCACGGTGATATCATGGTAGAAAGAAACGAGCTTGTTACGTGTCAACAGAAACGCTCTTTAGCTCTTTCAGCTTTATGCAGAGAACAGCGTCTGTCGAGATTACTTTTGTGTCAGCGCGAAACGCCGTGTGCTGTCAGTATGATTTCATATTGCTCATAGCGGCGCCTGGCTTTTGTCTGTCAAACGTTAGGTTGCGCTTCTTCATGCTGCATCGTCGGCATGAGTGGAGCATTTTAAACGTCTGTACTTACTGCGCCCCATAAGAAATCGTTTGTCCCCATTCAAAAGAGATTGTGCGATGTCCTGCAGCGTTCGCAAAGCAAACCTTTGACAGTTTGAAAAGAGGAATTTATTCTGCTTCCTGTGCGTGCAGTAGTTACAAAGTTGAACGTCTTTACACGATCTGCTGCAGTTTTCAGTGGGTGGGCTTTGTCAAATGGCTTGGAAAAACGCACTGTGTTTCGGCTCGGGAAACATCATGAGCAGTGTCCTGCATGTTTTCTGTGTATAGCTGTCTTTTAACGCATACAGAATTCATTCGAAATCATTGATTTCTCCAATTAACAAGGGTCCCTTTTTGAACCTGCCAGAAGCATTCTTTCAATGTAACAGATTTACTCCGGGGAAGGGCAGCATGACATTGAGAGTAGCTCAAGCTTTCAGCACCTTTATCTGACTGCATGTATGCAGACACTGCTCAGAATCCCCTGTAAGATTCTCCTTCAATTCCGTTTTGCAGTGCTTTAGCTCTTTCAAAAGGCTTCGCTTTGCTAGTCACAATCCAAGGCTCATGACAGCATTTGAAAACATTCGCAACTGCGTTGGCCGGGAATCGAATCTAGGTTAACTGCTTTGAAGGCAGCTATGCGCAACACTGGCTCGCTCCAGAATAAATCTCGCGTCGAGGGCATATTTTTTTCCATTTTACCGTGAGTCGGGCTCAGCTGCACAGAGGAGAGAGCAGAGCAATGAGGTCACGGGGACAGGGGAGTCACACGCTGGCGGTTTGAATACGCGGAAGATCACTGAGGGATCCACAGTATATGGACCCTCCGTGCGCCATCAGTCCACACTCCGGACTCTGAATCCTGCCATCCGAGTTAAGATCTCGGCGGAACCTGAGGCGCAGTTCCTTTTAAAACGTAATCTGGTGAGCATTTCTAGAATCGTACTTGTATAGATGCAGCCTTTAATGTGTTGCTAGGTTAAAATTGATGACTTCTTGTATTTCAGTAGGCAACTGCCCTCTTGATTTCGGATTTAATTTCTTTATTACAGGGGCGCTTTTATGAAGACAGAGTCATGTTCAGGTACTTTGCTTGATGGAGGAAGCTCATTTCGGACTCTGTGATCTGCTCACCTGGAAAGGTCTGCTATACTACTACAAGAGAGAAGTAGAGTCTGGAAGAAGGGACAATTTTATGATGCTTTGGAAGATAATGTTTTTTTTTTCTTATACTGAAAATGAAAGGTAGTTGTTTCTATATGGACTCAGTCTTTGGAATTTGTATATTTATATATTTCAGTGAACCCTCAGCCATTCCTTCTGTATTGTAATTCAATTTCTCTTTTAAAATTCCTTCCCCACTTCTAGGACCTGCAGTTGCTGAACTCCACAATGGCTTCTATTGGAAAGTCTGTGACTGAGACCAAGTAAGTGTTCACTTTTTTATGAAACCATTATTTATTTAGGAGCAATGAGCAATTCTTATATAAATGCAATAAAATCATTATGCTCAAACTATGAGAGAGAAAATTAAGGATAATTTAAGAAATCAGTCTTAGCTTGTTTCTATACACAGATGGTATTATTTATTTTCAAAGGAAACCCGCGCGGATTCCCCTGGTGTGCAAGATGTACCTGAATACTCTTGATCAGCTTCCTGCTCACTTGAAGAGGGCGTGTATGAAGCACGCCACGGCAGAAAAGATCAGGATGGCCTCTCAACAGGCGAGGGAGGACATGATGAATCACCTGAAGAACGGGGTCATCGTGGATTACCACAGAATAGAGATCGTGTCTGGTGAGGCAAACAGGATAGTGGTTGTAAGACTGCTAGAGTCCTTGGGCCTTTTTGTACATGGGAAGCCTGAAGACACATTGGCAAGGTGAGAAATTTTAAATCTGTAAGGCTTCTGTAGTTTCTTTTTGAAATCATTGTTACAACATATTATGTAAAAGCATGTTGAAAAGAATCTACCTGCATTCCAGCGGCCCTGAGCAAGAGGCCGCTGTCCAGGAGGAAGAGATGCCAGAGGCTGCTCTAGAAACTGAAACAGAAGCGGATAAGGAAGGGGAAGATGTGAGCTCTGAAGAACTCTATCAGCAGTAAGACTTTTTTATTTTTCAGATGTATCTATTTTTTACTAAAATTCTAATTTGTCTTATAGGTATAAAATGTTTAAACCGGTGTTTTATATCCTTACAGGCCCTCAGTAGTTAAAAAGTATCAGCAGGCCGGAAGAGAGTGGCCCAAGCTGGACTCTATAGAAAGCACTCCCTGGATGCTCCTCTCCTGATTGGATTCAAACAGTACCTTACCAAGGATCTGGGAGTGGCAAATTATTCTCAGGAGGTATTTATTTTTTAAAGGCATTTAAAATTAAGCAATGGTATCTTCATTGTAAATGTTTTTATTTCTTAGCTTAAAATTCACCCATGTGAAATGATGTCAGCCATAAACATCATGACTCTATATTTCCTACCTGAATCTATTCTACTTAAATTATTACATTATACACAATTTGAGTTCATTTTAAAAAGTAAAAGGTAATGAAAGGAATGCATTTTCATAAGAAAGATAATACCGATATGCATGTGATAATCTTCCTTATATCATGTAGTGCGTCATTTGGACACTTTGTGGGCTTCAAATACAAAGAAAATCATGTTCTATGGTACAAGATAAATACAAAACTTAAGCTTCTTTATAAAGCATAAGCAATCATTTATTACATCGCTTCTTGAATTAAATCTTTTGACAAGAGGTAAGACTTCTGTTACATTTAAACCCATGTTTAGCTGTGTTTTTTAGATTTAACTGAACCAATTTCTGTGTGTGATAATGTCCTTGAATTCTGACAACATCACACTAAATTACATGATATAAAACAGCTAATGTTTCTAGAGATAAAGTTTCTGAGATGCTTCTAATTACTTTTTATTACCAGGGACAGTTTAATTCACCTTGTACAGTACTGTAAGACCAAGATACTTTTTTTAAAAGTTATTTAACATTTTATAGAACTTTGTCTACTATGGCAACATGATGTGCTTGGTGAAACTTGGAAAAATACTGCTTGGCCACTTATCTTAAGATAAAGATAGGATAAAGGTTTATCTTTTGCACCTACCTGACCCCCAGGGAAGGCCAATGCTTTCTAAGTTGATGGTTCCCTACAGTAGACTGTACTTTAATTTCAAAGGTAATGTATATTGACCCAAATCAGTTTTGGAATCCAATCTACTGACGAGATGGAGCACATCCTTTTTTCAGGATTTTAGCATCATACGTTTGGTATATTTAGTCCCTAATGCTGAAAGAAATGATCATAGAACATTTGGACACTTTGTGGGCTTGAAATACAAAGCAAATCATGTTCTATGGTACAAGATAAATACAAAACTTAAGCTTTTATTTTAATTAGATTTGTTTATAAAGCATAAGCAATCATTTATTACATTAATATATGTGAAAATAACATTTTAGCATCATACGTTTAGTATATTTAGTCCCTAATGCTGAAAGAAATGATCATAGAACATGACATCTAACCTTACCTGCGGTGTTTTTAATCCCTATTGCTCAATGCACGGTGAAAGCATTCCATACATGTGTCTGACAATGAGGAATGGGCCCCTGAGACAGTCATTTGCCTGTTTCACAAATGATCGTATTTTACTAGAGATTCTGTTTGGGATTCAGATGTGCATTCGGACAGCAATCCCTTTCGAGAAATGATACGTTCTGGATGAGGTCAAAGGTGCTGGAACACTGTATCTAGGATGTGTTTGCAGAGACTGTGTGTCTCCTGCTTCAACGCAGTGATAAACAGATGTGCTCCTTTAATTTATTGGTACATGCCCAGGGCAGTAAGCAGTCTGAGGATTTATTTCCAGATGGCATAGAGCAGTGAAGCAGTGAAGTAGTGCAAAACACTGGATCATTATATTATTAGAATCTATTCTACTTAAATTATTACATTATACTCAATTTGAGTTCATTTTAAAAAGTAAAAGGTAATGAAAGGAATGCATTTTCATAAGAAAGATAATACCGATATGCATGTGATAATCTTCCTTATATCATGTAGTGCGTCATTTGGACACTTTGTGGGCTTGAAATACAAAGAAAATCATGTTCTATGGTACAAGATAAATACAAAACTTAATGTTTTATTTTAATTAGATTTGTTTATAAAGCATAAGCAATCATTTATTACATTAATATATGTGAAAATAACATTTTAGCATCATATGTTTAGTATATTTAGTCCCTAATGCCGAAAGAAATGATCATTTGTTTAACATGCACGGGTCTGTCTCAAAGGATGCAGTACTCCTGAAGGGTCTCAAACCCTACATTTCGGATGCCTAGCTGTATCCCTCACATGTGGCACCTCAGAATGACTTCTAACCTTACCTGTGGTGTATTCAGTCCCTATTGCTCAATGCACGGTGTACATACTGCATACATGTGTCTTGAGAATGAGGAATGGGCCCCTGAGACAGTCATTTGCCTGTTTCACAAACAGGGACCTGGACCTAGACCTGGCCCGTACAGGGCTCAAACCCGCGACCTTGGCGTTATTAGCACCACGCTCTAACCAACTGATCTAACCGGCCTCACGACAGTGCTCCTCTCTGTGCTGCAAAAAATCAAACTCAGGGAATTTCTTTTGTCCTCCTTTGAATAGAAAGCCGTGTAATTCAGTGTACGGGCTTTCTCGTGCAGTTTCATGGTTCTTGTAACCCAAATCCTACACTGGCCTGAAGTGCCCCCCCATTTCACAGCATTTTTCAGCTGATTTAAAATGTACCTAAAGGAGAAGCATTATTGAAGACCATCAATTACCAAGAGCTTTTGTCAAAGGTTTTGGTGGTCATTTTGAATGACCACAGAGCGCTGTGACCTCGGTTTTACATCTCATCCAAAATTCAGCGCCCTTTTACAACACAGCGTCTCCGTCACTATACTGGGGCATTGGGACCCGCACAGACCTCAGGGTGAGCGCCCCCCCGCCGGCACCATTAACACCGCTTCCAGCTGGAAGCTTTGTTTTTCCCTGTAGCTCATCCTCATCCAGGTACTGACCTGGCTCACACCTGCTTAGCTTCAGTGGGTTTTCAGTTGCGAGTTCCAAGGGGATGCAAGTGATGGAGCCGCTCGCTGCAAAAGCCACTGCATTGGCCGGGAATCGAACCCGAGCCTCCCGCGTGGCAGGCGAGAATTCTACCACTGAACCACCAATGCTCAGTGCCTGGGCCTTCAAAAAAGACGCTTTTTTGGTGCTCTGTGCAAAACGCGTCGACATCTGCTTCCAGCTGCAAAATGCCATTTGCGGACGCTGAAGAACTTATTTCCAAGGCAGCGGGTACAAGCGATTGGGCGTTTTAAAACCACCAGGAACAGCAAAGAGGCGCGCTTCTTTGCTTGTGCCGAAACACACCGACTGAAGGCGGACAACGTAGTCGGCAGGATTGGAACCTGTGCGGGGAGACCCCAATGGATTTCTAGTCCATCGCCTTAACCACTCGGCCACGACTACAGCAAGCCCCGCCGCCGCTGTGTTCTTGCTACAATCTTACCTGGATCGCGAGGCGCCGGCGGAAGCCTGTTTCAAAGTCGTTCTCCGTTTCAAAAAAACATTTCCAAAATACAAGCCTTGCAGACAGACACGCCTCAGAGGACTTAAGGGTGGCTTCATGTCGGAATGATAAAGTCTCCCCGTCCGGACATGAAAATGCCACTTTGTTACACACAAAAAAAGAATCAACAACAGAGAAATGCCCACAAGCATTTGAAAAGCCGCACCACGTCGCACTTGAAATAGCTCTTACATTAGTGGTAGACACAGGAATCGCCTTTTTATTTACGCTCTTACCAACGCGATGGAAAGCAAAACAAAGCAAAGCAGAGCAAAACAAAACGAACAAACGAAAACCCTCAAGTCCCGCACTTGCATATAATGCTGTTACGTGCCCAAGCGGTATTGTACGTCATCCTAGCACTGCACCCCGGGTCGTACGGAATATGGGAACGAGCACACGCCACGGATCGTCTCGAATCACTCCCTACAGCTGTAAGGCGCCTTGAAGCGTGCACCCCCAACATTCTTCTTTGCGCATCTGTGAAAGGTAAACTCTTGAGCAAACTCTGAACCAGCTCTAAGGAAACTAATCCGATTAGACGTTACTTTGACTCATCCTTTAAGGGACCCTTGTTAATTGGAGAAATCAATGATTTCGAATGAATTCTGTATGCGTTAAAAGACAGCTATACACAGAAAACATGCAGGACACTGCTCATGATGTTTCCCGAGCCGAAACACAGTGCGTTTTTCCAAGCCATTTGACAAAGCCCGCCCACTGAAAACTGCAGCAGATCGTGTAAAGGCGTTCAACTTTGTAACTACTGCACGCACAGGAAGCAGAATAAATTCCTCTTTTCAAACTGTCAAAGGTTTGCTGCAGGACATCGCACAATCTCTTTTGAACGGGGACAAACGATTTCTTATGGGGCGCAGTAAGTACAGACGTTTATAAAGCTCCACTCATGCCGACGATGCAGCATGAAGAAGCGCAACCTAACGTTTGACAGACAAAAGCCGGGCGCCGCTACGAGCAATATGAAATCAAACTGACAGCACACGGCGTTTCGCGCTGACTCAAAAGTGATCTCGACAGACGATGTTCTCTGCATAACGCTGAAAGAGCTAAAGAGCGTTTCTGTTGAGATGTAACCCATTGGGCAAAAGACGTATAATATACGTCCATTAAACGCATATCTTAGACGTCTAAATGTGGTCTACAATTCGTCTAGAATGAAATTCTAATATACGTCTAAAGTTAAACGTCAATTATACGTCTATATTTAGACGTTCATTATACATAAATGGTTGGAGTTCTATTATACGGATAAATTTAGAGGACTATTATACATATATGGTTGGAGTTCCGGATAACTTTAGAGGTCTATTATACGTATATGGTTAGAGGTCTATTATACGTATAACTTTAGAGGTCTATTATACGTATATGGTTAGAGGTCTATTATACGGATAACATTAGAGGTCTATTATACGTATATGGGTAGAGGTCTATTATACATCAAAGATAGATTTTATAGGTGTAGAAACAAGTAAAACAAGCCAATGATTAGGTTTAGAAATGTATTCTGAAAATACACATTCACACCTGAAACATATGTATTTCAAATTATACATTGTATACAATCAATCAACAATCAACATATGGGCAATAATCATAAAAAACACAACTAGTCTTAAACTTCAGCTACAAATTCTGGTAACATGGCAATATACAGTATAGTAATGACAAACACAAAACTAATTACATTAACACACTAACTCAAAACCACATTTTGATTCAAATATACATTTTAAAATGTACAACTTCTATATTTCCAAGAAAAAAATATTACATAAAATATAAAATATTACAATGGAAGTTAAGACGATTTTTGTCCACTATTTGCAAACCCTGTCTAATTGTCCTAACAGTTAGAACCAAAAACCTATTATTTTCAGAGTCCAGATCTCTTGGCCCCCTGCCTTGCATATGCATTCTTCAAGTAACACATTGCGTGCTCCTTTATTTCTTTTTCTGTTGATGTAGGGTGGGACTTCAGCACCGCAGCTAGGAGAAAATTATATAATATTACTTCCCAAATAAATGATGATTAATATCTTCTTTAGTATAATCTAAAAAATGAACGGTTTACTAAGCTCAAAGCTGAAATAAATGTATAGAATTTGGCTTGCATCATAGCAGTTGAGCAATAAAGTCTGTCCTAATTAAAGAGTACCCAAAGTTTGAAAGTACAACATAGAATAAGAATAAGAGAAACGGCAAAACAATTTTGTGTCATCTTCCCCATTCACACTATATTATGTGCCATTTTTTTGCTTATTCACATACTATTTTAATCAAAATAATATTAAGAAAGATCTGTATGTATTCAGATAGTATTATTATTGTTCATACTTACTCGTCAAAAGAGGATTGCTGAGATATTTTCGGATATACTTCTACGTTTGAAAAACGTGTCCAAAATGGTGACCAACGAATACTAGCAATGCATTGTGGTATATAACCGGAAAATATGCTGGGTTCGATATTTTCTCAACGTATGCGTTTATTAATGTTGTCGATATTATGGTTGAAATTTAACATTGATAATACATCGCTGCTATGAGCTGATGTGCAATTTTAACGCATGCAATAAGTAAGGATCGGTCACTGTTGTATGGTATTATATATAATGACATTATGGAATAGGATGGGGACAGGCCTGGCATCACGGGGGGAGGGGGGAATGTCGCCCCTTCAGTTTTGGGCAAAAAGTTTTACCTAACTTAATTTGCACCCTAAAAAAATAGTTGTACTTTGTCAATGGTCAGACAACACTAAATGACACGAACAGTCACTCAGTCTGTTTGATGGGCAGGAGGGCTATCCATCCAGGAACTGCACATATTATTGAGTGTCAACATTACGATCCTGTTTGCTCAGGTGGACCGATTCCTTGCAGTAGTTTATCATTATACTTAAAATCGTTATATAACTAGGACTAGTTATAGCAGTCTGTGCTTTCTGTTGGTTTTACAACATTTTTTTCTTAACGATTCAGAACGTCCATGTAGCTGCAAAAATGAACGCTTATGGTACTTTTCGCTCCAGGCAATACAAACCTTGAGAGTGACGAAAAATGTGAAACTGAACTTCATCGCAAATACCAGATTGCTAGTCGTTATCTTCTATCATGAAGCACTAATCAATGGCATAGCTGCGAGATTTCATTTGGGTAGCTGCACCGTACAGCTCCGTTTCAACCGAAATATCACTCCCCCCTCAGAATTTCAGACGCCCCCCTACAGATTTTTCCTCGGGCACCGCGCACTGATGGGGGACTTTTGTCAAGAAAATAAAAATAGAAACTCTATAGGCACTCAAACATTTTACTGTTTTTTTTCAGGCAGGTGGCAAGACCCCCTCAGCAAAACCCTTGTATGCCAAGCTGTGGGCATTGATTCGGCGAAATTACGGCTATACGTATATATACGTCGCCTCGAAGTATAATCAACGTCGAATTGCAACCGTAAAATCGACGACATGAATAAACGCATATATAACGTCGAAAAAACATCTAACACAGTGCCTGAGGCTTTTTACTGTATGTATCGTGTGTGCCGCAATTAGGAGTATACGGCACTCTGCACAGTGTACGAAGTAAATTATTTTCGCAGTAATTAATTTATTATATTTACTATATTTATTATACACGTGTAAATTATTTGCTGTGAAAATAATTTACTTCGTACACTGTGCAGAGTGCCGTATACTCCTAGTTGCGGCACACACGATACATACAGTAAAAAGCCTCAGGCACTGTGTTAGATGTGTTTTCGACGTTATATATGCGTTTGTTAATGTCGTCAATTTTACGGTTGCAATTCGACGTTGATTATACTTCGAGGCGACGTATATATACGTATAGCCGTAATTTCACCGTAAATATACGTATATTCGACGAATCAATGCCCACTGGGAACAAGCTCGCTTCTTTCTACCATGATGTCACCATGACCAAATCTGTCTTTAAACACCTTGCTCAGTCTCTAACGAGACTGTCAAAAATTGCTTTCGCCGATTGTATTGCAAACCGGCGGAAGCGGGGTATTGGGAAAAGTTTTCAACTAGCAATAATCCCGCCTCGGCTAAACCTCACAGGCTACGATACTGCCACTGCGCAAAGCTGACGGTTGCCAGGCAACCGCGGGGATCCTATGGAAATCGTTATCAATCGTCTCATGGCATGTCGTTGCTGTAACGCTTCATATTTGTCGTCTTCTTCTAGCTTGAGGTTTTGAAGAATTTCATGACAGACAAGGGCTCCGTTGGGAACAAAGAAACCCGTTGATTCTTTTCAGCAGCAGAAATACAACCCTTTAAATACAAGATGACAGAACAATGACGAAGGGCGTGCCGGGAGGAACTCATGCACTACAGAGGAAAGGGGGCGGGCACGTACAGTTCACATTCAAGCCACAAGTACTCTTCTCGGATGTTGCACAAACAAATCCTAACGTCTTGAAAGCATTGCGGCATGTTTGTGTCCCACTTCCCGTGGCTGCAGGACAACTGACATGAACGGACAAACACAATCTGTGGCGTTTAGCGTGACATAGTCTTGCAGGCATCGTGCTGTCTCACTGCAATACTATACCGCTGGAGGAAACAGTCCATCTGGCCATGAAACTCATTTGAACGTCTAGCTACAGCAACTAACAATATCATGATTTATTCAGGATGTGTGGAATCAGCACGTCCCGGAGACAGCTTCCGAAATCGTGAGCATTCTCTGGTGGTAGGGGCGTTCAAGATGGCGCTCAGGTGGGAGGTAAAGTTTAGTGGTTGAGGATTTTTTTTGAGTTTTTCATGACCTGAATGTTAATTTTTGCTTTTTTTGACTACAGAAAAATAAGGACTTAACACTACTTGTTTAAACTTCAGTTATAATTGAAAGAAAAAAAAACGATTTTTTTTAGGTTTAAGAATTTCGATATGAGTAACACTGGGAAAAGAAAAGAGAGTGCTGGGTCTTCGAAGGAGAACTCTAAGATACCTCACTCGTATATGTATAGCACTACAAGAAAATTGATGGCAACTAAAGGGAAAAGTGAAGCAGCTGGAGGGGACGTGGAAAGAGTGCTGGAGATGCGCTCGTACGCGAGCGCTCGCAGCCCAAGTGAGACTCAGCTGCCAGAGGAAGAGCCGGAGTCCCTGCCCAGCACACCTGTGAAAACCCCGGCAGCCAAGAGAGGAAGGGGCGACCTGACGCTGGAGGAGCTCCAGACCAACATCTTCAACATGATGGCACAGAGCATGGGTGAGCTGAAGGAAATGACTTGATCTAATACAGTCGCAATCGAAAGTCTTAAAAAGTCCATGGACTGTGTGTTTAAAGAGGTTGAAGACTTAAAGAGTGAAGTAAAAGTTCTTAAACAAGTAAATACCAAACAAGAAAAGCATATTAAAGAACTTGAATTGAAAGTGAACGATGTAGATAGATACCGTCGATGATGGAATTTAAAATTATTTGGAGTTAAAGAGGAACGTGATAAGGACCTTGTTGCAACAGTGAAGGGTATCTGTAAAAGGACCCTGCCGGACCAGGAGGATGTAATATCGGCCATTGACTTTGTTCACAAGCTCGGGAGAGCGAACATGTCTGGGCAAGTGCTCCCCAGATCGATTATAATACAGTTCACCAAGAGGACGGCGAGGGACATGCTGTGGCGAGCGGCGAGGGGGAATGAGTATTTGAATGGGAACAAACTGAGGTTTGCAGAGGACCTGTCTGCTGCGGACAGGAGTACCAGGAACCAGCTGTGGCCCCAGGTTGAAGCTGCCAGAAGAGAGGGGAGGAGAGCCTACTTTGTGGGAGCGAGGGCCTTTGTGGACGGGAAGGAGATTTGCTCCCAGTGACTGCTCAGTTAATGATTATGTTTGGTTTTATTTGTTATACCAGTATATACTAGTGTTTCTTTAGTGTTAGTTTGGAATGGTGTAGTTAAGTGTTAAGGACTGTTATAGTTCTGGTTCTTTGAAAAACTCAATAGTTTAGACAGTCTTAGAGTTAGTTATTTGCTTTTGTGTATGTCTTTTTCATGAATGCCAGAGGTACTCGAAATGTTGTTAAAAGAAAAACTGTGTGCTGAGTTTTATTTTTTACAGGAAACGCATGCATGTTGAAACTTAAGTTTATAAATAATTGAGAAATATTAAAGCAAGGAAAATATGATACGTGTAAAATATACAATTTGATCACATAATTACTTAATTACCTCTGGTAGTTAAATGCTTTTTTCTGCTGCGTTTTTTTTCTCTTGTACATGACTCTGATCCTCTTGTTGTATTTGTATTTGTAAATTCTATGTTTAATAAAAAAAATTAAAAAAAAAGCATTCTCTGGTGGTGTCCTGCAGACTTCCTGTGGGCATGCGTTGGTGGTATAGTGGTGAGCATAGCTGCCTTCCAAGCAGTTGACCCGGGTTCGATTCCCGGCTAACGCAGTGGTGAATGTTTTCAAATGCTATCATGAGCCTTGGATTGTGACTAGCAAAGCGAAGCCTTTTGAAAGAGCTAAAGCACTGAAAAACGGAATTGAGGGAGAATCTTACAGGGGATTCTGAGTGCTGTCTGCATACACGCAGTCCGATACGGGTGCTGAAAGCTTGAGCTACTCTCAATGTCATGCTGCCTTTCCCCGGAGTAAATCTGTTACATTGAAAGAATGCTTCTCGCAGGTTCAAAAAGGGACCCTTGTTAATTGGAGAAATCAATGATTTCAAATGAATTCTGTATGCGTTAAAAGACAGCTATACACAGAAAACATGCAGGACACTGCTCATGAGTGTGGAGTTCAGCCGAAACACAGTGCTTTTTTTCAAGCCATCTGACAAAGCCCGCCCACTGAAAACTGCAGCAGATCGTGTAAAGACGTTCAACTTTGTAACTACTGCACGCACAGGAAGCAGAATAAATTCCTCTTTTCAAACTGTCAAAGGTTTGCTTTACGAACGCTGCAGGACATCGCACAATCTCTTTTGAACAGGGACAAACGATTTCTTATGGGGCGCAGTAAGTACTGTTACTGTCACTGCTCGATACCGACGTTGGCCTACTATACCATGTTCAGCCACCGCTAGAAAATGTACGGCTCTAGCACCGGAGCAAGCAACAGGAGGGCCGACGTCAAACAGGCACATGTGTCGGACATGGAGAGCGACGAGAATGAGATTTGAACCCATGACTGCAGAGCACAATGTATTAGCAGTCCATCACCTTAACCACTCAGCCACCTTGTCGACGAAACTGGGCTGTCCGGACATGGGTTGGCGCGCTCCAGATGATCTTTTTCTTTTTTTTCCCTCGTACTCGAGGGTCATTTTCCTGTTCCACATGTGATTTCAACATTTTCCTTGGGAGATGTCAAGCCAGCAAGCCACTGCTGTGGTTCAGTGGCCAGTGTGGAGTTCAGTGGCCCTGTTGTACACAGAAAGCACATTGAGCTCCTTGGACATGAAAAGTTCCAGATAAGAGCCATTTGTCATCCTTTCTCTTGGTGTCGATGTTGCTATTGTATGTAAAGGTGGCAACTTGCTCAGCAAGCAGGCGGAGCACACACCAAATGCAGATGTGTCTGAGTGGTGTGTCCAAGTGGCTGCAAAAGGACAGCACTCCTGGGGCGCCGTGGCTTAGTTGGTTAAAGCGCCTGCCTAGTAAACAGAAGATCCTGGGTTCGAATCCCAACGGTGCCTTCTTTGTTGTGTCTTCTCGAACAGAACTGGTCCTTACAGACAACCGCCTACGGCTAGACTTAATTAAATGCAAGTATTCATTTCCTGTCTTTAACGCGACTTGTTTTTCTTAAAATGGATGCAACTTGCAAAACATGAAATACAAGCCTTGCTAATCAGCGCTAGCGGCTGGCAAAAAAAAAAGAAGTCAGCAATGTTTTTTTCTTTAACCTTAACCCTGCTAATGGAGACGAGTTAAACGACCGAGTCTATGCAGCTTAAACGATGCGCAAGTCGGGTTCTTAGCTGAAAGGGTGGTAAATCACACTCACCCCAGTCCTTAATCTTTTAAAGAGGATACAAAATTGAACCTAGTCGCCACATCACATACATCCTGTTCAATGATAAAAAGGTAACATCTATCCTCGCTCCAGAGTAAATCTCACGTTGAGGGCATCTTTTTTTTCACTTTACCGTGAGTCGGGCTCGGCTGCACAGAGGAGAGAGCAGACCAATGAGGTCACAGGGACAGGGGAGTCACACGCTGGCGGTTTGAATACGCGGAAGATCACTGAGGGATCCACAGTATGTGGACCCTCCGTTCGCCATCAGTCCGCACTCCGGACTCTGAATCCTGCCATCCGAGTTAAGATCTCAGCGGAACCTGAGGCGCAGTTCCTTCTTAAAACGTAATCTGGTGAGCATTTCTAGAATCGCACTTGTATAGATGCAGCCTTTAATGTGTTGCTAGGTTAAAATTGATGACTTCTTGTATTTCAGTAGGCAACTGCCCTCTTGATTTTGGATTTAATCTCTTTATTACAGGGGCGCTTTTATGAAGACAGAGTCATGTTCAGGTACTTTGTTTGATGGAGGAAGCTTATTTCGGACTCTGTGATCTGCTCACCTGGAAAGGTCTGCTGTACTACTACAAGAGAGAAGTAGAGTCTGGAAGAAGGGACAATTTTATGATGCTTTGGAAGATAATGTTTTTTTTTTCTTATACTGAAAATGAAAAGTAGTTGTTTCTATATGGACTCAGTCTTTGGAATTTGTATATTTATATATTTCAGTGAACCCTCAGCCATTCCTTCTGTATTGTAATTCAATTTCTCTTTTAAAATTCCTTCCCCACTTCTAGGACCTGCAGTTGCTGAACTCCACAATGGCTTCTATTGGAAAGTCTGTGACTGAGACCAAGTAAGTGTTCACTTTTTTATGAAACCATTATTTATTTTGGAGCAATGAGCAATTCTTATATAAATGCAATAAAATCATTATGCTCAAACTATGAGAGAGAATTTTAAGGATAATTTAAGAAATCAGTCTTAGCTTGTTTCTATACACAGATGGTATTATTTATTTTCAAAGGAAACCCGCGAGGATTCCCCTGGTGTGCAAGATGTGCCTGAATACTTTTGATCAGCTTCCTGCTCATTTCAAGAGAGCCTGTATGAAGCATGCCACGGCAGAAGAGATCGGGATGGCCTCTCAACAGACGAGGGAGGACATGATGAATCACCTGAAGAACGGGGTCATTGTGGATTACCACAGAATAGAGATCAAAGGACACTTTGTGGGCTTGAAATACAAAGAAAATCTTGTTCTATGGTACAAGATAAATACAAAACTTAAGCTTTTATTTTAATTAGATTTATTTATAAAGCATAAGCAATCATTTATTACATTAATATATGTGAAAATAACATTTTAGTATCATACATTTAGTATATTTAGTTCCTAATGCTGAAAGAAATGATCATAGAACATGACATCTAACCTTACCTGCGGTGTTTTTAATCCCTATTGCTCAATGCACGGTGAAAGCATTGCATACATATGTCTGACAATGAGGAATGGGCCCCTGAGACAGTCATTTGCCTGTTTCACAAATGATCGTATTTTACTAGAGATTCTGTTTGGGATTCAGATGTGCATTCTGACAGCAATCCCTTTCAATAAATGATACGTTCTGGATGAGGTCAAAGGTGTTGGAACACTGTATTTAGGATGTGTTTGCAGTGATTGTGTGTCTTCTGCTTCAACGCAGTGATATATAGACGTGCTCCTGTAATTTATTGGTACAAGCCCAGGGCAGTGAGCAGTCTGAGGATTTATTTCCAGACGGCATAGAGCAGTGAAGCAGTGAAGTAGTGCAACACACTGGATCATTATATTGTTAGAATCTATTCTACTTAAATTATTACATTATACACAATTTGAGTTCATTTTAAAAAGTAAAAGGTAATGAAAGGAATGCATTTTCGTAAGAAAGATAATACCGATATGCATGTGATAATCTTCCTTATATCATGTAGTGCGTCATTTGGACACTTTGTGGGATTGAAATACAAAGAAAACCATGTTATATGGTACAAGATAAATACAAAACTTAAGCTTTTATTTTAATTAGATTTGTTTATAAAGCATAAGCAATCATTTATTACATCGCTTCTTGAATTAAATCTTTTGACAAGAGGTAAGACTTCTATTTTACATTTAAACCCATGTTTAGCTGTATTTTTTAGATTTAACTGAACCAATTTCTGTGTGTGATAATGTCCTTGAATTCTGACAACATCACACTAAATTACATGATATAAAACAGCTAATGTTTCTAGAGATAAAGTTTCTGGGATGCTTCTAATTACTTTTTATTACCAGGGACAGTTTAATTCACCTTGTACAGTACTGAAAGACCAAGATGCTTTTTTCTAAAGTTATTTAACATTTTATAGAACTTTGTCTACTATGGCAACATGATGAGCTTGGTGAAACTTGGAAAAATACTGCTTGGACACTTATCTTAAGATAAAGATAGGATAAAGGTTTATCTTTTGCACCTACCTGACCCCCAGGGAAGGCCAATGCTTTCTAAGTTGATGGTTCCCTACAGTAGACTGTACCTTATCTTCAAAGGTAATGTATATTGACCCAAATCAGTTTTGGACTCCAATCTACTGATGAAATGGAGCCTATCCTTTTTTCAGGATTTTAGCATCATACGTTTGGTATATTTAGTCCCTAATGATGAAAGAAATGATCATAGAACATTTGGACACTTTGTGGGCTTGAAATACAAAGAAAATCATGTTCTATGGTACAAGATAAATACAAAACTTAAGCTTTTATTTTAATTAGATTTATTTATAAAGCATAAGCAATCATTTATTACATTAATATATGTGTGTAGCGGCGAGGCTTATTAATAAGGCAGAATTAAGTGTTCTGAGCCTTTCCAAATGAGGCCCCATTTCTCTGTTCATCTCTGTGGTGCAACCACAGAGAGACTATTCATGCAGGGTGATTTAAGGTCCTAGGACAGCTCCCAAAGGGGGATGCACTTAGCTAAGCCTTTCTATCATGATCAATGGTCATCCATTGGCGCCTATCTGTCTAGGGAGTGCCAGTTGGACATCTGGACTGCATTACTAAGTGTCAGGACTAAGTGACTCATATCTCACCTTGATCAATCAATCAGGGACTGGTAGGGCCGAGTAACCCACGTGGGACTCTGATGCCCATGGAACTTTCAGCCAATCAATGAGCTGAAGTTCCTCCAGGTAAAAACAGGCAACACAGAGAGCCTGTGAGATTCAGTAAGATTCAGAAGGGAGGATTCAGAGGATTCTGTGGACAATTCTAAAGGGAATTCAAAGGAGAATTCCAGGGCAGGACGGCCCAGGAGCAGAAGGCTCCCAAGGGCAGGACATTCTCGCAGCGCGCCTCCTGACCATCCTGAGACTCAGCCCGGACAACCACGGAACGGCCAGTGTGTCTGAGTGCCAGAACTTTCCTTTGTTCTAAGAGTCTAGAGTGGAGGTTGCCAGAGAGTAACCAGCAGCAGGCCTCGTGAACAGGTCGGAACTGTGGAAAGCTGAATCACTATTCAGAACTAGCTCTTCATTAGGAACGAACCGGTCCTCTTCCTGACTTGCTGGGACCCACAGTCATCTTTTCTCCTGTGCACAAACTTTGCTAGTTAAAGCCAACACTAACTAGCCGGTCAGTGAGCATCAGCAGCGCTGTCGCAAGCCGCACAGCACAGCCTGGCACCGAGCCAGAGAGCGCGGATTGGACAGCAACAGCCTGCAACTGTTTCTTTGTACCCGCAGGAAGATCTGAATCCCCAAAGATTGGATGAGTATTCAACTTCAATGCATTACAGCTCGAGAATTCAATTGTTATCCCAACCAGTTGATATCAATTTAATTCCTAAGAGTTATGTACTTGTTTGAGTATCTAATGTAGAAGTTATAACCAAGTTCATTAACGAAACGGTCTTAATGAATGATATACTGAACGTATGTCCTCTTGATATGTGTAACACTTCGTAACTGACTGAATATATATCTTTTGTATTCTGATAACCCTCTTGATAAGATCTGTTAGGTTTACATGCATATTTTATGTATTAATAAATGTATCCTCATGTATTAGTACCTGTGTGTGCGCGTTGTTTGAGTTATGTCGCATGGTTTGATTCTAAAGCCATCAAAAGAATCAACTTTGTGATTTACTGCTACAATTAATAATTGTCTCAGTAAATGCCCAAACCCTACAGAACTGGTGCCTTCAGAGAGCCACTACATTTAATTTTGCTATGGCAACATTACATATTTGGCGTCCCTGAGCCGGTTTTCTTACATTATTTGGCGTCCCTGGGTGGGCGTGGCAAGACTGAAATGAGTCAACCAAGCGGAATAATTCAATATAAAACGCCGCGGGTTTCATACACAACAATACGGTGTGCTGAAAGCCGAAAGAAAAAAAAGTTCCCCTTGCTCTTTAAGCAGTGCTTGATTGTTTTGTGATCTTTTGCGATCTACCGGGTTGATTGCATACTTGATCTTGTGGTTTTCTGTGGTAAAACTGTGATTTCGTACTTAAAAGTAATACTCTTTAAGTTTAACGATGGTTGCTAAAAGGTCTGAATTCGAGTCGCTATTAAGCACTCTCTCTAGCAGCGACAGGTCTGACCACGATCTCTTCCATATCTCCGTCAGCGGAGAAGCTAGAAGGATAAATCTCCATTCTCTGAGAGAGCTAGCGAAGGACATAGAGAGATTTGACCCCGCAGTGTCAAAGAATAATATCGAGAGTTATATTCAGGACCTCAGGTATACCCTGCAGTATCTGCCAAACGCCACAGAACAGGAGAAAGTGTTTCTGGTCAGGAAAACTACCAGCAGAGCTGTACATGAGTGGATGGCTAGGCAGATGAAAGAAGTCTGTAATGATTTTGAGCAGCTTTGTCAAGCACTTATCGAAGAATACACTGCGTTTATTGACCCGACTGCTGCGATAGCCGCCGCTCTTAACATTAAGCACAAGAGAGCAGAGTCCCCTCGCGAATATTACGAGAGACTTAGACGAACTTATTTTGCAGGGCGAAATGATGAGGGTTGCGAAGAGAACACACATTTCAAGGGTTTATTCATTGCGAATCTCCACCCGTCAGTCAGAAAGATGATCTTAATGCATACAGATGCACAGACCATGAAAATGACTGATATTAAGAGATTCGTGCAGAAAGCCTGGGAGTATGATGTCCAAAGTCGCTCTGAGCAAAAAGCTGTTAAAGTGACTGTGTTTGCCGTCAGAGCCAGCAGGGTTAATTCCCCCCTGCTCGAAGGAGCACAGGCTCCTGAGCTGGCTAAGCCCCGTTCCAAAGCATGCACACAGGACCACACCCAGCGTCCTAAGTGCCATGAGAACACCGGGGGAGGGAAAGGGCTAGATAAAGCTGAACAAAAGGATTCAGTAGCCACCCGCCTGGCCAGGCTTGAACAAGCTTTATTAGGACAGGGACAACCGCTCCCCAAGGCTGCCGGAAGCGTGAATGAGCTGATACTCTCCACTGGAGGAGGCGGAGACCCGCCCCCTCTCCCTCCCTCAGTCTATCTGATTGAGCGGAAGGGTTCCTGCCTGGATGAATTCAGCCACTCCCAAGTGAGTGCTGACTCCACCCCTGAAGTCACAGAGCAGGCAGTAAAACACAGAGGAAAAGCAAGAAGCTTTTACCTCAAGGCTGCCATGGGAGATGTCTTACACTGTGAGACACTTATTGACACTGAGGTTGAAAGGTGTTTGATGTCACACGGCAAGCTCAAACGGGTTGAAAAAGAAAAGGGCATGCGACTCAGAGAGGAACCTTTGGTGGATCACCAGAAAGGCAAAGTGTGGAAACAGGTCAAGGCTCCTAAGCCTTCTGTACAGAAGGAAAGGGGGGCCAAGAGGCAGACTGTGCTCACACAGTGCCCACCGAACACAGAAGCCTATGTGGAGATTCCTTCTGTTCCCTCTGGACAAGAAATAAAAATATTTCCTTGTTCCCCGGATATACAGGGAAGTCGTGTCCCGGCCAAGGTCCCAACAGCCTCCATGCCACAGGAGCGGTGCTCCAAGCAGCCGCCTGATCCACCAGGTAAAGCACACACCTTTTACATCCCTAAAGAGGAGCAGATCTCCCCACCTGGCGATGAAAAGGAGCTTTCCCTGTGCACCCTGGCACCCAAGAGGGGTCAGGAACACCACCCTGCAGTGGTGGAAGGGATCCAGATGGCAGGAGAGCAGGTTGGTGATGTAGCTCTCACCCTTAGCCCTGAGAGGTCCTCTATTAGTAAGGATCTGCTTGAGCAGCTGTCACAGGGCCACCGCCAGGTGCCCCTGGTGCAACATTCACAGGTTAGACAGGAGGTCCAGCTGGACGCTGAGACTACTGCGCTGTGGACACACCTGATCCCAGATGCCGATTCCCTCTGCTGTGACCCAGGGAACCTGCAGTCAGGTAACATTATTTCTCACAACTACCAGGTAGTGAGTGAGACTGACCTGATTGTTCCTGCCTCAACGGCAGGGTTGCCAACACACCCAGTCCCCCAGAAGGGACAGGGAATGAAAGCCGAGCCGGTTTTCTTACAGCCACCAGCTCAGTCTGTCAGTCTGAGTCTGACCAACAGTGGTTCAGCCAGACTGGAGCTGGATGGTCAAGTCACCCGCCTGCCAGTGCAGGACATCGCAAAGAGGGGTGTCAGAATCCCCGCCTGCACTGACATGGGCCTGGTGAGTGATAGTAAGTTCAAAGACAGTGAACTAGCTATCCCAGTGCTGGGGCAGCTCCCTGAACCCCTAGCAAGGGAAGGGGGGAGCGAGCAGGTGTCCTACACCCACGCCCAGCGAACGATTGTAAACATGCCGATAAAGGGATTCCTCAATCAGGAAGTGTACAGGGTGGACCTGAACAGTGAGAATGGGGTAACAATCCCAGATCACTCAGGTGCTCCAGATGACCACTCAGCCGAGGGTCAGGCATGCTCTACCGCTGCACCACCCCCTGCAGGGTTCCTAGAGCACAGGCATGAACAAATCGAAAAAGCAGATGCCCTGGAAAAGGAGGAGCAGCATCAGCAGCTGCGTCAGATCTCCCCATATTTCCAGGATGTTGGTGCCCAAGATGCCACAGGGCATACTGAGAAAGACACCATGTACACGCTGCGCCAGCTTAGAAAGGCGACAGTCACTCAGAAGGAGATGACTGGGATCAGCCACCCGAAAAGACTTTTGGGAGGACTGATTGCTGCCGCCACTGTTGCACGTTTGCTTTTTTCTGGTAGGTTTGTGTGCTACTGGCACTCTCACCCTGACTGCCCCAAGAAGGCAGGGGTCAGAGATGCCGGAGGGTAGTGACAGACTGTATCGACAGCAGCAAAAGTTGGAAAGCTTAGGGAAAACCCTACAGGCAATTTCCTATGCAACAGGGTTAAACCTTATTCCCCAACCAGTGGACATGATTGTTGGTGTTATACAGTGGGTTTATGCTTGTGTGCAACAGGCCAGAATGTTGACACAAGACCTATTAAGGGAGCTTAGTGCCACTGTAGCTAGTCTAACCACGGCACGATTCCCAACCCACTTGATTCCACTCTTCTCAGTAGAGGAGTATGTGACATTAACCCCATCGCTCATAGCTCACCCAGAAGGCAATCCAAGATTGAATTTGGTTCCAAATCTTGAGATGGGTATGGCTACCAAAGCTATCCATTGGCTGTGTCTAAACGATTCACCAATGAAGGGTGTAAAGCTACTAACGAGCAGAGGGAGGTTAATGAACCCCATGAAGAGCAGGTAGGAAGTAAATGGCTGGTCAGCACACCACATTTAACTGACACTATGACTTGTGACAGGCATGATACAGCTACCACAATGCAGCTACCTAATCAAACAGTTTTCCTGCAAGTTCCCGAGGAGGCCATAGTACAGCATGGTAACTTAACACTGTACGGTCTGGAACCAGACAACATAAGACCAAACTTGAGGTCATGGATGCCTTCAGGTGCCACACTATTGAATTGGATAGAAATCCAAGAAACAGTAAGCCCTGAAGAGGTACAGGTAGTTAGTTTGCTTTAATGGAACAAACCTCCAAACCACCCAAGCAGATACCCAACACAGGTGTTGTGGTTTATCGCGGGGCTGGGAACAGGAACTGTTGTTATTGTAACACTGCTGCTGGGAAGCTGGATCATGACTGACAGTGTACTCTGAATGCTGTACTCTTGCATCAAAATGTAATCTGGGTAGCATGAATGAGTCAAAGGTAGCATGTCAAAAGAAAGGAAGTGATTTCTCCCCAAATATGTACTACAGAGGTATCAGATATTGACAGTGAACTTCCTGATGTGTAATTCCTAGACTTAGATAATGTCTCCTACCGTGTTTA